>NC_056739.1:1535002815-1535317190 GCF_019279795.1 Protopterus annectens | reverse complement strand
AAGTAAGTAACCACTTAGGATGTGTCCATCTATAGACCACCATGATAAAAAAACAAACAAACAAAAAAGACTCTTTTACCATCCAGCTACACCACTATCAGCATGACATTAAAAAAAACAAAATATAAATAGCACTTAATTCTGGAAAGCCTGGGTTAAAATCTGACTGTAATTAGGATGTAGCACCAGAAACTTCACATTCTTCCAGAGTGACATACCAAGTACACACACTACAAATCACATGTTGTGTTATGTTCTCATTAATGTCTGCAATGTCATGCTGTAACGTTTGCTATTCACGACCTTCACACAACTACATTACACTTCATGGAACTTTCCTTGTTAAAACAATCTGAAATGCATAAACCAGTATGTTGGCAATATTTTGAATTCTATTTAATTTAACTTACTCATTTCTTAAGCTGGTAAGTGACTGACTAATGACACAATGGAAAAGCAAAATGGAATATAGATGGCTAACTCAGTGTAACCAACAGAGACACATGCTTCTGGAATGACAAAGGAAACCACAGAAAAGTCATGCAAACATAAGTTCATAGGTAAGTACTAGGCTATTGGCCCTGGGGCCTATATAAGCCTAGCCCAAAAAGTTTCTTGGCTTTCGCCACCCAAGAAAGTTATCTTCCTGCGCCCCTGTCTAGCAAAGCCACAGAAGTGATCCCCTGGGTGAATTTCCTATTTCCCATCCAGCTGTCGAGATTTTTCTTAAAGAGGGCTAATGAGGAGCTTTGCTTGACATGAATGGGTAGTTTGTTCCA
This sequence comes from Protopterus annectens, assembly GCF_019279795.1. Lineage (NCBI taxonomy): Eukaryota > Metazoa > Chordata > Ceratodontiformes > Protopteridae > Protopterus > Protopterus annectens. The sequence continues at coordinate 1,535,316,411 of NC_056739.1, read as the reverse complement.
GAGAATGAGAAGTCTCTGAGACAGGACTCTATCCCTCCAGCATGTTCTGTTTATTGTGGTGGCAAGGTTTAGGTCCCTGGAGCATGTGGCTCGGAGGGATTAGGGTTTCTTTAAGTGTAACATGTCCAACAGATCTGGGTTTGACATGGCTTTGCATGTTAGGCAGAGGTCGCCTCTGAGTAGCCTATAAGAGACAGAGTAAAGCTGGAGTTTTTTTTAAACAGTTTGTGTATGGCATCCGTTTGAGGCTGGTAATCCTCTTAGTGAGGTATTTCTGTGGCCTTTCATGTTGTTGTAAATGTCTTGTGAGGTACATGCCAAATGGGGCGTTGTACTCTATAATGGGTCTGATGAGGGATGAGTAGAGAGGACCAATGACCTCTTTTTTTCTGGAGGTGAACATTGGAAGCATATGCAAAATACATACAGACAGTAACTAAATACAATGCTGTAGCCATATGCAATTAATTTTAAAAACTTTAACATTTAGGGAACTGAATATGAACTCCTTTCACTTCTCAGTGTTTATAAAACACTCATGGAAGCAGTACATGAAGAGTGCAGCACTATATCAAATATATTTGAATATTTAGGATGTTCATCAATTTCTTGAAAGTACTGGGGTACATATTTAGGAATGCAACAATTTTAGAATAAAAAACATAAATCATATTTGACTTCTGATATACAACTACAGTTTGCAAACTGGAAAACAGTATAAAAAGAAAAATTCAAAAGTGTGATAAACTGAGGCATTTCAGTATTTATTTTTCTAGGCGCAAAACACTGGTTGATAAAAACCTTGAACTAATATTTTCTGGAGCCTGTAAAATCTTCAAGTGAATCAAAAGAAGCTTAAGAAATAATATGAAGCATTCTTTGTTCCAATGTCAAAGGAGGGATTACTGCTTTCCATCGTTTTTCCAGGGTCACAATGCAAAATAACGATTCTCAAAGCAAGACAGTTAAAAATAGATAGGTGGAACCAAGGTCAGGTTCAACAATTCATAACAGAAGAATTACTTCCTATGATTTATTTTACCAGTCTATCTATAAAGATAAGAACAGTAGTATTAAAAAGAAAGAAAGAAAAAACATATTTCTCTGTTTGCCTCACTTGAACTACCATCTGGTATGTTGTTTATTATGTCATAGCTGGACTTGTTCATATTAAAGTTAATCAAATAAATGTACTGTTTATTAACAGCTATCAGTTTTCATACAACTGGGGTGCATTATTCTCTTTTCTTCAGATACAAAGGATTCCCATGTGCATTGCTGCAGGATTTCATATGTCAGTAACATGTCTGTTGAGACAAAATAGATAAAACATACAGCAATTTAAGAAAAAGGAGTCTTCAATATATCGTACGTGTTATTTTTCGTTTTAACCAGATACGGAAGCAATAGGTAGGGAAATGTATTTCCTTCAGTCCTGCATGCCTCAGTAAAACAGCACGATGATTTGAGTTCCTACAAAGTGTGCAAATGGAAGGCTGAGTGAAAAAAAATCGTCTGTGCCTGGTGGCTACTTCTAATACAAAATAACATTTACAGAAGTTAAATAGCAGACATAAAATAGGGCTAAATATTCTTCTCAAACTCACCAGACACTGGAGCTTTGGGTAGCAGCAGAGAGTCTTCATGGTGCCCTATAGGGGGAAGAGTTGTACAGACCAACCACTTTGGGCATATACTATGCTGTGCAGTATCCACAAGATAGGAGAACATGGATCACAGACTGTGTGCCATGAAAGGTCTACCCACTGAATCATGTAAAAATGGCTCCAGGTGATTTGGTCATGTTGACTAATGTTGCCAAATGGGAATGGGTAGTTACAAATGATAAATGGGTTGAGGACCCACCCTACACCACGGACCCATGCTAATGGTCAGAGGGGTGTATGTACCTCTATTAGTCGGTGTGTGCCTGCCATAAAGCCCAGCAGGCCTGGGCCAATAAGCTACTGGCTTGTCAGTATCCAATTGCCAAGCCTGGGTTACCTGGGATAGCTCTGATGAGCAAAAGCTGAAAATAAAACCAATCAACTAGTTAAACATGAGTTCAAAATTGCTACACTCAATGTAGGTTCACTGACAGGATGGAGCTTGGAAGTGGATGACATGATGAAACGGAAGAGGCTGGATATCCAATGTATCCAAGAGACAAGACAGTCTCTTGACAGGGCAGTGTAGCAAAGCCACTTGGCTTGGAATCCAGAGTGTACTACTCAGACAGGCAAGAAATGGTGTAGGAACTGTGGTGAGAGAGGCTTCAGAAGGCAATAAGGGATGTAGAATTAGTGACAGGTTCATGGCAATCAGACTCCTGCCTAATGATAGGATGGCATTTATAATCTCAGCCTATGTCCCACAGCAGAGTTGTTGTAGTGAAGAGAAGAGTGCATTCATGCAACAGTTGCAGGGCCTTCTAGATAAAGCAGGACAACATGAGCTGGTGTTGATAATAGGTGACTTGAATGCACATATCAGGACAGACAAAACAGAATATGAGAGCTGCCTGGGTCCACATGGGTGGGACAACAGGAATAAAGAAGGAGAGGTCATTCCAGACTTCTGTTTCGCAAATGGTTTCATAGTGGCCAGCAAATGGTAAGGAAAAAGAGAGTCACAAGATTACATACAAGAGAAGCCAACATGCAACTCAGGGAGACTTCCTTCTAGTAAGGAAAGGGCACTGGGATAGCATCAGTGATTGTAAAGCCATTCCCAGTGAAACAGTTAGCCTACAGCATAAACCACTGTTTGCAACAATCAGCTGCACGCAATGGTCAGAGAAGGCTCTAATGTCAACACAGATCAGGCTGAAGATCTGGAAGTTAACTGGAGAGAAAGTACAACAGTTCAAGGAATTACTCAGTGCTATAGCACCCTAAGAAGAGGAAGGAATATGTGGAGTGGAAGTTGAATGGCAGCACTTCTAAACAGCGTGTGTGAAGACTACAGAAGAGACATGTGGCTGAACCAGGTAAGGAAATAAGGTGCACAAGGAAAGCTGGTGGTGGAATACAGCAGTCCAGGAAGTCATCAAAAGAGAGGAGGAGTGCAGGAAAAAGTGGGAGATAGAAAAGGTGGACCAGATTAGGAAGGAATACTTGTCGGCTAACAAAGAAGTTAAGAAAGGAGTTGCAATAGCAAAGAACAGGGCATCAGAGGCACGCACTTTACCAACTTCTGGAAGGTGACTCAGTAAGTGGCACAAAAAAACTATAAGGTTGCAAGATAAAGAAGATAGTCAGACACCCTTCATAAGGAATGCCAGCGTAACATGGTCACCACTCCACAGGACATCAAAGGCAGATGGAAGGAGAACTTCCAGCAGTTTCTAAATGAAGAAAACTTCACAGAAGCTGCACTATCCCAGGCACAGCCTATGATCATAGAAGAAGAGGAGCCCACCCTAGAAGAAGTAAGCATTAAGGAAAATGAAGTTGGTGAAGGCAGCAGATTCCGATGAGGTTACAGCATACATGATAAAGGTGTTGGGTGACACAGTGGAAAAATTGCTCCTGAGGGTACTCATAGCAGTGTGAAGAGAAAGGCATATTCCAGATGACTGGACAGTAAGTATACTAATGCCAGTGTACATAACAAAGGGGACATCCACAACTGTGGGCAGTACAGATTTATCAAACTTCTGTCACATTGCATGGAATTCCTGGAGAGGGTGCTGGATAAACAGATACGCAGAGCAGTAGAAAGTAAGATAGGAGATGAGCAGTTCAAATTCAGATCAGGATACAGCACAACTTACCCAATGTTTGCAGTATGACAGACAACTGAGAAGAAGCTAGGGATGAGGAAAGAGTCCAAATGGGCATTCTTAGACTTGCAGAAAGCATATGACAAGTTCCCAAGAAAGCTGATTTGGGAAGTCCCAGAAGCATTGTTAAAATTAACGCAGACTATGTACAAGGATGCAATGACTCAAGTATGAACAGTGTTCAGTCTCACAGAGGGGATTCCTAGGAGGAGTGGGTGTGCACCAGGGTTTTATTCTGACCCCACTGCTGTTCATACTTGTGATAAACTACATTAGCAAACAGGTTGGAGAGGACAGATCAAAAAAGTTGCTGTATGCAGATGATGTGGCATTACAGGCAGACTCTGTGCAAAAATTCAGCAAAAGATGGGGAATGGAATGCAAAACTGAAGGCACATGGGATGAAACTAAGTACAGATAAGATAGCTATAATGGCAGCATTCTTCCAGTATAGAAATGGGCCCTTTTGAGGGTGAGGGGGGGGGGTATAGTTAGCACTGAACCTATCTGCCAGGATGTTGGCAATATCAGTTGGTTCTGTATATTTAGTGCCATTGTGCTGTAACTCGGAGCAGATCTGAGTGTTGCCATTGAGATTCTTGACATAGCTGTAGAATGCTTTGTGGTTGTCTTTAGAATCAGTGGTGATTTTGTTTTCGTAACTAACTTTGGAGAATTTTATGAGAGATCTCAGCTTCTTACTGAGGCTGACCTGGGAGTTCCTCCAATCATGGGATTTTACTCTTTTTTGCAACAATTTCTTTCTTCTGTTGTAGAGTTTGTTTATGGCAGGGGTCCACCAGATTGGCTTCCTTTTTTTGGTGGATAGCATCTTGGTTCTGTTATGGATAGCACAATCCATGCACTTGTGTAAGTGCTTATAAAGTGCATTTGTGTAGGATCAGCAGTCATACATCTATTGTCTGTCTGCATGGGTGTCATGAAGTTTGCCACTTCTGTCTTAAGAAGCGTGAAGTTGGCTTTGGAGAAATTTTTTACAGTGGTTTCCCTAATGGAGGGTTGGGGAGGGATGTGGATGTCTAGGGTGATTAGCTTGTGGTCGGATCTGACCAACGAGGAAGTGACCTCTGATATGGAACACTGGTCACCCATGTTGGTAATGACCAGGTCTAGGATATTGCTGCCCCTGGTGGGGGTGTGGATAAGTTGATCCAAGACGTTGGAATTTATGAATTCCAGAAAACGTTGAGCAAAAGAGTTGGTACATGAGTAGTTTTCCAAGTTAATGGTGGGATATTTGAAATCACCCATTATTAGGGTGTCGGGTTGTACCCTAATATTTTCCAGTGCATCAAGAAATGAGGAATGGGAATCCTGGGTCATGGTGGGGGATCTGTAGCAAGTTACAATTTGGATTGCAGTCTTGCCCAGAGTTAGTTGCACTTGGATAATCTCGGATACATTATGCTGAGCAACTAGCCTGGATGTGTGGATATCCTTAATGAATATGAACACGCCTCTGCCTTTAGTGTTTTGGTTCAGGTTAGATGGCCAAAAGGTGTGGTATGAATTCTAGCCTGGTAATGCAGTATTTATATATTTGTACAACTTCAGACTACTGGACATCTTTGACTTTTGCATACTATATTACTTTTGGATTTGTCCTGGTACGCTTCCTTTTATTATTATAGGTAGGCTGATTGGCCTATAATTGCCTGGGTCAGTGGATGCTCCACCTTTGTGTAGAGGGATGACGGTGGCTGTCCTCCATTTGGCTGAGATGAAGCCAGTGCTCATGCTTTGGTTGAAGAGAGTGCCCAATGGAGCTGAGAGTTCATGCAGGACACAGCCAGGGATGTTGTCAGGACCCATGGAGACTGTATTTTTTGCCTTTGAGAGAGCATTAAAGACTTGGTGATGAGGGGGGAGGGCAGGTGCTTGGGATGTCCTGGTTTACAGATGGGGAGTTTTCACTGAAGCTGTCTACCAGCAGGTTGGCTATATCTATGGCTTTTGTGTATGTGATATTCTTGACCATCAGTTCAGATTTGGGTGTTACCTTTGAGAATGCAGACGTATGCGAAGAAGGCCTTGCGATTGTCCATAGTGGATGTGGCCATATTAAAAAAAAAATTAAGCTCTATCCAAAATATAAAGACAAGAATGGCTTATGGATTAGAAGAGGCTGTTATGAGTTTGTGGTAGCAAGTTGATACATATTAATAGTGTTTATGCATAGGAAGGGAGTGATAAATTGTTGATAGTGCAACAAAAACACTGGTAGCACTGTGGGAAGCTGATGCATATACAAATTTAATGTTATAAAAAGATGCTAAATATACCAGGAAAAGAGACATACTAAATGTAACCGTAAAATCATCTGCTGCTTATGTGGAAAGGAGGACTTTAATGGCCTTCTTGCAATTCCCTAAAAGTAAACAGTGTGTGGAGGGGAGTAAAGTATTTAGTGTAAAATCAAACAGAATTAGAAGACAAGAATGGCTTATGGATTAGAAGAGGCTGTTATGAGTTTGTGGTAGCAAGTTGATACATATTAATAGTGTTTATGCATAGGAAGGGAGTGATAAATTGTTGATAGTGCAACAAAAACACTGGTAGCACTGTGGGAAGCTGATGCATATACAAATTTAATGTTATAAAAAGATGCTAAATATACCAGGAAAAGAGACATACTAAATGTAACCGTAAAATCATCTGCTGCTTATGTGGAAAGGAGGACTTTAATGGCCTTCTTGCAATTCCCTAAAAGTAAACAGTGTGTGGAGGGGAGTAAAGTATTTAGTGTAAAATCAAACAGAATATAGTATTTCTAGCAGACAATTTGAGGTTGGAAGTCAGCATGAAAAGGACTTACCAACTTAAGAATAATAGCAGAATGTAAAAGTCAATATAAACTTTGTCATTTAGAGCCACACGAGTGCAGAATAAACAACATTGTGTTGCTTCGAGATGAATGTGCAGACAAAAAAATATAACAATATAAATATTAAAACTAAACTACAGACTCTATATATGAGATTAACTATGACAAGAGCAGAACTACCAGATTCTATATAACATTAATATTGACACAAAAACAGAACTACAGACTCTCTATATGAAATTAACATGACACTAGGACATAATTACAATTTTTGTATGTCTATCTATAGCATCACTTAGTATTGCACAGTAAATATTGCACTTAAATGCTTTAAGCAGTGGTAGACTAGAGACTATTTTGTCCATTGCATGGAATGTAGCTTGTATTTCAAGTTATTGCTCAAAAGTAATAAGCATTCAGTGAGCTACTGCACAACTGAGAGAACCTAGTAATGAGTTATTGCACTTTGAGAAAAAGATATTTCCTTCAGCCTGTGTGGCCACTGACTAGGTGACTTGTTGGCTTGCCTTGCTACTTAAGTTTAATAGTCTGATGGCCTGAGGAAAGAAGCTGTTTCTGAATTTAGTCATTTTGCAATGTATGATTCTGTAGTGTTTGCTCCAAAGACAAGCAGGAGAACAGTCTCTGAGCCGGGTGGGTATGGTCTTTAACAATCTTTGTGGCTCTTCCATGACACCGTGCAGAGTGCAGATCCTGTATAGATGGAAGAGTGGACCTCATTATTCTCTCTGCCACTTTCGTCAACCTTTGGAGAGCCTTACAGTCCATGTCCTTGCAGTTTCCATACCAAACTGTCATACTGCTTGCCATGATGCTCTCAATGGTCCCTCTGCAGAAGGTTGTGAGGACCGAAGATTGGAGGTTTTCTCTCCTCAAACTGCATAGGAAGTGGAGTCTTTGCTGTGCTTTCTTAATAGTGTGACTATGGATAAATAAAGACTAGGGATAAGATACTTTCTCTGCACAAGACCCAAGGAAGAAGCATAGGACAAAGATAAGGAGGCAAGAAATGGAGAGACATAACATTATAATGAGATAAACATACCTGTGTGTTAATGTTTATAACTTGCATGTGTGCATTTTTATCCACTTTCACAAAGTGAATGAGATGGCCCACAGTTTTGGACTAGATGCCACCTCTTTGGCTGCTCAGCTGTATACCACAAATGAACTGCCACAGGGGTAAACCAAGATTTTTATTCCAAATAAATTAAATCTGTTGCTACAACTCCATCTTGTTTTTTCAACACTCAACTGCTTGTTTCTTCTCTAGAGGAGGCTTTCCTTGGGAAGGTACTGTTGTTGTGAATTTATTACGTAAACTGGTCTAAAGATAGTGTGCTTGTTTGGTTCCAACTACACTGTGTGAGCTTCTTCTGCATTTTCTTTGTTTTTCATTGAGCTGCACAGACACATGCTCCATTTTTTTGTTTTTGCCACAGGGGTTGGCATGCTACTGCCACTGGCTGGCCACCATCAATATCTTCACTGATGGAAGGAATAATAGATGGAGCTGTTCTGCCACAATTTGTGACTGGCTGTGGCAATACACATCAGACTGATGCATGATCGTGTTGGGCAGAATGCAGCAACCACGAAACATCCTGCATGCAGTAGTCATACTAAAGGGCACCACAGACTCATCCAGGTAATGGAAACCAGCTTTGATCAGGCTAAATACTCTCTCAAGGACTATACACATCTGGGATAAGATGTTATTGAAGCAGTCTTCAGCAGCTCCCTGTGGATTATGGATCGGTGTCATCAGCCGAGGTTCGAGTAAGTAACCAATGTCACCTTCAAAAAAAACCATGGGGGGGGGGGGTTGGACACACAAAAAAGTGGGGGGGGGCACACCTGGGCATGTGTTTACAGTTGATGCATTTTTAGTGCATTAATTTACCTCAAATACAATCAAACTGATTGGAATTGTATTAACAGAGAAACTTCTGTAGTTGTGGTTTCCAATCTGGTTTAGTAATTTATATATTTTTTTAGTAGAATACATTTTAGCTGCCACTCAGTCACTTTCCTTGAAGGAACAATGGCAGAAAACTCAAGCAACATTGTGGGTGACATTATATGTATTAAAGAAACATTAGATGTTTTTATGAAAATGCTTCAGTTAATGGCAGCAGATATATTACTAACTGAGACTGCTAAGGTTAACTACGAAGCCTAACTGTACACACCATTCAATGCTCACAGTACAACAGGAAATTACACACAATAAATAGCACTTTCAACTCCAAAGTTAATTTTGCACAAAGCTTTTAACGAGTAACCAGCTTGGATAACATGATTACCTTCAGAACAGGGCCCCCAGGAATAATTGTTATATACTGGGGATACAAGAGAATATAGAAGACAGTCATACCTCTCAACCTGATAGAGCAAGAAATCTGGACAAAGCCATAAATAAAAGTGGGACAAAGGCTCAAAAATAGGGACAATTTTTAAATGTTGATCTTATAAATGTATAGAGTTGATAGAATAACATATTTTACATTAGCATTAATTTTCTGGAGAGAATGAAGTTTGAAACTCATATGTATTTCATTATTTTCTAACTTTTTTCTTTAATGATTTGCCACTAATTTGCCAGAAAACTACAATTTCATGAAAAATGGTTCAAAAAATAGATGGAAAAAAAATCTGGACATTCTGCAAAAATCTGTACAGTTGAGAATATTGAGACAGTGATCCAAGGTTAATTATCACCTACAAAATTCCGAAGTTCCTTGGAGAAGAGACTACCCGAGTTTTTGAGCAAACACAATGTGTTGGGGTATTAATTATGGTTTGAACTGCATGGTCTATTAGGCCATCCTTGGCCTCACCCTATGCAGTCTGCTGGTGTACCTTTCGAGAGGATCAGACATATTATGACAAAGGGCATTTGCAACACTAATCCATTTATATGGATTCTAGACACACATTGTATGTAGTGCATGCATCGCCTCAAATTTGCTCTGTACTGGGGAAAAACAACACTTTGTGAAGCCTCCTTTAGTGCTGTTAAGGATTAGACTCATGCAAGGTCACAGCCACCACAGAACAGTGTCTGAAGCCATTTTACAGGATTAAAAGTTGCTAGGAGCTTCATTGCTCATCTGATGGGCACTTCACATATGCCCGATGTCTGCATGGCTGCATTGTTTTATGGCTGTCAACGCTGTAAAATATCTAACACACTTACATTTTTTTCTGTAACCAGAAGCACAAAGAACATGCAAGTCTGTTTACTGCAGAGAATTACAAACGGGTCTCTCCAGTCACAGCTTTCAACTTTGCTTCACTGTACCCTCAAGGTGAACTTCTTGTCATCTGTGTTTGCAACGCATAATAATTTAGTTATGATCAAAGCTCCAGTCATTATGTATTAGTACAATATTACTTTATTATTACTTCTTTAGAACACTAAAGCACAGCATTCAACTCAGCTACTATTTATTTCATTCTCCATTTATTTTAAAGATGTAAATGTAGGGTTTTAGTTTCTTTTCAATTTGAATAGCTGCAGAATGCTTTAAATTGCATTTTGCATAGTGCAATTTCTATTTATCCTCTACTCAAAATTATATGTTAAATTCCTTAATAGCTTCTGCTGCTATTTACGCTGTTGGTCAGAATGAGGTCTTCTAGGCACAGACACACACACAGACACAGACACATACACATACACACACATACACACACACATACTCCATGCCTTTCATTTTTTTCTCTCTCTGCCTTTATTTCAAAAACTTGTCCTCAACTCTATGATTTCTGTTTCACATTTATTCTTTTTTATACATTATAATTCCTCACAAAAATGAAAAGAAGAAGAATAAAAAAATTGGGAGTAGCAATTCAGTTATCAAAAGTTTTTTGTGTTTTTCGGCTTTTCCCGGTTAGGGGTCGCCACAGTGGAACTCCGGTCCGCTAACGATTGGCAGTAGAGTTTTACGTGCTGGCTTGCTGGGCCTAAAGCACAACCTTCAACGAAGGAATGCCCGTTCATGCATGTCGCCATGCAGAAGACGCTCTGAGAATCGAACAGGCAACGTCCAACTGTGAGGCAACAATGCTCAGTTATCAAAAGTAATATTACCTAATTAAAATGATGCTCTCGCAGGCTCATGCCAAACATTTCTCAATGTATGGTAAATAGCTTTTATTTTGAAATAGATGGGTTGCTGTTTAAATGTATTACCTTTAAGCAATATAGAACAGCTTACTGACATTATCTTAATACTTGCTCTGCTTTCCTTGCTGTTTTGGACATTGTTCATCAGTCCTATACTACAGAATGATAAGGTCCTGACCTAACTCCTGCAGTACAGGCCTCAGACACTGAGCAAATGCCACACATCTATAAATATACATATCTATAGATCTATGTATCTATATATATATATATATATATATATATATATATATATATATATATATATATGTATATATAGATATGAACAGTGCAATAATCCATTGCTGGGTGTAGGTTATGCTTGGTTTACACAAGGCTGCAGTGCTTTGGTCACAAGGGAGAAGCTTGTGTGAGCAAAGCCAACTACAGACAAACCAGGCATTATCCACAACCAACTTAGCTTGGGCATATATTCCATAGTTTTTGTATTTTTTTCTTTGTTTGCTTACTTCTTTTTCTTCCACTTTGCTGTACAAATAGATCATTCTAAGCCCATTTTTTGGTATATTTAGTTTTTTCAAATATTTAGTTCAAGTTTTGTAATGTAATGGTATGGTCAAACAGAATCCATGGTATGCTTACAGTGCCTTTTCATTCCTTTAGTGCTTTTCCATGTTGCGTGTGGACTGGAAACTGCTTTCTTTTACCTAGCTGCACTGACTACGCAGAAGCAATGTAAATGTCATGGTGTGCACTGTTCTTCCTGTGCAATGTTTTGTCTAGTCAGCACATGTTTTGCTGTGTTTCACCGGTTTTGACCATTGTTTTGCTGTGTTTCACCGGTTTTGACCATTTTTCTAGCAGTTCCTTCCATGCTTTCTATGGATATAAAACTGTTTTTGTATCTAGTGACTGCATGGAGTTCAGAGAGTGTGATCAGCTGTGGTATGTCCTGCTGATGACTTCTGTATTTTGTTTGCTGTGTTTACATCGTCTGTATCAGCAGGTTTTCTGTTACAACTTGAGAGGACAGTTTGGAGTTTACATTGTGGTTCACACTGAACATTTTCCATTAAGTAATGCTCAATTTACAACAAGCATTTTGATTGTTCTGTCCAATCAGCATGCAGATTTTTAGACAGCAAGTACAGATAATGTTAACCTCAGACTTCGGTCCATTCTGAAGTTCACAGTTATGGCTCTTGGAATTTAGGTAGGCACCAAATGTCAAAGTATTTAGATGCTTTTAAGAATAAAATCATAGCAGCGTTGTTTCTCCTGTTAAACTAATTAACTTTCTTTTCTTGGCTTTCCTGTTCAAAACTCAGAAAAATAACCTTGCTGCCCAGCCTGAATAAAAGTCATTCAGCAGAACTAACAGCTTGAAAAGGCTAGCGAACCCTCTTTTTCAATACTTAAGAGGAATTACAGTTGAGAATATACTTGCTGTATCTAGTGAACCACTAAACATATTTTCCTATTAAATAGATAAGCAGAGGAGATACCGTGTGTGTGTGCATGCACATATTCATGTGCATGTCTACATTTGTAGTAGGCATAAGTAAAACTTCTCAGGATATTATAAAACAACGTATCCTAGGGAACAGGTAATATCTTCCCCAGTATCATTAATAATGGCTGCACATATGAAGTTCTTACTAGTTCATACTGTTTGCATTTCCTGTTAGCAAATATTGTCACCAAGTAACAAAGATCATTCAACCATAGCCAAAAGCTTTTGCAGAGCTTCTGACATTAAATATATCAGATTCCAGGATCTAGCATTCTCCGACTTTCAAATTCCATTCCCATTTAAAATGGATATTTTAAACTAGAATACTTGACCAGCAATCTTGCATCACATCTCAGTTCATAGTCTGCATAGTAATTTCAGCTTTGCTATCATGTAAGGATATATGATACAGTACCCAACAATAACAGAACAATGATAATTACATACTTTTCTAAATCATTTATTTTTTACAGGACTTTTCTTTTGAATTTTTGAGAGTTTATCCAAGGAGCTGTTAAGTAAAACTTGAATGAAGTAATTAAGTATTACACATGTATTAGTTGCAATACCTCTTGTTGGTGTCAGCTCCAAGAACTGAAAATACTACAAAATAAATACATAGAGAAGGTTCTTTTTTCCAAACAGCAGCAGCAGCTTATGTATAATTAAACCTGGAGTCAGGATCCAACACAGTTTCTAACAGCTTGCAAAGATACATAGAGACTGACTGACTCTACTTTTTATACGTAAATATTTTAGAATAACATAGGCATGTGGAAAGAAACGAATACAGGCCTAAATTAACCATGTTCTCTTATGTTACAGGTGGTTGCATCCATCAACCCTAGACTGGAACTCTGTGCAATCAGTATAGTCTTTGAGATATGCAAATGATCTTCTGATTCTGTCAAACCTCCTCTCCTCTAACTGAGAAACAATAGCTGATACACAAGGCTCAACCCTAATTTTCCAACAGTTCTGAGGATGCTGTGTTCAGGAGGCACTCCACAGCAAACATCCTCTCTTTTGCTCATTGTCAATATGCACTCATTCAGAACCAGAACATTCACCTCTTCTGGGGTTATTAATTCTTCAACTGCATTGTCAGAATAGTTTTCTTCCAAAGTTACCAGTGTCTGCTACTTTCCAACAATCCCAGCAATCTAAGCAACATATAGCTTCTCACAATGTTTCATTAGCAAGTTCAGTAGTATAGGCAGGATACAGGATCTGTAACATTCATTTATTCATCCCCAGATAAAATCTCTCTCAGTTACCATGTCACTTGCCACAAATGTAACTCATTTCACTGTTAAGAGGATACTTCTCTGGAACCACTTTTTTTCATTCATCAGACTGAATCCCATTGTAGACCTCACTTTTTTGTCCACTAACATTTCATGAGTTGAGAACGTAAGACATTTACATAGTGCAATTTGGTAATAAAAAATAACATTTGCTATGGTGTTTTCAAAAGATCCACCTATCTCTTTTTCATGTACTGGAACATATGTATGCTTGGTCGGTTAATGCATTCAATGAAGGAATATAAGTAATGTGCATAATTCTGCTCTTCCTTGTAAATTCAGAAGACACCTAACTTAAAAAGGATACTGCATTGTCAGATACAATCCTTTCTGCTATACTCTGAATAGTGAAACTTGTCCTAAAGTTTTCAGTACTTGTGCCCAAGGTCAACAATGTTGTAGATTACAGATCTATCCACTTCAAATGAGGATCTGCAATAACTAAAAACATTTTCCTTTAAGAGGCCCAGCTTAAAAAATGTCAAGTATTTTTATGGTTTCAAGAGAGATTTCCATGGATATAGCACAAAAACAACAGCATGTTTTCTGTGTTTGTGTAATGTTGAACAACAGATTTCTATCTTTGCATGCTCTAAGTTATCACAGACAAGTTCTGAACAATCTTTGTGTGTGAGTGATACTGTCATTCAGTCATAACTGTAATACCCCTGTTCATCTACCTTGTTCTGTCACTATGACCCTTGCTTAATTGTAATGCAGGTTTACTTTGATCTAAGACTATGATTCTTGTTTAACTGTAATACACCTGTTTGTCTTCTATGACCAACACGCTTGTTTAAATGTAGTATGTTTACTTATCTGCCTTGTTCTGTGACCGTGACTCTTGTTTAATTGTAATATCCCTATCTACCTGGCATGTTCTTTGACTATGATTCTTGTTAAATTTTAATATCCATATCTGTCTGTCTTGTTATGTGACCATGACTTGTTTAATTGTAATATTTATACCTGTCTTGTTCTGTGACTATGATTCAGTTAACCAGAAAGATTATATTACTGAATAACAAGGTATTTATAAATATGTTTTGTAAGCCAATCTTCCTGCTATGAGGTTATGAATGAAAGAGTTAAAAAAAACTGACATACAGGAATCAAGTGAATGCAAAATGAATTGTGGGAACTGAGTATTACAGCATCTCTGACCTGATTTATTTTATTAAATATGCACCTTCAGTTTTCAACATATCCATTTAGGTATCATTACAATTAATTGGACACCATCAACAAAATAAAAAGATATAGACATGGATAAAGGTAAACAGGGCCTTTGCTAGTAACAAAGTACTCAATAGTACATCATAGTAAACTATATTCAAACAATACTACTGCTAAATTTCTCGCAAATAATCTCTCTCTCTCTCTGGTTGAATGTTTGGGAAACTACAGATTCATTCTTGGAGTAGTACTCTTGCCGATTAAAGAAGAGGTAGCATGTAATGGTTCTGCCTGGTCAGGCTTATTCATATTGGAATTACAAGGGCTACAAAATCTTCATGGGACCTCATGGGTATCAGGAAATAATGAACTGCCACAGAGCACTATGAGACCTAATGCACAGCTGGAGGGTATCCCCAACCTCTGGAAAGACTATTAGTTTCCATTAATGCCAATCCTAGAATGCATTACTGCACTTAGAAATGGTCTCTGTGTTTTTCTCTCTGTGTGTGTGTGTGTGTGTGTGTGTGTGTGTGTGTGTGTGTGTGTGTGTGTGTGTGTGTGTGTGTGTGTGTGTTTTTAAATGCAATTTCTGACCATTATCATGAGTCTCATCATTTTTCGTGCATCTGTATCTAATCAAAATTAAGACAGATTCTAGATAAAGAACATATATAAATATCTAGTTCCTTAGCCAGTAACCAAAAGCTAAGATGTGGTCTCCACCTGTTACATCTTGGCTTTCAATTATTGGCTAAGGGACTTGCCTCTCTCATAGCATCTTTTTAGGCAATGTCATAAGAACAAAATTCCCAACGTGAAAACATCTTCTAGAGACAAACTCAGGTTATGCTGCTTAATGCTAGTGGAGTCTAAATCAGAAAATGCACTCACTGGAAATACCCCTTACTTTGGAAGACACAGATGTCTGTGCAATATCAGAGACATGGTTCAAGGCTGCAGACAGTGCCCCAGCCATACAAGGCTGCAATGCTTTCCACACGTTCAGAATGCAAAGTGAATGTGAAAGAACCAAAGGGTAATGATGTATCCATCAAAGACAAATACACCTCAAGACTGGTTAAACAGTACAACTCCCTAGAACTACTCCAAGTCCAGCTAATTGTAGGAAAGACCCCCCCCTCCATGTTATTGTTAGCTATAGGCCCCCCCCACCATGAATCAGGTAAACAACACTGCCTACCTGAACATACTTGAGTCACTCAGAATACAGGCAAACAGCCTAATCATGGGTGACTAACTATCCCTCCATCGACTGGGCAACATATAGAAGTATTAACATGTTCACCCTAAGGATCCTGTAATTTGTTAACACAAATGCTCTGAAACAGATAGTCAGCACCACCACAAGGGGCTCAAACATCCATGACCTACTGCTCACCAACATGGGAGATCACTGCACCACCCTGTGTGTGGGACTCTCCCTAGTAATGTCAGATCACAGATCGGTTTCGTTCAAAGTAATGATGACAACTAACCCCCCCCCTGCGTAAAAAGGTTAAAAAAAATTCTCCAAAGCAAACTACAGCCTCCTATGTGATGACATAAATAGTTTCAAACCACCGAAAGCAGTGACTCCCATACTGAGGAGTGCTCTACTGCCTTGTATAAACACCTATACAAGTATATAGACAGCCATACCTGAATGGATTAAATCAGGATCCTCATGAAAAAACAAACCACCCTGGTGGACATCCAGCATAAATAGGTTATATAACAAGGGAAAGGTCTCAGCAGAGGAAAGACACCTTTTACAGCTTGAATAATCAAATTAAACATCTTGTTAAGTCCTCCAAAGTTAACTACAAAATCAAATTAGTATCCCTGGCTATTTGCACCGAACTAGTTGTGGATAGTACAACTCACATGGAACTTGGAAAATTGCCAACCTGCTAGTAGACAGGTTCAGAGAAAACTTCACTCCACTTTCCCCACTAATCATACCCCAAAATATACCTGTCATGAGTCCTTTAGCATCTCTAAAGAGCAGGTCATAACCATCCTCTCCAAGGCCAAAACACAGCCTCTATGGGATCAGACACCTCATGCTGCTTACTCAATGGTCTAAAACAAGAGCTGGCAGAACCTTTGGGTACTCTCTTCAACCACAGTCTACATACTGGCTTTGTCCCACCCAATTGGAAAGCGGCAACTGTAATTCCTTTGTACAAAGGGGGTCCCTCAACCGACCCTGGAAATTATAGACCCTTCAGCCTAACCAGCCTTATATGTAAGGCCATGGAAAGAATCATCATTTTATTCATTTATTTTACATTTGTTAACTGGAAAAGTCCAACTTGGAGCCAATTTTCAGGAATGCAGGGAGGACATGCAGACTCTGCACAGAAGGCACTCCAGCTGAGAATCAAACCAGAGAACCTCCTGCTGTGAGGCGCCAACACTACTGCTGCACCATTGCGCCATTCAACCTATCATCATGGCCATCATGGACCTAATCAACAAGGATATAGGAGACCTTCAAACTCTTGACCTGACCCAGTTTGGCTTTGTTATAAGCTGATCATGCTTGTTAAACCTGGGAGATTTCTTTGAAAATGTCACCAAAGCCTTGGATGAAGGCAAAACAGTACATACTGACTTGGCCAAGGCCTTTGAAACTCTTCTCCACCCAGGCATCATTGATAAACTCACCCAGCTGGGGTTAAATCGTACATCATTATACTGACTTGGCCAAGGCCTTTGACACCATCTCCCACTCAGGCAACATCGATAAACTCACCAAGCTGGGGATAAACCCATATGTCATTAGATACATATCTAACTGGATCACTTGCAGAACACATACAGTCAAAATAGGGGATTCCACCTCTACCAGTAGGGTTGCCACCTTTTAAGCGGGCCAAAGTAGGACATGGAGAAGTGGCCAATATGACACTGGCCACACCCTCTACCATGATGTCACTACATGATCGGTGAAGGAGATGCTGTTATGGGTATGACTGATGACTGCTGGAGTGGCTAACTAGCTGTTGGAGTGGCTGGTTGGCTGGCTGCTGCATTGGCTAGCTGGCCAGCTGCTGGAGTGGCTAGCTGACTGTCTGGCTGGCTGCTTGAGTGGCTAGCTGGTTGGTGGGAGTACAGCTGGATGGATGGCTGAATGAATGGATGCCTGGTTGGCTAGATGAATGAATGGATGGCTTGCTAGTTGGATGAATGGATGGCTGGCTGGTTGGATGAATGGATGGCTTGCGAGTTGGATGAATGGATGGCTGACTGGCTGGATGAATGGATGGCTGACTGGCTGGATGAATGTATGGATGGCTGACTGGCTGGATGAATGGATGGATGGCTGGCTGAATGGATGGATGGATGGCTGGCTGGAGGAATGGATGGATGGCTGGCTTGTTAGAAAAAAAAAAAAATCTAGGTCATTTTTTTAGTGGCTGTAGAAGCGCTTAAAACAAAGCGCTCCTACAGCCGCGATCTTTGCAGGGCTCTTCCTGCTCCAATCCCCACCCCTTTCATGAATTGCAGACAATTGCTGCAAAAATGAAAGCACCCAGACCTAATAGGCAGCAGCTTTGCCTGCAGATCCGGGTTGGTGACATAACTGAATTGCCATGGAAAAGCCGGATGTAATTGCGGCTTTTCCACATCAATTCAGTGCGATTGAAAAGCGTGACTTTTCATGTCTCACTACTTTGAACAGCAGGCAATGGGATGAGGCAGCTCAACCTGTGAGTGTCCCGCTGACAATGGGAATGAGTGGCAACCATATCTACCAGTAGACCTGTTATCAGTGGTGTTCCACAAGGATCTGTGCTTGGTCCACGTCTTTCTGGGATCTATTTTTCAGAAGTTCAAGTGAAAATACATGGCCTGTGGCTTACTGAGTTCGCTGATGACTGCAAACTGGGTGCAAGCATTGACTCTCAAAATGATGTCATAGTATTACAAAAAGGGCTTACACAGACAAATGACTGGTGCTAAAGCCACGGACTTAACATAAAAAAATGTATCATCATCTCCTTCAGTAAAGGTGAAGTCTCAGCAAATTACAACATTAACAATACCCCCTAAGTTCAAAACCAGTAGTGAGAGACTTGGGAACACAGGTTGATATAGCAGCCTTAACATTGATCATCATGTGTACACAGTGATGAGGAAGGCCTTCTGCATTGCCCATCTCATAAGTAAGGGAACGGTATCCAAAAAGGAGGTTATAACTCCTCTGTACTCATCCCTCATCAGGCCATTAACAGATGGTACAATTCTCCCTTCTGTATGCACCTCACCAGATGCCTGCAGCTGGAGAGATCTCAGAAGTTTCTCATTAAGAAAATTCAAGGCCTTTATCACATGACCTACACAGACGGCCTGAAGACTTTGCCACTATACTTTGTATCACATAGATTGCTTAGAGGTGACTTGTGTCTGGCCTACAGAGCAGTCTTGGGCCCTGCCTTAATGGAAACGCAGTACATCCAATGTAAACAGGACTTGCTGGAGAGACATATTTCCCGATGGCTGCCACTCCTCTGGAACAAAGTCCCAACTGAAGTTAAACAGACCTCCTCAATGACTCTATTTAATAGTAACTTGGAGAATTGAATGAGAAACTGTAAATTCACTCCCAGGGTTTCACCTATGTCTCTCTTGGCTAGGATCAGCTGGTGCTGATCATAAATTCATGGGCTAATATTGGCTGTTTCTCTCACGCTATGAAGGAACAAGGCTAAAACATGTCTAGGCTTGTAAAGACCCTAGGGCCAATAAGCCTAGTAACCTCCTACTATATATACGGAAAAATGAAAGGGTTTTGAATGAGTGTTATGACCTGAAATAAAACATTCTATGAAATCACCTGATTTTCCAACATGCTGACACTCCAGATTCTGTAATTTTGCAGTATTTTCCAGAAAATTCAAAAGTGATATTTTTAGTCAATGAAAGCAGCAATCATTAGCAGTCCACTGTCAATATTACTAAATACTGTATTTGTTACAGCATTAGAGCAGTAAGCTTCTGCACCCTAACTTAGTTCATTCTAAAATTCTAAGTGTTATTTCAGGAATAACAGGAAAAGTTTCTTAAAATTTGGGCTATTGGTTTAGAGTCATCTATTGATTAAGAATCATCTAGGTTAATCAGACCACTCCATTTTGGAAAAGATGATTTAACAGAGGTCTTGAAGTCATGTGGGTTAGACATAACAGCTAAGGAGAGGCTGGAAAAGCAAGTGAGGGTTGTACAATACCTCTTTTCTTTTAAAACATGGATGAATATCTCTTGGAAGCTTAAGCAGTTATAACATGACCTAGCAACACTGTAACCCAAAGAGTTAGCATTTTTAAAGAAAAATCTAAATCTAGTAGGTAGTGTTCATGGCAGGCAGTGCTATATCAATACTTACCATGGATACTGAGGTTGAGTGTTAGTTGGTTTGAGAATTACGAAGAGAGGGAAGGTTATTATTAGTATGTAAGGTGGAAGAATAAAAGCAGCTCATGACATCTCCCAGTGACATTTTTCTAGTAGATGAAAGTTGTGAAATGTGTGCAATCTTATGTTGGTACACTGGGTGCATGTGTTTTTAGATTTGTTTAGTTTGCCTTGGATTTGTTTTTATTTAATCTGCCTTCATAAATAATAGCACCATTTTGCCAATGTACTGATTTAATTGTAGTTTGTACTTTAGATCAAGATATAAGGCGTCTAAAATGTCTATGGAAGTTGTAACATTTTCTTCATGTAACAGGTTTTATTTATGTTTCTCAAGACTGTTTTTATTTGTAGTAGCACGCAAACATTACAGTCCATTGAGTTTATTTAACTGCATCACAAATAGTTTTGAATATTTATTAACATAGTTTGAAATAAATAATCTAATTTAATATTTGGTTTATTATTGAAATGTATCTAGTCTGACAGAGTGAAACCTTGTTAGGTGATATTGCAGAAAAAAAGGTCAAACTGAGATAAAAGTAAGTTTTGTTTCTGGTATTAAAGGTGACCAAAGGGAAGGGATTAGTTGCTTGACACTTAGAGCTCTTGGACTATAATATTCTGGTAATGCAATACTGAAGTTATTAAGTAGACAATTAACAAGGAAATGTCATTAGTGGCATCTTTTGAAAGTGTTACGGTTTTTGAATCAACAAAAATTGGAAGTTTTAAGTTGTTATACAAGATTAAGTTCTCCTAAGTGACTAAATTTGTTTAACTTCTGAAAGGTTAATATAATCAAGAGTTTGTTTTAACTTGGAAATGGTAGATAAATATGCATATTATTTCATGCCAGAAATATTTTTTCTACTTTAATAAGCACAATTTGTATTAGAATCTTAGGTGGAGTATTTTGATCATGTGATAGTTAGCATGCGTCAGAAACTGAAGGATTATGGTGAATATTTTCTTTTGAGGCATTTGCTGACTTTTTTATTTTGAATTTAGACTATGGATTGTGTGACAGCCCTCCTATGGGTCATTAATCAAAGAGTCTCAGTCCTCACCACTGACACAGTTGGGGAACGTTCACTTAGAACAAAAATGGATACACACAGTTTTTTCAGAGAGCACAACCAGTCCTGGGGCTGGACTTCTTCTTCCAGGCCCCAAATAAGATTTCACTTTTCTTTCTGCAGAAACCAGTGCTCTGTGTCCTTATTCCAAGTAGCTGACAAGCACACTCTTTGACATTTGATTTTTATGCATACACACATACGTGGAAAAGGCTGGCACAGATTTACCAGCTCTGCCACCTCCATCCAGACTATAAGGTAGATTCAGTGCCACCACCCAGCTATTTTAAAACTCTTACCAGGCTTCATAATTATTCTTAGTAAAGTTAATACTTATACAAGTGGTAATGGTTGGCCAAACTGCAAGACTTTCAGGACTGTGAAGCCTACAGTGCCACCAAATGAATGGAATTCTCTCAAAGGTTAAACTATTTTCTAAAAGACCAGCTACAATGAAAGGTACAGATATATTTAATATTGATTAATAAAATAGAAAACATGAAAATATAGGATATCTGTTTGCAATAAACACCAGTGTTTCAATTCAGAGGAAATGTAAAAAAAAAAAAACAGATAGACTTAAATACAGAAAAAAACAATACTTTTAGCTAATCTCATGATTTTCCTAACTGGCTGAACAATTACAATTCCCTGGTTACTCACTAAAGCAAGGCAAGATGAAGTGGATGAGTGTCTATTGTCAGCTGCAGTAACAGACTGGTGGGTGTCACTATCACATCTCTCACTAATACCTAAAATAATTTTTGTGCTGGCTACAGAATGACATCACACTTGGTCACCGGACTCTGTGGTTCCCACACTGCCCCCTGTCTAGAAGCTGAGCCAGAATCTAGCACATATGTGTCACAATATACACCTAGAGCTTTGCCAAGCCATCTAGAGACTGTTAAACATTTCTAATATTTTATCCTTCTTGTAGAGACTAACCAGCCATTCTCTGGCACCCCAGGGTAGTAATTAGTTCACCACTAAGGACAATAAGAGCAGGATCCCAGCCCAGACACTGAGTCTCTGGTTGCATTCAGGCCTGTCAGATAAAATCTTTATGGCCTAAACCAAGTCATTTAATTTGAAGACATTTTTCCTAAAGTAAATTGGGCTGAGCTTAACCCCATCCCTTCTAGCATCCTCTTCTAACATATATACATTTCAGCAGTTACCACAATACAGCCTGACATAAATGTATATTTCTTTTCTGTCCAGCAGGACCCACTGTCAATACATTTTTAACACAAGCACATTTACAAACACATTTTAACACAGGCATCTGTACAATGATATATAAATGACATAAAATTCTTTACAAAACTCCTGCTAGGTATGCTGGCATATACACATGCATTGCCCTACTCTCTCTGGTATAGGTGGCACTACCTCATATCATGACAGATTGCAACCTAATACGTGAGCTCTGGGCATTAACAATGACCTTCCTTAAGGAAAAATAGTACTGAAAAATATCTGAGAAAGAGCAGCTGTGTTAGCAGTAATATTCTTCCAATCTTTGTACCTGTTTGTTCACTGCAGTATTTATGATAATTGTAAAGAACATGTGAAATAAGATGGTAATTTGGTTTCAAACAGTTTCTAGGACTGTTAAGCAGTCTGGCATTTCTTAAAGCAGCCACAAGTCTAGGTGTTCTAGTTTATTACTAACACATCTTTTATTCAAATAATACATTTTTCTGGTCTTTGTAACTACATAGCCTGCAGTCCCTGGACAGATTTCACTTCAGCCTTTTCTCCTGCTGGTGGCCACTGAATAAGTTTATTTGTAACCATATCTCCCTCAAGGAAGAAGTGCATTGCAGGTTTTGTAGCTTCTGCTGTATTTACTTACACACATGGTACAGGCTACCTGATTTGGGGTGTCCTCCTTTTGTGCTAGTCTAGTTAATGGTTTTAACTTCTCTTTGGGGTTGTGATGAAATATCCCATCATTGGGTGAGATCAGTCCATCAGATACTTAATTCATGTGCATGTAACTTGACCCTTCAAAACTCGGTTAACTTCTGAATCTTGGTTATTGATCCTGTAGATTAATAAATTGCCCTTAAACTATCAGGTCAGCTTAATACACCAAACTTCTAATGGTTTGTAGTTTCTATTGCACAATAAAGAAAGTTTCACTTTCATCTTTCATTTACAGTAATTACACAGACTTTATATTTGATGTATTAGGCAATAGTGCTGCTGATGGTTCTATCCAAAAATCATTACAGGACTTGGCAGTCATTGATATAGTCTTAGTTATTCCTTCTTAGCTCATTTAGAGATAATTTGTCTAAACTGAATTATGTCATGTTGGCTGGGGTGCCTTCTGTGTGGACTCTGCATGTGCTGCCTATGTTCCCATGGGTTTCCTCTGGGTGCTCCAGTTTCCTCCCACATTCCAAAGAGATACATCTGGAGTATTTC
Source organism: Protopterus annectens (assembly GCF_019279795.1). NCBI lineage: Eukaryota > Metazoa > Chordata > Ceratodontiformes > Protopteridae > Protopterus > Protopterus annectens. Next base: position 1,535,292,691 of record NC_056739.1, on the reverse strand, counting down.
TCCCTGAGCCTCCACTGAAAATGGGCTCTGTCCCAGTTGGACTTCCCTGGTAAACAAAGGTTAAATAAATAAAAATATTTCAACCTGCATTCTGCTGTGAACAGCCTAGTACAAACCTATTAACCAATGACCCCCATGTCTCTGATGGACAGAGGCCAACAGTAATTTAACTAAACCCAAACTATCATAGCCCCCACATAACCCTTAGCTACCTCCTTACCAACAGACCCCTACCATATAGGTGTCCAATGTACTCAAGGACAAAACTTGATGGGTTGCACGGCTAGGCTTCTAAAAACCCTGGTGGTTGATAGCCTAGTAAAAACCTATGAACATATAGATGTTTTAACTGGTTGTTGGATACTGAACCTGCATGCACAAGGTTAACAAAATGTGAAATAGTAACTGTGAAACTATAATTACTGTACATTACCACTAGCTAGAGTATAACATTTATATGGAGAGTATCTGTATATTTTTCCTGTTTAAAGAACTGGGTCTTAAAAAAACTCTATCATTTAGTGTACTGAATTAAATCTGGGAAAGACTGTTTCAGAATTTGATTTTCTATCCTTGTGAAGTATACTCCATATGCTGATTATAGATTCATACGGAGTATTTTTGGGGTAATAAGTTGTACAATTTGATGGCTTGTTTTTGTATGGAGCCTATGGAATAAAAAGGATAATGGCTGTCAGTAGATTTATTAGGTAATAATATAACAAATGAGAGTTCTATCGCTTATCTGTTGTTTAATATTGTACCCTGACTGAGAACAATCAAGTGAAGTTTCATAGGTTCATAGGTTTATACTAGGCTATCTGCCCTAAGGCATTTATAAGCCTAGCCCAAATTTTTGTGGCTTACGCCACCCCTTATATAAAAAAATACTGTGCCCATTAGTTTGTTGTGCCTCTGTCCAGCAGTGACACAGAGATGATTCCCGGGGTAAACCTACGATCTCCCATCCACAGGTCTAGATTTCTCTTGAACAGAGTCAGCGAGGTGCTCTGCCTCACATGGACCGGGATTTTATTCCACAGCATAGGGAGTCTCTGAGTGATAAATCTATCCCTCCAGCACGCCCTATTTATATCCGTGCTAAGGTTTAAGTTGCTTGCTCTAGTGGTTTTGGTGGATTTGGATTTTTTGAGGTGGAGCATGTCCATTAATTCCGGGTTGGACATGGCCTTGTATGTCAAGCACATGTCACCTCTGAGCAGACGGTATGCGACTGAATAGAGCTGGAGTTTCTTCAATCTGGCAGCATATGACAGATTTTGGAGTCCCTTTATCCTTTTGGTGAGGAACTTTTGGGGTCTCTCCAATTGCTGCAGATGTCGGGTGAGATACATCCTGAATGGGGCATTGTACTCGATCATTGGTCTGATAAGTGAAGAGTACAGGGAACAATGACCTCACTAGATCTGGATGTGAATCCCTTCATGATCAGGTGGGCAATGTAGAAGGTCTTTCTAACCACTTTAGCAACGTGAGTGTCAAAAGAAAGGCCACTGTCAACCTGGGTCCCCAGGTCCCTGATAACCTCTTCTGTGCTTAGTGGATTGCCACCTATATGGTAGCTTGGGGTTACCTTGTTTTTCCCGAAGGGTATGACTATACATTTTTGGCGTTTAACTTCAGGCCATGGCTCTGGCACCAGCTATCTGTTTCCGTGAGTCCCTTCTGAAGGATATCCGTGTCCGATGCACTTTCCACTATGGTGCCCAGTTTGCAGTCGTCTGCAAACTTTGTCAGCCAAAGTCCTCCCATGTTGGCCTGTACTTCTGTGAAGTAGTTGCCAAACAATAGGGGGCCAAGGACCGAGCCCTGTGGGACACCACTTGTGACCGGCTTGGAGTCTGACACAGCGCCAGCAACTCTAACCCTGTGGGTTCTGTCCTTAAGCCAGTTTGCAACCCATCTTGTGACATATGGGTTTACATTTAAGCTGGTAAGTTTTTCTACAATACCCGAGTGGGGTATTGTGTCGAAAGCCTTTGCAAGGTCAAGGTAGGCTGTATGGACTGCCTTTTCCTCATCAATGGCCTTGGTGACTGTTTCGAAGAAGTCAACCAAGTTCAAAAAGCATGATCTTCCCTTGACAAAGCCAAACTGGGTCGGGTCCAATATCTGCAAGTCCCCTATATCTTTGTTTATGAGCTCCATTATGATCCTCTCCATAGCTTTGCAGACTAGACTTGTTAAGCTTATGTGTCGGTAATTACCAGGGTCCGTAGAGGCGCCGCCTTTGTGGAGTGGGACCACAGTTGCCGTACGCCACTCCTTGGGCACGTATCCTGTGGTAAGGCTGAGATTAAACAGCTGCCTTATGTGCGGGTTTAATTCCTCATTTAGCTCATGTAGCACACAGCCGGGGACACTATCCGGTCCCATTGATGCTGTGTTTTAGCTTTAGAGAGAGCAGCTTTCACCTGCGCATTTGAGATGTCCAGGAGGCTACACTCGGCTGGGATAGTTATCTCTCCTTTAGGGGAGAGGGGTGAAGTTTGCACTGAACCTGTCTGCCAGTATGTTGGCAATGTCTGTGGGTTCAGTGATTTTTGTATCATTTTGGACTAATTCTGAGCATATCTGGGAGTTTCCACCCAGGTTCCTAACATAGCTGAAAAAGGCCTTATGATTGTCCTTTGAATCCATGGCAATTTTTCTCTCAAAATTGGCCTTAGTTGATTTTATGAGTGCTCGTATTTTTTACTAATAATGATCAGGGGTGACTTCCCTTTTATGGATTTTGTTCTATCATGTAATAGCTTTCTCCTCTTATTGTAAAGTTTGTTAATGGCTGGGGTCCACCAGACTGGACGTTGCCCTTTGTGGAAAGAGTCTTGGTTTTATTTGGGATTGCCTGATCCATGCAGTCCTGGAGATGTTCATAGAAGGCATTTGTAAGGGCTTCCGCAGCTTGGGTTGTGGTTTCCTCTGGCTCAGGGGCCTTGAAGGATACCACACCAGTCTTGAGTAGTGTGAAGTTTGCTTTAGAGAAGTTCTTCACTATGGTCTTTTGTTTGGGGTGGGGGGACGTGGATTTCCAGTGAGATTAGTTTATGATCAGATCTCACCAATGAGGGATATACTGGCGGTGTGGAGCATTTTGTCCCCATGTTTGTGACAATGAGATCTAGTATATTTTCTCCTCTCGTGGGAACAGTGACTAGCTGTTCCATGGCATTTGAATTTATGAACTCCAGGAACCGTTGGGCTAGAAAGTTAGGGCTTGAGTAATGTTCCCAGTCTATATTCGGGTAGTTGAAGTCACCCAATATGATGGTGTTTGGAGATACATTTATACCCTCCAGTGTCTTCAGGAAGGCTGTGTGGGGTTCCTGAGTTTGAGAGGGTGGCCTGTAGCATGCTATAATTTGTAGAGCAGTTTTGCCTATGGTTAGTTGCACCTGGATGGTTTCCGAGCGTGCGTTGCCACCAACCTGGAGGTGTGGGTATCCTTTATGAATATGGATACACCCTCCTTTTGTGGTGTGGTCCGGGTTTTGGGGCCGAACGCATGATATGAGGTAAAACCTAATAGTGCTGGGGTGCTCTCAGGAGCCTTGAACCAGGTTTCAGTTACAGCACAGACATCAATGTTCTCCATACTGAGAAGGGCCTTGAGTGCGTGCATTTTGAGATTTAGACTTCTGGCATTGAGAAGCATTACCCTCAGTTTCTTCCCATTTTTGTTTTCTAGGGTGGTAGGTTTAGAATTTGAGCCTTGCCTAAAAAAGGCACTATGGGGGTGGCAAGAGCCTTAGCCAATATCCGGAATCCCAGGGGTGACAGGTGCAAGCCGTCCCTTGCGAAGCATCGTGGCTTGTCAAGCATGTCATCCCAGGCAGACAGACACTGGATCCCCTTTGAATGACACCAGACATTAAGCCAATTGTTAAAGCTGATCATCTTGTCTCTATATTGTGGCATCATTCTTGGTGAAGGAAGGATACTGCTCAGGGTTAGGGTCATACCTGCCTGGGCTACATAATCAGAGAGCTCCTCTATGTCTCTTTTCATGTAGTCCAGGGAGGTACGTCTCAGGTCGTTCACACCAGCATGGACAATGACTGTGTCATATTTGTACTTGCCGTGGAGTGACCAGTGCTTGTGTTATGTGGCGGATTCTAGCGCCCGATAGGCAGCTTACTGTGACCCTCTCCTTGTTCAGCCTGGTGAGTGGGACGTCAGTGTGTCTGACTATGGAGTCACCTATGACAAGTATGTTTGGTGTTGTATTTGCCCTTAAGGGCTGTGACTGCTTTGCACACTGCTTTTGTGGTTTATGTGTTGCTTGTGGGGTGTCTTGAGGTAGCAGTTGTTTGGGTGTCTGCTTTGGAGGCCTCTGCTGTTTAGGTAAATTTTTACTCAGAGCCTCCGAGTATGTCTTTGTGTGTTTATGTGTTTGATTCAGTGGAGTGGTAGCATTATGTGAGGCTGGTTTTGTGGTGTGTGTAGTTGTCTTCTCCTCCTGTCTGGTCTTGCCAGTCCTGAGTTGAGAGCTCAGCCTCCCCTTTGGATAAATAGCTGCATCTCTCGCAAGTATTTGTGTTATGTGGGAGGAGGAGAGGGTTGTCTGTGTACATGAGGCAGTTATAACATTGCCTCAAGATTCCCAGATTCACCAGCTGGACCGGAGAGGAGATTGACAACTGACCTTTGGACATGCTAGAATAATATTTTATAACTAAAGAGTGTTTATACTGTTAGTGATTTTAGTGGTGGTCATTAGGTAATTAAAGTAAGGTGCAGTCACAAATTCATTTATGTTAGGATGTTGCGTGGGATATTTGACTGGCAGGTTAATATTTATGGGCATTAAGCAGGGTTTTAATCCCTGCACTTCTAATCTATATCCAAAATATCCACATATGTTGTATTGACGAGGTAAATTTCGTAACACGGCATGTCTACAGTTAGTGGGGTTTGGCTTTTTTTGCCAGAATGTACCCATAAAGAGTTAAAAAGTCTCTGGCATTTGAAAGCCCTATGTCTGAAACACTGGACTGTGCTTAATGGATCATTTGCATATATCCCATGGGCTTCCACTACAGGTGGTTTAAGGTATTTTACAGTGAAAACTCTAGGCTTGGTTTAGTTTTTCCTACAGTTTTTACTGAATGGTCTGTTGTTTAATCTTTTTACCCTTTGTTTACAAAAAGAAAAAATGCACTTCCTAAATATTGTATTCTTGGACATTGACCAAGCCTTTCTTTATGCTCCTGTTATAACAATTAATTTGAGTTCCACTTTATTTTTGGAGCCTGGTGCACTGACATCCTATCATCCCCCCCTTGCCCGGTTATATTCAAATAATGTTATTTCACTTTCACTGTGAGATTCACTTACCTAGGTTAATAATGCAAAAAGGCTTTATCATTTAAGAACACAACTTAATCATAATAAATTTATCTGTCTTTACCAGGTTGGTGTACTGATCTCAATGGACTATTTACAGGCACAGCACAGATGAACAGGATCATATAAGAACTGAACAAAACGTGTTTACAAATACAAGGATGTACTATATAAAATATACAGATTTCCAGATGCAAAAATATGGTACAGCATTTAGTTCAAGAAGCAGCTTATAAAGATAAAACATGGATGGAAAAATGAAATTATGCTTTGCAAAGTTTTTTGGATAAAATGCAGCCATAATGACTGAAATGGCTTATGCTACAGGGGTAAGCAGCATGTCATTCCATAGAGAGGTATGAAAACACAAGAAGAAAAAGTGAGAATAGCTGCAGGAAAGGATACTATGGGGAGAAACAGTCATGCAGAGGAAAGGGTAGAAAGGAAAGAAGTGTGAGAGGTGTAAATAGAAGAGGATGGTAGGATGTATAAAAGGCCGTAAGAGATGGAATGAGAAAATGAGATAAGGAAGGCTGAAACAGGAATAAAGGGGTCTGAGAGAGACAAGGATCATGCAACATAACCTGTGTGACTACAGCTACACTTTGTCTGGGTGAAGAGGTGTTCCTTGAGCTGTTGTCTGAACTCCAAGTATATTGGACATCTCTGACTGAGAAAGGAATGGAGTTCACAATGTTTGTGGACTAGGATGGAGAATGCATGGTCAGTGCAATGAAGAATAAACTTTGCAGTTAGTTGAGTGGATTGAAATTGTAAGATATTCGTGAGATTTTGTGTTTGTGTGTGTGTGTGTGAGGAGGTTTGGTGAAAAGTTTATAAGTGAGAGGGGAAGATGTCTCAGGAGAAAGGCTTCGTGAATTAGTGATCCTAGTAGAAGGCTGGCTCTCAAATGAAATGGCAGCCACTTAGCTCTGGTTAGAATTAGGCAGTCGTGTTAATTAATGGAAGAGTTAGTAATGAACTGGCAGATTTTTTAATGTGGTGGCATTTTTCTTTGAGGCTGCAGCTATAATGGATACTCCCTATTCAAGCTGAGAAAAGAGTATTCCTTTGCCTATAGCAGCTTTAGCTGGCTTGGACAGAAGAAGTGATAGCTCTTTTGCCCAGAATACTACTGTTCCTGTAGAACATCACACAATCCTGTGATAGTCAAATCTTGTTAAAAGCATGCAATTCCATTTACTGATGCTACAGTCAACTAACCTGTTAATGTTAACACAGGAGTCTTTTGCAGTATATCCACATAGTCCATAACCATAAGAAGATAATGTCTCATCTGGGGATAGTCTTCTTAATAGCAGCTTCACTGCACAAAGGAGTTATTTGCTCACCATGTCTACAATGGCTGCATCTGCACTGACTGCTGATTGCATTCATTTTCACCAGCCCACTGTTTTTTGAATCAACTGTATATCATTTCTACTCCAATATCTATGCTTTTCTGGATCAGAGGAATAAGTGGAGACTTACTGCTTAAGTTCATTGGTGCAGCGAGTGCATTATTTAGTGCAGAGATCAGTCCCTAGTGTTCTTTAGGTCAACAGATTTAACGCATAGAAGTGTGTCCCTTAAATAGTTTATGTTTTAGAGCCAGTTAAGTAACGAGTGACACCTACTCTAAAAGACTTACCCTTGATAGATTTAAATGTAACGGATGCCAGATGAAGTAATTTTGACACAGTACCCTCAAACACAAAAAACAGAGCCTTGTAAATTCAACATTTTCTTGAGTTAGAAAGTTGCATTTTCTGTTAAATTAAAAATTTGAAACAGTTATCAGACAGCGCAAAGTATTTAAGGTGTGTGTGTATATATATATATATATATATATATATATATATATATATATGGTTCTACCTGACATAGTCGAAACCACACAACACCCCGGTACACAAACACGAAACCCCATACACTGCACACACCACAATAACAATTAAAACAAAACATCCCCATTCCACAAACCACACACACAACACAAAACACCCCAACACCAACTCAAATCCACCAAAACCCACTAAAACTTACCTAACCCTAAGGTCCGTCACTTACACCCACTCCCTAACCCTAACTCACCCCTCACTAACCGCCCCCCCCCCTAACCTAACCTTAACCCACCTAACTCCCCCCTAACTACCTAACTAAACTTAAACCCCCCTACTAACCCCTAACCCTAAACCCCACCCCCCCACCCTATCCCCTCCCTAACTAACCTAACCCACCCAACCCACCCCCACAGACCGTCAATCCTCCACACACTTACCTGCTAGCAACCCTAACGTCACTACCGCGATACTCACACAGCCTTCCCCCATGTCGCATCCTCGGCGTGGTGTTTGTCATCCGTCGTGTCGGTCTTCTGCATTGTCGATGTTCTGCCACTCTTCTTCGTCGTCTTCTTTCGATCGCGATCTTCTGCGACAGAGCAGTGTTCGTCGGTCTTCTTCTGCGCTGTCGACGAAGTCAGGTAGAACCATATATATATATATGTATATACACACACACACATACTATTTCATTTCTTTTACAGAAATGCACAACTGCACCCAGAAATGAACATTGATGCTTTTTTCACAGTTTAGTAACATGTTAAAGTTTATTGCATGATATTGCCAATATGTTATGTGCTATATTAAGATTGAAGCAAAGCATGTGGCTTGCAGCATAAGAAGACATATACACAATCTTTTTCAAAGTTTACTAATGCTGCTTAAACTCCATTTTGTAATAGTCCCAGCATGCAATGTGCATGTTAATTTTGGAACACACAGATGACAATAATGAGAATATGCAAAAGCTCCTACTGAAGTGTCAACCAAATTACCACCCGCAGACCAAACAGACAAATAAATAAATGATAATGACTACATTTTTCATCACTAATGCTGCAGCTTCTAATCTTGTGAAGACAAATGTGAAATGTAATCATTATCATTTATTTGCTTGCTTCTTTAGCTGTGAACTAGACCGGCTAAGAGTACCTAGTATGTCTTTGACAAGTTAATCAAAATATGTGTTCTAAATGATGTATATTAGCAAGATTTAAGGCAACCTATTTCCGTGACTTATTTATCTATTAGATAGATAATATAATGCTTTGTTCCAGATGTATTAATGGAATAATGCAGTTGTGAAGGAACAAATATTCTAACAAACATCGTCAGCATGCTGCTTATAATGTACCTCTGGTATATTTCACTTAACTGATGAAATGCCTTGGTTATGTCTGGGCAGAAAAATAGAGGCATTAAGTTTTTCAACTAATGCAGGCTTATTTCCTTTTTCTTACTTTTTTAAGTATCTGAATTTACTAGGACTTGTCTTCTAAGCCTAATCCATAGACAACTATAAACATTTAAAAGGCAATCATTTTCACAATTCATTACACCTGTCTGTAACTCTACATTACTCTTGTTTGTTTAGCCATTTGAGCAAAGCTATAAGAAGGTAAAAACGAACAGCTTGCAGATTTCAAACATCTGTCGCAAAGACTGATTTTCTAATAGTTCTACTTCTGATTCTCATGGAAAAATGTATCTACATTTTTTTCTGAAACACAGTAACTGTTTATAAAAAGAACTCAGATCATCTTAATAGTCAGATTCATTGTGTAATTTATTGCTACGAAGCTAGTGCTAATCCCTAGTTAGGGCTGCCACTAGTTCCAAATGTGTGGACAAATGTTTAACATGGCTTTTCACATACTAAGTCAGTTTGCCTTTGAAACTGTTACCTCAGTGGACTCAGGAGTATATTTCTCCACATCAAGTTAGAATCTTGCCTTTTTCATAGGGAGTATATTAGCAGTGATGAATAACTTTGACTTATCTGCATGCAGTGATCAATTTTTGTACTCTCTCTCATCCTTGTGCCTTTTGATCATCTAAACACCATCACAACCACCACTGTCAGATGTTTCCTTTCCTCTGAGAAGAGCTGTTAATTGCACAGCTGTTATACAGGCATCCATGGGGTGAAGGTGGGAGTGAATGGTTGAGCTCAGCTCATCCACCCCAGAGTGTGAGAGGCTGTCCAGTTTACTACTGTGCTGACACCCTCTGAAGAGAGCTGTGCTGGTTATAGTCAGAGTTTTATCCCTCCATGCTATGGAGTGAGGCTGCATCAATTAATTTTAGTAATGTATTCTTTATTCATTCATTTTTCAATACCCGCTTTATCCTACCTAGGATTATGGAGAAACCATAGCTTTTCTGGGCATTCAAAATGTGTGAGAGTCTATCACAAGATGCATGCACACAACACATGCACTAATGGTTTTTTTTTTTTTTTTACCACCTTATTTAATATCAGTTTATCCTGTACTGGCAAGTTTGTTTTGTGTGTGTTTCAAAATATGTTTTTTTTTTCATAAGCACATTAGTGAAATTTGATCTGATTTAATAATTTAGCACTCTCGTTAAAGTGAAAACATGTTACACAAACAGCAAAGGAAATTATTGCTAAGTTCCCTTCATACATACAATTCACAGTAATGTTAGTGGTGTACTGTATGCCATGAAATGTATCACTGCATTACAAACACTCACATTTTCAAATATTTCTGGCTCAAAAATGTCTATATTACACCAAATGAGTTGCAGATAGACTTAAAGTGGAAAGGAACAGAACTGTCATAGGTGTTGAACCAGAGGAAGAAGTCACTCCCTGCATGTCTGCTTGCTTGGCCCGTCTCTCTACACTAAGTGAACTCAGTTTTCGTATGCAGGCAGTTTAAGGACCTTTTTGAATTCCAGTAAGGTATGAGGGTATGTCTTTTTACATCAGCAGACAGGTGTTTCCAGGTAGGTGGCTCTTTCCTTGAGAAAAATCTTTCCCCTACTAGAGAAGTCTAACTAAGGAGGTATGGTTAAGGGATTAGGTCAGTTCCTTAATGGGTTGTTTGCACCTTGATCATGGGCAGTACCATAAGATTAGGATTTTGAAAATGAGGGATGAGAATTTGAAGACTTCTTTCCAAAATGTAGTATTGAGACACTCCTTTGGCATAGAAGGATAACGCCTAAGCATGATCCAGGTAACCTAAGCTTGTTTTGTAGCTCAGGTACATGCTATAGGTAGCATAGAGGATGAAAGCAATGACCACCCTTAAACTGCTGTATACTTTTGGAAGCAGAGATGGCCACATGTGGTTGGGGGTCACATTCCCCTGGTTGAATCTCTGGTGTAGACAAAGGATTATGTCCAAGTGCTCATTGTCATTGGGGGGGGGGGCAGTGTCATCTGAGACCAAGGATAACATGCAATTGCTCATTGCCATGGGATGGTACAGTCATCTGAGGCCAGTGCCCATTGTCATGGGGTGGCAGGGTCATCTGACTTCATCAGACATCAGGGAGTAGTTGTGCATTGCAATGACACATCACTTGACAACTCCCAAGGTGTAGTGAGTATGCAAAGAGAAGTAAGGGCCATAACAAGCGACCTCTGTCATGTGCATCTATAGCAGCCCCCTGCCTCATACAACACCTCCACCAGAAGGGAGTGACTGATGATCCTAGCTGCTGCGGTTTGGTCTTATAGTGTTTTGTTATCAGGTCCACTGCCTCTTCAGAGTTCATGCAGGAACCCAGAACCAGATGGTTTTGTCATGAATCCATGTTTTGTTTTGTTTTTTTTTTTTGTTTTTTTATGTTTGATTTATATACTTTGTTTTTTAATTCTCTAAGAGAGTATGTTGATCATAGGTTAGTAGGTAGTTTATTACATGGCCTTGCTACCCTAATGGGAAAGAAATTCCTTTTCAAATTAACGTAATGTCTTTCAGTAACAAAATTCATTTTATTATTATTCTAAGTTGGGTGATCATGTGAGATGAATCAGAGTCCCATGATTGCTTTTAAAAGTCTCATCTTTAAGGCCGTTTTGTAAGTTCAAATCAAGTCATATCTATGCAAATGACATTATGCCAAGTGTATGTCAAGTGTACTAGCATATTAAAGCATGGATCTCACTGATGACATCTGTTTGGTGTTATATTTTTTAGTTTGTTTATTGTCTTTGAAGAATAAGTACAATACAGTGAACAATATTCTACCTAGAATCTAATGACGACTCTGCATCTTAGAATAAACACATTTTATACCTGGATGACACTATCTTTAAAATGATCTTACTGCGCCAAAAGCACTTCCTGACAGGTTGGCACTTATTTTCAAAATGTAAGTTGTTAATTGAGCCTGAACATTCAGTGCAGGTTAAGAATTCCTGGTGGTTCACGGGACTAGCCATTCTGACACAAATAACAGCCCATCTTGTATGGAATATAAATCCACTTTAAAAAAAAAAAGTCTTAAAGTGTAGATAAAATAATCTTATAAAACTTAAGTGCTAGGTTTCATCATTATGAATACAGAAATGTGCAGTAATAATCAAGCAGACAATGTGCAACTGGTACTGTGACACTGAGCTATACCTGTTTGTAATTTCTGTCATCAATGAGTCATGACAACATGCAAGGGTATTGTAAAATTATCACGTGAAATAACTGCGGTAACAGCACATTTTAATATAGAAGTAATGGTTGCTAAAGTTGGTATAAAGGAAAAGGATGGGTTATAAACTATTATTGAGTAGGAGAGGTGTGCAGAACAGTTCATATGTTAGAAAAAATAAACACTTCTCAAAATGATTTTTTTTAAAAATTTCATAGGAAACATTGAGTGTCGTGGTCCTGCTATTAAAAATAAATGTTTCAACAGCATGCAAAATAATTCCTAGGGAACTGCTGAACAGAGACCCATTAATCATTCTAAAATCCACGGTAATACTAAAATAAGCAACTAGTTAATAAACAAGTTATGACATTGTTAGAGAGATGTTCATGCAAAAATAATATTTGTACAAGTACTAATTAAACAATATCAATATTTAAGGATATGAAATGATTGGTAGAGTCAGTGACACAAAAGGCAGATCCAATCTGTGAGTTCTATTCCCACTCTAGGTGATTGAATTGCTAAGACTGGAGTGCAGCATTAAGGGGTACTGTAGTCTTCAGTGTGTTCTCCTTATGAGACATTAAATCCCATCTGCTTGAGTTGCTGGTAGTTCAGATGAATGTAAAAAAAAATCCCAGAGCAGCTGTCAAAAAGAGTGGAGAAGTTCCCTGATACCCTGGCTACATTTCCTGTTTGACTAGAAACATCATCTTGGTTCCTACCTGAAAAGAAGCCAATAGCCTAATTGGACTAACCTAATCAACAAAGGATAAATAAATATGTGAAAGCAGATACAGAAAGAAGGAAAAAAGATAAAGAGGAAGAAAGCAAAATATAGTTCTATGGCATTCCTTTGAATTCCTCATGTAAAAGTGAGTCAATCACAAGGACAGATACTGAATATTTTTCTCAACTAAAGCCAGACTCCCTGTACCCTGTAATGAACTCTATGGTTACTGCAATTTGGGGAAGGGCAGACCCTAACCACAATGACTTCCTTCAGTGAATGTGCTTTTCATACATGTGCATGTAATTGACTGCTTGGCCTCTGTGCAAGTGCTACTCACAAAAAATGTTGAAAAGTAAGGGTGGGCATACTGCCCGATAAATATAATATACAATACTGTAAAAGATGCGATAAATATAATATACAATACTGTAAAAGATGCGATAAATATAACATACAATACTGTAAAAGATGCGATAAATATAATATACAATACTGTAAAAGATGCGATAAATATAATATACAATACTGTAAAAGATGCGATAAATATAATATACAATACTGTAAAAGATGCGATAAATATAATATACAATACTGTAAAAGATGCGATAAATATAATATACAATACTGTAAAAGATGCAATAAATATAATATACAATACTGTAAAAGATGCGATAAATATAATATACAATACTGTAAAAGATGCGATAAATATAATATACAATACTGTAAAATATGCGATAAATATAATATACAATACTGTAAAAGATGCGATAAATATAATATACAATACTGTAAAAGATGGACATTATACTTAAGGGTAGCATTTCACACTCTGTTAGGTTTTCCTTGGCACAGATGATGTACGGTGGAGTAGGAATTAGAAGGTTTAGTGAGAAGCTGTTATCAACGTTACAGCAACTAAACTAGAATAGTTAAATATGGTGGAGCAAAAAAATCTCAGGGAGAAACTATGCAAACATCTTTAGGAAGGTTTTCCATTGTTTGCTTTTGTAGACAAGTCAAGGTACAAGTATAATGATTTAAAACCAGTAAGTGTACATATATTAGTATCACTCTTTATATACAAAAAAACACACAGATGGTAGGGTGAGGAGTCCACTTCAAAGTCCTTCAGATGGCTGGTTCCAGGCCTTCCCTGTAGGGCTGGTTAAAAGATAGCATGGCAAGTATGTATGATATATCAGCTGTCAGCCATATAAGGAGATTCAGCATGTACTGGCATTCCCAAAAGGCATATAACAATTCAATCTGACTCGTGGGATGATACAGTGGCAATCATTTAAAAAATATGGGTAGAGTTTTGGGAAAAGATGAATATTAGGCCTGCATTCATTCATTCATTCATTCATTCATTTTTGATTACACACAATCTATTTCAGGGTTGTGGGAAGCCTACACTGATACTCACTAGATAAAAAGAAAGAGAAACAGGTTTGATGTCTACTACAAAATGGACTCATCCCCCTACCATCTGTGTACATGGTCTTTTTAACAAACCAAGAGTATTACATGGATAAAGTAGTGGTCAGTGAATGTGCATCTACTGGTATTCACTTTGAAAGATTTAGAATATGTAGGTAGTGGGCAACAAAAAAGCATGCATGAAACACTGTATAGGTAATGGGCAGCCAGAAAGCATGCATGCTATATTAAGCAGATGACTTTTGTAGTGCAAGTGTTTATTCCCAAGAATAAAGCAATCACAAAAAAATGTTTTACTAAAGTCATTGCATATCTTTATCAAAAATTATGATAGAGATTTGAAATAAATATATATAACAGTTTAGCAAAAGGAAGCATGCATTTAAAAACCTTTAAAATAATTTAGGGATTTTCCTTTGCTGGGATATAACTAAAACTTTTGATTTTGGAGAGGGGTCAATGTAGACCCCAAAGGAGGGTGTTTGTAGCTCCCTATGAAAAAAGCATGGACTTTGTCAAAGCTATTTTGTAAAATCATAGACAGAATAAAATAGAATAATAGAAGTGAGTTGGATGAAGTGGTGATGACTGTACCCATGGGTAAGAGAGTGGTGATTGGAGCAGATTTCAATGGGCATGTTGGTGAGGGGATGAGGAAGTGATGGGTAGGTATGGTGTTAAGGAAAGGAATGCAGAAGGTCAGATGGTAGTGGATTTTGCAAAAAGGATGGACATGGCTGTGGTCAATACATATTTTAAGAAGAGGGAGGAGCATAGGGTGACATACAAGAGTGGAGGGAAATGCATACAGGTGGATTATACCCTTTGTAGGAGGAGGGCCAGTCTGAAGGAGATTGGAGACTGTAAAGTGGTGGTAGGGGAAAGTCGTGTTAGGCAGCATAGGATGGTGGTCTGTAGGATGATGTTGGTGATCAAGAAGAGGAGGACGAGTGTGAGGGCAGCACCAAGGATCAAATGGTGAAAATTGAAAAAGGGTGATTGTGAGGTGGAGTTCAGAGAAGAGTTAAGATGGGCACTTGGTGTTAATGAAAAGTTACCGAACAGCTGGGTAACTACAGCAGAGCTAGTAAGGGAGACTGCTAGAAAGGTGCTTGGTGTGACATCTGGACAGAGGAAGGAAGACAGGGGGACCTGGTGGTGGAATGAGGAAGTACAGGAGAGTATACAGAGAAAAAGGTTGGTGAAGAAGAAGTGGGATTGTCAGAGAGATGAAGAAAGTAGATTGGAGTATAAGGAGATGAGGCGCAAGGCAAAGAGAGAGGTGGCGAAGGCTAAGGATAAGGCATATGAAAAGTTGTATGAAAGGTTGGACACTAAGGAGGGAGAAAAGGACCTGACAGATTGACTAGACAGAGGGACCGAGCTAGGAAAGATGTGCAGCAGGTAAGGGTGATAAAGGATAATGAGGGAAACGTACTCACAAGTGATGGAGGAAGCTACTACATGATAGAGCAAAATCCCAAAAAGGGAAAGCATCTCTGATCAGTATTAGCAAAAAACTAAGGGCACTCATAAAATCGTCTAAGGCCAGCTTTGAGAGAAAAATTGCACAGGACACTAAGGATAATCACAAGGCTTTCTTTAGTTATGTTAGGAACCTGGGTGGGAATTCCCAAATATGTTCAGAATTAGTCCAAAATAACAAAAAATACACCGAACCCACAGACATTGCCAACATCCTAGCTGACAGGTTCAGCGCAAACTCCCCCCCCCCCACCAAAAGGGCAAATATCTATCCCAGCAGAGTGCTGCCCCCCTGACATCTCAGATGCTCAGGTAAGAGCCGCCCTCTCCAAAGCAAAAAACACAGCATCGATGGGACCAGACGGTGTCCCGGGCTGCGTCCTACATGAACTCCAAGAAGAGCTAAACCCAAACATAAAACTACTGTTCAATCTCAGCCTTACTACAGGATATGTACCCAAAGAGTGGCGTACAGCAACAGTGGTCCCTCTCCACAAAGGTGGTGCCTCAACGAACCCTGGAAACTATCGCCCCATAAGCATGACTAGCTTGGTCTGCAAAGCTATGGAAAGGATCATCATGGAACTCATAAATAAAGATATTGGGGACCTACAGACACTGGATCCTACCCAGTTTGGCTTTGTTAAGGGCAGATCCTGCCTCTTAAACCTGGTCGACTTCTTTGAAACATTCACCAAGGCCATTGACGAAGGGAAGGTGGTCCACACAGCCTACCTGGACCTCGCAAAAGCCTTTGATACAATACCCCACTCGGGCATTATAGATAAGCTCACCAGCTTAAATATAAACCCCATGTCACTAGATGGGTTGCAAACTGGCTCAAGGACAGAACCCACATGGTTAGAATTGCTGGAGCCATGTCAGACTCCAAACCAGTTACAAGTGGCATCCCACAAGGCTCAGTCCTGGGACCCCTCTTGTTCGGTATATATTTCTCGGAGGTACAGGCCAACACAGAAGGACTGTGGCTGACAAAGTTCGCAGATGACTGCAAACTGGGCGCCATAATCGACTCTCCAGCCGACACAAGCATCCTCCAAAAGGGCCTCATAGAAACAGACAACTGGTGCCAGTGCCATGGCCTTAAGCTTAACGCCAAAAAGTGTATAGTCATCCCCTTTGGCAAAAACAAAGTGCCCACAAATTACCAAATAGGTGGTAATCCATTAAGTACAGAAGAAGTAATTAGGGACCTGGGGACCCAAGTTGATAGCAGTCTCTCATTTGACAACCACGTGGCCAAAGTGGTTAGAAAAACATTTTATATAGCCCACCTAATCATGAAGGGATTCACATCTAGATTAGGGGAGGTCATCGTGCCTCTTTACTCATCCCTCATCAGGCCCATAATCGAGTACAATGCCCCTTTTGGGATGTACCTTACCAAACACCTGCAGCAACTGCAAAGACCCCAAAAGTACCTCACCAAGAGGATCAAAGGGCTCAAACAGATGCCATATGCTGCCCGGTTAAAGAAACTCCAGCTCTACTCAGTGGCATACCGCCTGCTCAGAGGTGACCTGTGCCTGACGTATAAAGCCATGTCCAACCTGGAATTAAGGGACATGCTGCACCTCAAAAAATCCAAATCCCATCGAGCTACACGCTCGATAGACTTGAACCTCAGCACTGAAATAAATAGGACATGTGGAGGGACAGATTCATAACCCAGAGGCTCCCTTCACTCTGTAATAAAATCCCAGTCCAGGTTAGGCAGAGTCCCTCATTGACTCTCTTCAAGAGGAATCTTGATGAGTGGATGGGAGATCGTAGGTTTACCCCGGGTATCACTTCTGTGTCACTGTTAGATAGAGGCACAGTATACTAACCTCGAAAAAGGGCATAGCAAAATTAATTTAAAATGGGTGGCGAAAGCCAAACATACTCTGACTAGGCTTATAAATGCCCTAGGGCAGATAGCCTAGTATGAACCTATGAACCTATGAAGAGAGTGTGTTGAACAGATGGAAAGAGTACTTTGATGGGCTGATGAATGAAGAGAATGAGAGAGAGAGAAGGTTGGATGATGTGGGGATAGTGAATCAGGAAGTGCAATGGATTAGCAAGGAGAAAGCAGGACAGCTATGAAGAGGATGAGGAAAGAAAAGGCTGTTGGTCCAGATGACATACCTGTGGAAGCTTGGAGGTGTTTAGGAGAAATGGCAGTGGAATTTTTAACCAGATTGTTTAATGAAATCTTGGAAAGTAAGAAGATGCCTGAGGAGTGGAGAAAAAGTGTTTTGGTACCGATTTTTTAAGAATAAGGGTGATGTGCAGAGCTGCAGTAATTACAGAGGGATAAAACTGATCAGTCACAGCATGAAGTTATGGGAAAGAGTAGTAGAAGCTAGGTTAAGAAGGGAGGTGATGATTAGTGATCAGCAGTATGGTTTCATGACAGGAAAGAGCACTAAAGATGCAATGTTTGCTCTGAGAGTGTTGATGGAGAAGTACAGAGAAGGTCAGAAGGAGTTGCTTTGTGTCTTTGTGGACCTAGAGAAAGCATATGATAGGGTGCCTAGAGAGGAGTTGTGGTATTGTATGAGGAAGTCACGAGTGTCAGAGAAGTATGTAAGAGTGGTACAGAATATGTACAAGGAGTTAGTTAGGACATTGTTAGGTATTAGCTAGATAAACTGTAAGTGGATTATTTTCTGTACAAATGGGCTGAGAGCAGGCAGGAATGCAGTACTTACATAGGCTTTGAGAAAGGGATTGTAGCTTCCTTTGTGTCATTGGAGAATTGCTGATTTTTTTCTTTTCCAGAATTGTAACATATAAAATACTGCTATGGTATGACTACAAAAACTGCGGCAGGTAAGGTAAGAACTGAATATGTTATTTGAAGAATTTGAGTGGGATGAGATCAGCTCCAGGTTACACATATTAAGGTTTCATTCTTACTAATATTGATGATACACACTATAAAACAAGGGAAGAGAGACTGAAATATTTGCTTTAAGGGAAGCAGGGATGTTTTCAGTTTTAAACTAGAATGATACTAAGCTAGAAATATACCAAATTTGCTAGTGTAAGATTTTACATTCTCCCTGCTGCCTCACTTCTCAAATGCACTTGAGTGCAACTTGTTTCTGTTTTGAGCCATTTTCAGATAATAAATAGTATACATTTTATTTTACACACCCCTTGCACTCTTAACATTATTGTTTATGTCTTCAGCACATGCATGTATTTGGGGAAAGTAAAAACCTGTGCTTGCAACTTCAACAAGAATAAACTATGCCAATTACAATTAAGATTTGGTAAGTAAGCTCTTCAAATATGCCAAAAACTTGTAATGGCCTAACAGATGATGCTGTTTTCCCTAAGTACATGAGCATTGTTATTCTGCAGCCTTTCAGCAGTCAGATGACGAGTGTATGCTGCATCTAATAAATGCCCCTTTTCAGATTTGAAAAACATGCTGGCACATCCCATTTGCGTTTCTCTTTTCTGAAGATAAATGACTACACTGTGTTAGATTGTTTTTCCTACAGCTTTCCTCCCAGGTTTATAATCAGCTGGGTTGCAGAATGCTTTTTCATGTAAATGTCTTCATCAGGCAGGAAGGCATTTTGCACAAAGCTATCCTCATGAAAATTCATCATCGTACTGTTATTAGGTTTCATTTAACTTGTGGTTCTGCTCATATGAATTACTACTAAGGCCTTACTCAGCCATGCAAACTGCTTCAGCACCATATGTTTACATTTTACTTCATGCTTATCACACATAAAATGACTCAATAATGGATATCAGTGTCTACTGCACTGTTTACACAATGAATGATCACATATTTCAGTTAAGGAAAAGTACCCACTTTTTTTTCTGATGGCAACTGACTTACCTCTTAAACATGCATCAATAGGTTTGCCATTTTTTGATTATCTCAAATATGCATCACTACTCAGCCATATTTTAAGTCATTAAGTTATATATAACTCTGTGGCAAACTTTAAACAAGAGACATGATAAATTGACTGCGATTTGCAGAACATTATTGGCTGGTTAGCATATGTTTCAACCTCTTAATACAAGAAGTCTGGACAAAGCCAAAAATAATGAGGGGGCAGTGGCCCAAAAATAGTAACAGATTTTAATTGTTAGTGTTATAAATGTAAACATTTGCTAAAATAACAGACTTTGTATTATCATACATTTTCTGAAGGATATGGCATCTGAAACTCAAATACCTGTCAGTATTTTATGATGTCAATCCTCAATAATTTGCCAGAAAACCTCCATTTTTATGAGGAACAGATCAAAAATTACAGGTAAAAATCTTGACATTCTGTGAATATCTGGGCAGTTGAGAGGTGTGCTGGTTAGGGTTGAGGAGAGCTGATTGCAGGGTTGACACGTGTTCTTTTATGAAAATGAAGTATTCTGCCTAGATATCCATTTTCTTTTTGCCGTTACATTTTCTCCATGTTTTGTCTGCATCTTACCCTGGTTGCAGCCAGTGGGATGAAAAGGCTTGTCAGCTAAAAGTAGAGCAAGCCACAAGTTATGGGATTCTGGCATGAAGACTTCATTGAACAGCTTGTAAGTCAGAGATACCATTCATAACCGGCAGTGAAACAGAGCTTGTTATTAGCATGTGTGTCATATGCTACAAAATATTTGAAAATGCAAAAATAAAGAATTTTTATGATGGCAGCTGGCAGCAGTCCATGATTCTGAAGACTAGAGTGACAGAATCACTTTCTAAGTTCAGCCATAGTATACTTTAACAAGTAAAATTCAGTTCAGCTATGAACCTTTGACATGACTGAGTACTTGAGCCTTGCATTTGGCATTTATGCCACGGCTGCTTCCCTGTGCCTGACACATGGAACTAAAGGAATACTAGTGTACTGGTTTGCATTCAACTGATGTATGATATTGCTCAATTAACTGACAAAGTTCATTTGTGTATTTTTAATATTTCTAATCTATTTTTTTTCTTATGCTGGCTTCTACTTTATTTGGCTACTTGTTTGCTGTTCCCTTTTTTGGGCTAATTGTTCAGGCAAGTCCATATCTTTGTGAATATCTCTTTGGAACTGAAAGGCCAAATAAAGCAACGACTGGAAAAAACACAATAATAATAATATAAAAACCCACAAGGGACACTTTACTGCCACAAACATTCACTTGTCCAGTTTCAGAATCATTACCAGAAACTTAATGTTGATGTTGTTTGCATTGCTGAGCTCAGCAAACCCTTCTTTGAATTAATGTTTCAGTACCTCTGCAGCTAGCATGCCTATCCCATAAGGCTGTGGGGTGTATTTGCACACCAGGTACTTGGATTTATTTTCCAATACTGATATTGCAGTGTAGTACTGTGGAGGGGGAGGTGCTCCGGTGTGTGCGGTCCTTTGGATGGGATAGTAAACTACTGAGGTCCCATATGCCTGAATTGTGGTAGCTCATGCCAATGTTCAATGTCCCATGAAAATTCATCAAAATGAGTTGAGGAAGTTACCTGGTGCTCTCACCCAATTTCCATTATAGTCAGTACGAATATCACCTTGGGTCTCCGCTGAAAAGAGGCCACTGACCTAGACAGACTGATAGATAAATTATAATTCCAAGTCATTGATATAGTTTCTCAAATTGTTTCTTAATTTGTCAGACTAATGTAAAATAATCTTAATTTATTGGATAAAACAATGCTCAAGGAGCTTATCTCATTAGTTCAAAATGTTTTGTTTTGCAAAAAAATAAAAATGATAAAGAAAAAAACTGATATATAACATTGAAAAACATACCACAACTATATATTGTGTGGGAAACCATAACTACATGGCATAGCAGTTTGACAATCTGTTCTGCACTTCTCAGACATTTGAAGATTACTCAGCCTGTACCCACAGAAGTCACTGCATTTACATTTTTTACAAAAAATGCTATAATATATTATAATTCAGAAAAATCCAGAATTATATATTTCTAATGTTCCACAAACAACTTTCATATGTTAAAAATTTGCAACCTAGACATATGGTGTCAGCACCAGATTTATTTATGATATCAGAGTTTACACAATAGCAAGAAATTCCTTACTTCTTTACTACAATAGTTAAGGAAATATGAAAAAAATGCTCCCCTGCATAATTAATACTACATAACAGAGAACATCTCTCAAGCTGTACAGCTTACAATGCAAGTGTCAATGACAATTTTCTACAATCCGTCTAAGGCCTCCACTGGTGTTAAACTACAATGTGTAAGGTAGTTTGTCCCGATCCCCTTCAAATAATTTACACCACACCATTTGTCGACCTTCATTAAAACTTTCTTAATTGCAGCTTTATTGAACAATGTTATTAAATTAATTAATCCCAGCATGAACATCCACATAACAATTTACCAGGGCATGTATCCCACTCACCCTGTCCCAAAATAAGCAGTGTTGACTCAACAGCTCACCTACTCTCACTCAAAGCAGGGTACCACCATTCCCTTTCATCCCCAACCATTCTCTTTGAGTCCAACACACAACAGCAGAGGGGGAACAGAAGAACAAGTCTGGCCCTCTTCTCTACCAACCATGCCTAAATCTGACCTGCTAACTCAGCTACACTTGCATAAAACCCACTTAGCTCCTCCTTACACTTACCTCACTTCTGCCACAGCACTCATCCATCCAAATTCAACCCTGCTACCCAAACTCTTTCCATTTCCCACTCAGCCCTAACATCTTCCCCTGCACCAAATCATTAGACCCCCTTTCCTCACCTTTCCTCCATCTAACAACTTAAAGTGTCTCTGGAAAAATTGGTTTATTCCCAAACATTAGTTTTTGAAATATTAACATGCATATAAATATTGCATATCTTCACAAATTCTATCAAACTAGCAGTATCTCCAGCACAGGACAAACAGAGATGTTGACAAGTTATTTTTCTGTCTTCCACTTAAATTTCACACATTGCAACTAGTGTTTGCATCACTCCAGCTATATTGGAATGGCTCACCCAGACTCTGCCACAGTTTGCTGTATGGGAAAGGTTAGTTTGCTTTCTATTTTTTGCATTTTGTATTACTTTGTTGCCTTTTTCTATTTTCTATACTGTGATTTTTCTTTACACTGTGTTTTACTTGTATTCTGTTTTTAACTGCACATTAAAACTTGAAAAGAGACCACAGCTCTGTCTCTTGTCAGCCAGACAGAAATTTTCCCACCCTTCCACCCTGTTACCGTTGTGTTCTTAAACACCACTGTATTTCTAGTTGTCTGCCCTTATGTTAATCTAGCCATATATCTCATTACATCTCAGATTTTACTGGCTGGGGTGAGGAAGCACAAAATTATCATTTTGTGAAATCACTCCCCTTCAAATATTTAAATTTATTGCCCATCCTTCTGTTTTCCATAGTACCAGAATACAAAAAGTACAGTTATGTACCTACCATAAATGTAGATGTTTGAGTGTATTCACTGTTGCAGTCATTACACTTGGGTTATCCTGCTGGCAGGCTACCCGCTGTCAGCCTGAATTCCAAAGTCCTGGTCCAGCGTCGGTTGCTGTCGCCTCTTCTCTGACGTCAGTGCGTCAGGGGTATATAAGACACAGCCGACACCATTTTCTTCAGTTTTTCTTGCTCCAGATGTTAGGTGCCCCCAAGAAGGTAGGCAATACATATTGTTTATAAAAACATACACCAAAATAAAACAATTGCTTCATCTACAAGCAAATACACCACATAGGTTGTATATGATAGAGAAATACAGATAAGTCCGAGCAAAGAAAGGGGGGTGGTGGGAGGGTAACCGGGACTGCAACAGTGAATACACTCAAACATCTACATTTATGGTAGGTACACAACTGTACTATGTTCATCGTGTTTCACTGTTGCAGTCATTACACTTGGATTGAATCCCAAAACTGAGGTAGGGCGGCTGGGTCTAAATAGAATTCGGAGTGGCTATGAGGTCCTGCAGAACTGAAGTGGAAAAGCCTCCTCTGGATTTAGAGTAAAGAGGTAAGTGATAATGCTTGGTAAAAGTGTGCACTGAACTCCAAGTTGCAGCCTCCAAAATTTCCTTGGTTGGTACTCCTCTGAGAAAGGCTGCTGAACTGGCTGCTGCCCTGGTAGAATGTGGCCTAATATTCTTAGGCACTGATTTGCCATGCTGTGCATAGCAGAAACAAATGCAGTGCCCTATCCATTTTGAAATAGTCTGCTTTGAAATAGCCTTTCCTTGTGATCCTGCAGCATATGCTACAAACAGTTGCTCAGTTTTTCTGAAAGCTTTTTTTTTGTCCAAGTAGAAGCGTAGTTGCCTGTGTATGTCCAAAGAGTGCAGTAGTCTCTCCCCTTTATTCTGGGGATTTGGATAAAATGTTGGCAAATGAATGGTTTGATTAAGAGCCACAATGGATACTACCTTTGGCATAAATGTTGTGTTTGTCCTTAGAGAAACCCTGTCCGGATGAAAAATGATAAAAGGTTCCACTGCCATTAATGCCTGTAACTCTGAGACTCTTCTTGCTGAAGTTATTGCTAGGAGCAGAGCAGTTTTCCATGATAAGAATTTTATATCAGCTGTATTGGCTGGCTCAAAAGGAGGCAGTGTGAGCTTTTCCAAGACAAAGTTGAGGTCCCATGTAGGTATCGGTGCTCTCCTTGGGGGTCTTATGTTTTTTGCCCCTCTGAGGTATTGTCTTAGCAGTGGATGTGAGAAAATAGGAGGTTCCGTATTGTAATGAGCTGAAATAGCAGAGGCATGGATTTTAATTGATGAGAAGGATAGGCCTTTGTTCAGCATCTCAGTTAGGTATTGTAAAATCTGAGGAATATTTGGAACAAGTGGTTCAAGTCCTTGTGCCTGGTTCCAAGCACAGAATCTCTTCCATTTTTCTGCATAAGATTTCCTGGTGCTGGGCCTCCTGGCTTCTAAAATGACATCCATAACAGCCTTAGATAGAGGCATGTTCTGAGTGGCTATATTATTTGCCATGCAGCCAGATTTAAGGTTTTGAGTTGGCTGTGTAGGATCTGATTGTTTTGTTGAGTAAGACGATGAGGAATTTGAGGTAAAGTCCAGGCTGGACCTTGAGACAAGCTCTTTAGGATTGGGTACCAGTGCTGGTGTGGTCAGTCTGGGGCAATCAGAATCATTTTTGGCTTCTCTTGTCTGACTTTTAGGAGTACCTTGGGGAGGAGAGGCAGTGGTGGAAAAGTATAAACTGTTAGGGTTTTCCAGCTGAATGATAGAGCACCCACTTTCCATGCTTGTGAGTGATAAGTCCTTGTGCAGAATCTCTGTAGTTGGCAGTTGTGAGGGGAGGCAAAAAGATCTATGTCTGGGCATCCCCATGTCCTTGTTATGCTGAAGACCTGTGGATCTAGTTTCCACTCATGAGGGTCCATGAGGTTTCTGCTTAGTTTGTCTGCCAGAATATTTTTCTTTCCTGGCAGGAATTGTGCCAGCAGATGTAATTGATAGGTCAGTGCTGTGTTCCATAAAGTCATGGCTTGCCTGCAGAGGGGGTAGGAATGCGTGCCCCCTTGCTTGTTTATGTACCACATAACTGTAGTATTGTCCATCTTTAGCAATAGTTGTCCTGGACGTAGTAGATCCTTGAAGGCTGCCAGGGCATCCTGTACAGCTAGCATCTCTTTTTGATTGATATGAAGATGCATTTGGTCTGCTGGCCACGTGAACTGAATACATTTTCCTGCCATGTGTGCCCCCCAGGCATAATCCAATGCATCTGTTGTTAGTGTCTGCCTTGCTGTGGTAAAGTGAAGGGTTGTCCCTTGTTGTGATGACAGGCTAGTGCCCACCATCGAAACTCCTGTTGCAGGCAGGGGTAAGAGTTATTATTGCTTCCAGGCTGTGGCAATGTTGAGTCCAAACACTTTTTAGATACCATTGTAGCTTTCTCATATGCAGTCTTGCATATGAAATTAGCAGGATGCAGGATGCCATGAAGCCCAAAGCCTGCAGAATTTTTCTTACAGGTAACTGGGTCTTTGTTGCCATCATTTGAACGTATTGAGTCAGTTGCCTTTGCTTGTCTGGCATGAGATAAGTTGTATTTAAGCTTGCACCCAGGAATATTATCTCTTTAGAGGGCACTAGTTTTGATTTCTTTTTGTTTACTGTGTACCCTAAGCAAATTAGTAATCATTTTACAAACGCCAGATGCTTTAGTAGAATGTCCTTGCTCTCTGCTTGAATAAGGCAGTCGTCCAAGTAGGGATATATTTGAATTCCTTTTTGTCTGCAAAATGCAATTACTGGTGCCAGGCATTTTGTGAAGACCCTGGGCACAGTAGATAAGCCAAAGGGCAGTGCAGAGAATTGGTAATGCATCGAGCCAGCTATGAATCTGAGGTATCTTCTGCAAGATTGTCTGATTGGGACATGCAGATATGCCTCTTTGAGGTCCAAGGTAACTAGCCACGCCTTCTTGCCCAGCATGGGTAGAAGTTGCTGCAGTGTCAACATTTTGAATTTTGGAATGTCTAGGAAAGTATTTAGAATAGAGAGGTCCAGTATTAGCCTCCAGGCTTTGTCCTTTCTGGGTACCAAGAAAAGTCTTGAGTAAAATCCTTGCCACTGCTCTTGCTGTGAGACTTTTTGCATATCCCGCATGTCCATGAGAGCAGAAATTTGTTTTTGTGCCTTTGCCCATTGATTGTGTGGCAGGTCTGGCATACCTTTTGACCTTGGTAGGGTGTG
Source organism: Protopterus annectens (assembly GCF_019279795.1). Taxonomy (NCBI): domain Eukaryota; kingdom Metazoa; phylum Chordata; order Ceratodontiformes; family Protopteridae; genus Protopterus; species Protopterus annectens. The sequence goes on along the minus strand of NC_056739.1, from coordinate 1,535,266,485 downwards.
AAAGTGGAACATGTAACCCTGAGAAACAATATTCAGAACCCATTTGTCCTGGGTGATCATGTACAGTTTTGTGAGAAAATTGCTAGTTTTCCCCCCAAGGGTGCTGCCAAAAGTTAAGTGCTTGGTATTTGTAGAGGAAAGTCATTCGGACTGTTTCCTATAAGGTTGTGATTTGTCTTCTCTGCCTTTGGGGGCTGAAGCACCCCATTGTTTAGGTCTGTAGGAGGCTTGGGGCTGAGATCTGCCTCTTGGGCATCTCTGCCTCTTTGTGGCCTGTCTGACACTGGAAAGAACCAATTTTTAGAAGGCCAACACTACTAAAAACTCCTGATGTCCACCACAGCAGTAAAACATAATAGTAAAATCAAAACTTTAATGAAAAGAATATCGTATATACGATCTGAGGAAGGCTTATTTGCCGAAAGAGCTTATCGGAAGGCTGAGGACTGCTTATTTTATGTTATATTCTTTTCATTAAAGTTTTGATTTTGCTATTAAGTTTTACTGCTGTGGTGGACATCAGGAGTTTTTAGTAGTGCTTGCCTTTTCTCTTCCTCATTGGTGTCCTTCACAGTGTAAGAAAGTTTTTTACCTAATTTTTAGAAGGCCAGTTCCTGCTAAATCTAGGTGGCTGAACCTGTAAGAAATCCTTTACTGTCTGCATTGATTTTGCTTTATCCTCCATTTTCTTTAATACCTCATCTGCCTTAGCACCAAACAAAGTATCATGCTGTAGTGGAGCATTCAATAATTTTGCTTTAACATGATCAGGTAAACTCTGTTCTTTTAACCAAGCATGCCTTCGAATGACAGAACCTGTAACTGCGGCTCTGCAAGATGCCTCTAATGAATCAAAACCACATTGCAAAGTATGCTTTCCCACTTGTTCAGCTGCATGCAATAAATCCAGCATTTCCTTGTTCTCAGGACATTCAGAGCTTGTAAGCATTTTCTGTTTTAGCAAAGACATTAAGTATTGTTGATATTTAAGCATGTGAAACTGGCAGTTTAAAGCCCTTACAGCTAAAGTAGCAGAGGTGTAAACTTTCTTCCCCCATCTGTCCAGTGCTCTAAAATCCCTATCAGAGGGAACAGGGTTTTTTGCAGTGGAAGCCTTGACCCCTTTGGGACCCTGATAAATTGTTTCTGGATCAGCAGCAGGGTTTTTATAAAGAAATTTATGTGAATCTGGAAGCCTGTAGTACCTATCTGGCTTAACTGGTGCAGGGGGTAAAGAATCAGGAGTCAAACTGGATTCAGAAAAAAACAACAACAATATCTAGTACAGGGGGGATAGCAAGAGGCCTGTGCTGAGGCAATAAAAGAAAGTGTCTGAGCCTTTTCTTGGATTCTGAATAATCCTGGCAATCCCAATGGAAATGTTCCCTCATGGAGTGCAGGGTTTCCCCAAAAGAGTAGTTCTCAGGAGGAGAGGCTGAAGGGATAGATTCCTCAGCATCAGAGTCCTCATAGGGAGGAAGAGAATATCCCTGTTCTGAAGAGGAATCAGAAGAAATAGAAACCTGGTCAGAGGAGTCACAATCAGTGTCTTGCCTAGGCCTTTTATCAGGAGGGGGATGGGAACCCCTGATCAAAGTAATTAGGTCCTCGGCCATTTTGAGCATCTGTTTCTTTGGCATGGATGACTGTCCAGGAGAATGCTGTACTTGTTTCTTTGCCTTTAAAGGTGTTTTAGACTTTGCCTTGGCTGCAGAAGTAGTCTTTATAGTAAGCTGTGTAGGTCTGAAAACACCCTCAGAAGCCAATGCCTGCTCAGCAGCTCTGGACCCATCTGAGGGAATTGTTTCCGTAGGCCCAATACCTTGAGTTTCCAAAGGCCTAGCTGTCTCCACGTGGGAGTCGGAGGTGGCCTGAGGCTCTGAGGTAGCGGGTGTCAGGGGCTGCAAAAGCACCTCACTGAAAACAGGCGAACTGGAGACTGGCCTAGAAGAGGCTTCGTTGTTGGTTTTGGACCTTGGATGCCTGTCTTTTTCATTGTCCTTGCGCATTTTATGGATTCCAGTCATCGGTTGTTCCGACGTCATTATATAGTTAAACCTTCGGCCAAAGTAATGTAAAGCAAAATCGAACCGATGCTTAATAGTGCATTGTTTGAAACTAGCACAAAACAGACAACTAGCAACAACGTGGTCAGGGCCTAGGCAAGGAATACGGTAAGAATGAAAATCCTTATGAGGTATTTGTTTCTCACAAGAAATACAATTGTTAACTTTTACTGACAGCGGTCTGGAGCAAGAAAAAGATTCCCCAATGGGGTACTTAGCTTTATTGAAGACTTCGGATCTGAAATTCAATTTCGAAAATCTCAGGAGTCGGCCAACTGGCATTTGTGAAATGCTTTTGCTTCGGGCACCGCACGGCAAGAAAGACTGAAGAAAATGGCGTTGACTGCGTCTTATATACCCATGATGCACAGACGTCAGGGAAGAGGTGATGGCAACCGACGCTGGACCAGGACTTTGGAATTCAGGCTGACTGCAGGTAGCCTGCCAGCAGGATAACCCATGTGTAATGACTGCAGCAGTGAAACACGATGAACATGTGCCCACCCCCTTTCAATCTTTCTCATTCTTTTAAAAATACTGGCTCTCCACTAAAACATGTAACCAAAAAACAAAACTAGGCAGCAAGCTGTAGAATTCCAACCAGTTCATTGTTAGCATTTTCGTTCAGGAAATACATGAACTTCTTCAGACAAAAAAACTCCAAGTGTCCTCAGTTAAAATCACACTATCAATTAAGATGAGATAATTAATTATACAACCAGTTAACATAACTTAAGAAATTTAAAGAGACAGTGTTATACAAGGGAAAATATATATGTGAATAAATATATATATATTTTTAAATCAGCAACACATCAGTCTTATTACTTAATTTTCTTATGTGGATAAGTTAATCTAAATAATGCTAAATGCTAGATAACTTAAACAGCTCAAACAAGTGGAAATATAAAATTTGTATGAATGTATAAAGACAAATATGTATAAATAAATATTTATAAATTCATTCAACTAATAGAAAAGTTGTTATACAACCAAATTTCATCTTTGAAGAGCTTTCAGTTTCGAAATACATTTTATCGAGCAGTATTCATTAAGCTCTGATGGAACATGTGCATAAGTTTTAATTTGCCAAACAAGTTCCTGTTCTTCAAGTTTTAATTCTCAGGGCCCACCTCTAATGTTCCAAACTATTTGTTGTAATATTGTAAACTGCAATTTATGTGTGGGGTATTCTAGAATGTGTCTAGCCAAAGCATTTGTGGTATTACCCCTACTAATTTGGAATTGACGTTCATAAATTCTGTGCTTAAACATTCTTTCAGTTTTACCAATATAGTAGCTTTGGCAACATTGGCATAAAGCAGCATATACTACTCCTGCTGTTTCACAGTTAAATTTTCCATTAATGATGTCGATTTTATTATGTATGCAAACTTTATTAGTTACCATAATGTGCTGGCACTGCTGACATCTCCCACACTTTCTCATCCCCCAGTTGTTGGGGCATTTTTGATTGTTCCTTTCCAACAAATCTTTAATATTTAGGCCTCTTCTATAGGTAATATGTGGTCTATCTCCCAATTTCATATTAATAGCACTGCCCTATGATATTATAGCCCAATTTTTATTCATAATATTCCTAATAGCATATGCATTGGTAGAGAAAGTAGTCAGAAAGCTTATTCTGCTGACATCATAATTCCTAATACTATTCTCCCTATGCTCATCAGGGGGAGTATCACTTATTGTTTCTCCATAACCCCTGCATAGAATAGGTTTAAAATGGTCAGTAGTCCTTTTAGTAGCAACTTCATCAAACAATTGTTGAAAAAGCTGTTCTGGGTAGCCCCTTTCACAAAACATGACTTTCAATGTGTTACATTCAAACAGAAAGTCAGTCTCTGATGAAACCATTCTGGCTGCCCTAACCAGTTGACCCTTAATAACTGCCCTTTTCTGGTGGAAAGGGTGGCTACTACTAAGGTGTAGAAAAGTGTTTGAGTAAGTAGGTTTCCTGAAAATACTAGCATTAAATCTTTTGTTGGATCTATCTTTAGATAGTGACATGTCCAGAAAATTAATGGAGTCTGTGTTAAACTCAAAAGAGAAATCAAGGAAGTCTGTGAATTTGGAGATTTCATTAATAAAAGTTGTTACTAAATCTATACTTCCTTTCCACATAAAAAACATGTCATCCTGATATCTTGTGTACCATTTTACATTTTCCTTAAAAATGGGGTTCTGAAATAGGAAATGTCTTTCCCAAAATGCCACGACTGAATTTACAAAACGGTCTCCACATAGGGAGCCCATGGCTACCCCGTTTTTTTGCAAAAAACATAAAGTTGTTATTCAAAACTAGATCTAACAAGGATGCAACTACATTTATCTCTTGCTGGTCCATCCCTTTCAAAAATAGGAATTCACTAACCCATTTAATGCCAACCTGTTGAGGTATGATGGTATACAAATCCTTTATATCTACTGTCAAAAAATTGCACTCTCCATCAAATTCAAGAGCCAGTTTATTGTTAGCTTAAGTTATGTTAATTTGTTTTATAATTAATTATCTCATCTTAATTGATAGTGTGATTTTAACTGAGGATACTTGGAGTTACTTTGTCTGAAGAAGTTCATGTATTTTCTGAATGAAAGCGCTAACAATAAACTGGTTGGAATTCTACAGATTGGTGCAATGTTTTGTTTTTGGTTACAAGTTTATTTTTTGTTTTGTGTTCATTCAGTTTGGTATGGCAAGTGAAGCTGCATCTAATTCTCAGCCACTTTTTTCCCAAGATGGAGCTAGTACACCAGGAGGGTCGAACACTGAGGCAAATGCAGTAGGGAATTTAACCCTCCTAGTACAGCAACTACTCCAGCGAGTGGATAACCTTTCCAGGAGACTGGATTCATCAAATACAACCATTAGTGGAATAGTACCTGGGTCTGGTTCTAACAACCAAAATGTAAGCAGTAACATTTTGACTTATGCAGCAGTTTCTGCATCACATCTAACTAATTATATTAATAATGGACTACCACCCCCACTTCTCAAGGTGAAGGGGCCACTAATACATTGAGTACAATGCATAATGTACACTCCACACAACTGGCATCTAATTCAATTCCTACAATGTCTGACTATTTAAGGGCTCCACCATTTTTCAGCTCCAGCGACACTAATGCAATTTCTGATGCTGCAGAAGAGCCCCGGCTTATATCCATCTGTAATAATTTGAAATGTTTTGATCGGAAACTACAATTGGAAGTTTCTTACTTCCAGGAGTGTATAGCAAAGAAAATTGCACCTAAGGGACTTTGCCAATGGCGCTATCCAGTTGGTCTCATTAATAAATCACCCTTCCATTTGGAGCTACTTGGCTTATTTCATAAGCAAGGCTTTGATTTTTTAGAAATACTCATCACACAATACATTTCACAAACTGACACTTTGCGAAGTGATTTAGAGATTTTGGAGCATCAAATAATATCAGATACTGATTTCCAGCAATACAGGTATGACTATGCTTGCATTTTTACAAGCATAGATCACACAATAAACAGAGCGGCTGAAGTTAAAAAGAAGAAAATTAAAAGAGATGTAACTGCATTTAACCCACAGTGAACGGGCTAGAGAAAATAAGCAAAGAGTCAACGGACAATACTTAAATGAATGCCAGAATAATAGTCCTTCTACTAGCCAGGATTTTCAGGTGGTCAGAAGCAACCAACAGAATTCACAACAACAAGGGAAGAATGGGGGATATCAATGGAAGAAGCAGAATCACAAGAGGAGATAAATAAAGTACCACACATTATTACTAATAAGTGTATAATTTCTCCTCTATGTACATCAGCAGCGAAATAGTAGAGCTACTGGCTAAAGGAATAACATTCATACCAGATAAGAGAGCTGATATAGCAAGAACTATCACTGACAAAGTTATACATATGTAAAATGAACTTAGCAGTTTTGTTCGGGAATGAGTCCGCTATACCAAATGATTTGCGTATATCTAGTGTTTTCAACCTTCCTATTAATGAGTCTCTTGCCATATTCAAACGTATTTCTGAGATGGACATAAGGTCTTTACTGGCAAAAAATCAACAGAGACAAGGTAAAAATATGACAGTTGATGAATTTGAATTTATCACCTTAATACAAGTGATGTCAGACCACAGAGGTTCCTCACTAAAAGAATACAGGGTGCAAGTAATATGTCCTATACAGACCACCTCAAGGCCATGTCCCTGTATTCTCTCCCCCTACAGTCTTTTGATGGGAGATCTATGCCTGGCATACAGGGCATTGTCAGATCCCACTCTGATGGACCTCCTGCATATCCACAAAACAAACAGTACCAGAATGACCCATTCTAAAGACTTAAACCTTGCCTGTATATAAATAGAACCTGCTGGAGAGATAGGTATGTATCCCAGAGACTACCCTGTCTATGGAACAAGCTTCCCATCCATGTGAAGCAGAGTTCCTTCCTAATCCAATTCAAGTGCAACTTGGACAATTGGATGGGAAACCTGAAATTCATCCTTGGTTTGGCACCTATGTCTCTGAAGCAAACAAGTAACCTGTAAATGGTTCATCTCCCAGGCTCATGCTTACACTTATCAAGGGTATCAGAACTTATCAGAAATTTAGGATACATGGCTAGGCTTAAAAAGGCCCTTGTGGTCATTAGCCTAGTCAACACCTATGAACCTACAAGTGAAAGAATAAGTAGGCCTTGATGTAAGGAGTTAAGTCCTGAGGTCTGTAATATAGTGGAGTGAATGAACAATGCCTGATGAAAGCAATTAGGTCATTAGACCTGCACATAGTAAATATGCAAGTAGGTAGACAGATATTGTGCTTTATTGGGATTATTGAATATATAATATAATTTGATAAAGCTTGCTAAAGTTTAACACTCTTGGTTTCATTTCCAGGAAATGTCTGGGTGACTTTTGACCAATACATCACTTCTCTTTCCTAAAATGGGACTCATGATATCACTGATAAGTAGGACTCTTACTCCTGTTTCTTTGTATTATGCTGTCAACTTAATACAAGTGATGTCAGATCACAGGGATTGCAAAGCTGGCCATAGAATAAACATTTAGATTGTCCATTCAGCAGCATAAGTGGCAATAATTGGGTAAGAGGCTAGATGGCAACTTTTAGCAGGATAAGACAATGACTATGAGTTGTTTAGTGGCCTGTTTCACTATTCAGAAATTCATCACTGCCTTACAGTAGACTTTCCTCACCCAAGGAGGAAAGCTGTCCACTGCATAGATGATTTTTTTAATTATTGGAAAAGGACAGAAAGCGGAATGAAGAGAGAAAGCTGTTCATGTAATTTATTGAGAGAAGACTATCTCATAAGTAGAAGACAACTTGGAGGGTCTTGCAAAAAACAAACAAAAAAAAAACTCACTAGGTTTCTTGGTAGATATTTTTAACAGTTCCTTTATACTTTCACAGAACAGACTTAGGCTACTGAAGAGCAAAGCTGATGCCATGCATAGAAAATTAAAGTCGAGAGAGGACAATTTATCCCTCCTTGGTATGTAGTCCGAAGCAGAAATTTCACAAGAGCCTTAGTAGACCCGGGGAGAGTCTGTGAGAGAGAGTTACTTTACTAAAAGATTAGTCCCTAAATTACCACAGAGTTAGAGCGACAAGCTTGGTTGGAAGAATTTGTTCACATGGAAGGATTTTAGTTGATTTCAATAGTGTATCATTCTGTCAGGATGCCTAGATACCTAACAATGACTTGAAAGTGAAAGTGGAAAGTGTGTTGTAGGAATGGAATTATTTCTAGCTCAGAAGGTTTTGCCCCGTTTCTGGCCAAGTTCTTGAAAGGAGAGTGTGTCATTAAAGGATGTTTTGTTAAAACTGATGCTAATCTGCTGGTGCCATGGTCTTGGGGCCAGGGGCTTAGAAAACATGAAAATACTATGTGACTCTGTCCACCAAACAATGATTTCTGTACTGTTCAACAGAGTTTCTTATTGGTTATTAGTTCAAGCCCATTTAAGGCATTCCTTTTATTTATATATTCATTTATTTGGGGCTAGGGTTCCATTGCTGATTTACTTTAGTGGAACTATATTTCTTTAGTTTAATAAAGTCATTTGTATTTTCTGTATGCAAAACAGCTAACTTCCTGAATGTGTGTCATACGGCCCTACCTTTTGATGATGTAACAGTGAGTAGGAATGTTTTCTGTGCTCTGCAGCAAATTTCAAAACAAATTGCAGCAGAACGTAGCACAGTCACTCACTCAGACAACAAATAAATAAATAAAGGATCTCTGCACTTTAAACTACTAAATCTCAAAACTTTTTCACCTCTGAGAGCTAAACTCCATGAAAAACACTCTTTCTGTAACTGTGCTATTCTCAAAGAGCTCCCACTGACAACTCCTAGAGCTAATTTCCACTCTACTTAACATTCATCTTTTCCATTGCTGGCACAATTTGTCAGTTTCTCACAGCACACCTAGAGCAAAATACCCACTCCAATTTCAGATGAAAACTTACAATATACTTGTTAAAACAAACCCTGGATACTTGCTTCACCAATGGCCATGTCACTTAATTTCTACAGCATTCCTTTTCTTCTACTCCGTTTTCCCACTGACTTGTGAAATATATCAATCTAATGCTAATACTGTTCATTTTGACTGAATCTTAGTCGTATGCTGCAAAACTTATCCTCTGTTACATTAACTTCTTGTACTGTCTGGATTTGTGCACTTATCCTAATAACATTCTGCATTTTTGCATCAACTGTGAAACTATTTTCTCCTAGGCTGTGCTTATAATTGGTCAGTTTTGATCAATGTACTACCTGGTATGCAAATATAAATAAAATAAATATAGGTAGGTACTAGGCTATCTGCCCAAAGGCATTTATAAGCCTAGCCAGAGTATGTCACCTTTCACTGCCCAAATAAACAGCCTCTGCAAGGCTCAAACCCAGGACCCTACACACCATAGACAACATGACTTACCACTAAGCCATACATATTCGGCGTAGGGGATTATGATTGCTTCTCCAATTATAGCCAGTTTATTATGTGTCTGGAACATTAATGCCAAGAAATTCATCTCAAGAGAAAAGCTGAAGAGGTGAATCTTGCCATCTATGACAAAAACACACAATGAAAAATTATGCCTAGTGACCTGATCAAAATTCTTGAAGTACATAGAGCTTTATCTGGTCCATGTTCTACAAGTTACAGGCCACAAAAAGGGAAGAGCAAAAAGAAAGAAAAACTGTGGGAGAATTAAGTGTTTTACCAGCCTTGAAGGCTGGTAAAGCACTAAGCACTGTTGAACAGACAGCAGCATACCTCTCAACTTTTTAAATTATGAATTCTGGACACATCTGGAGATATGGGATGATAAAGGACCAAGTCAGGAATCAGTTTTCAGATGCTGCTGTAATTCACTTAAAACATTAATTAAAAAAAAAAAAAAAAAAAAAAAAAAAAAACAGGTTTTAAATCAACATGCATTTTCTGAACAATAAGTATGAACCTCTAATATCTGACATTGTTGACTGACTGTAAAACTTTTATGAGGGATAGAACAAGCAGAAGAAGCTAAATTAGTGACTTGCTTCAAAATGAGGGACAGCTGAGAGGTATAAGCAGAGGCAAGATGAAACACTCCTCTGTAGAACTCGTGACTTTAACACTTCATGTTTGTAAATCTGGCAAAATTTAAGTTCTAACAGATTTTAAATGCTGTTTAACCTTTTGCCTCAGGGCAACACTGTCCACTGTAGTCCCTAGCATGAGACCTGATCTTAATAGCACTTAGGTCTCATGAACAAGCTTTTGTTAAGCATTGCTTAAGCACCATTAAGTTTGAGTCTTGCTCTAGGGAAGCACATATGTTTTTTTTTTGTTAATGGGGTAACTGTGATGTTCCATGCACTACAACTACATTTTTAATAAAGTGCATTGTCTTGCCACAGAGTGTAAAATCTTAAATGTCACACGGTAGTCACACTTTAGTAAACAGCTTCCTACCACATTGAAGTAAACCGTCTACTATAGAATGATCATGTTACCATCTATTCATTTTTACAGATGTACTAATTATTTCAAATATTTTCAGTCCAGCTCTAATCCATTGGCACTATAACACATAAACTCACTGTACAGTAGAGGTATCACTGAGGTGATTCACACATCCCAAATGATCAAGCCATTGTTAGACAACTATTTATTACAGTTTTGCATCTGTTGTATTACATGGTAGCCATGCACTATGCACCTCATTAAGAATCCTATCCTGTTCCTCTTACATTTACCCTTTCACTTGAATACACCTGTGTTTATTTATTATTTTAATATTATTTGCATTCTGGTTACTTTTCAGTAAAATTCACTGCAGAAAACATGCCTATCCACTACAAACTGTTTCTACCCACTACTGCATCGTCATCAGAAGGCTGGACTTGATTACATGGAATCAAGAAGTAATTGGACAGTTACTCAGCGTACAGTAAAACATAAAAACAGGTTTATCAAACTTGATAAATATATGTCCAATGAAGTAACTAAAGTAAAAACTATACATTTTAAAATTAGAAAGCCCACTTTTCATGATGAGGGCATAATTATACCAAAAAAGAAATGTATAAACTTTTGCACATGATCTTTAAGGTCCACTTAACTTTGCATTCCAATCTCAGAGCCTGATTTATTACATGAATCAATAGGCCAGTCACAAAAGAATTAAAGTTTGGTCTTGAATTCTCAGCAGCTTCATAAAGCCATGAGGCAAATGGGTATTTATGCAGGCAGGTTTTTATACTGTTGATTCAGAACAGGTAGGACATCTGATTTGGACCGGGACAGTTCTACAGTGGAATTTACAAAGACCAGATGGAGATAGGATTCAATAGATTATATGAATTGCACTTCATAAATATACAAATAGAAACAAAGGGAGTAATATCAGAAAGAACTTCATAAATATCACTGAGGGAGTTATACTAAAAGTTAGGGGCATGAGAATGTTATAGATACCACTTGCAATTAAGTATAATAGCTCTGTCCCCTATTTCAGATCCAAAGATATTGTGATTGATGGCATATTCCTACATTTGCTGGGACTAGAAGAGGGTTTTGTAGGGACCATGTATTGAGCTCTTAGTTTTAAAAGTACTAGGTTTAAAAAAACATATGGCAAGGCTGCAAGAGCATGCATTAGAGTCAGCTAATGGCAATGATGCAGCATCTTGAGAAAGAACATTAGAGACTTCACATAGTTTTTATACATCCAGGTGAAAATGACTAAGCTAAGTGGCAAAAAGACATATGGAGCAAGTAATGCTGAATGGCATGTGTTACTTAAAGAGCTTGTTTTCACTTCTGTAGTAATCATTTGCTCCAGAATCATCACTAGACTAGTCTGAAGCTTCCAGTTATAAAGGGATAAAGTAAGTAAAGAAATGGAGAAAGTAAGCAAGAATATGGATAAGGTAATGTCTAGGAAAATAGAAATGTTGTCTTTTATAGTCTTGCACCCCTGTAATTTGTTGGGTAAAGATCTGGTCAGATATAGGCTGGGTGGAGTCCACTTAACGGAGGTAGATCATCCATTCCACTTCAGGAAGTTACTTCTAACGAAACTACAGTGGTTAGCATTGTTTTATTTTGATGATATGGAGTTAAAAAAAGAAAGGTGAATGGGTTGAGTAGGAATGGAAGAATAGGGCTTCAGATATCGAGAAAACAATTTACAGTTCTATAATAATATGGCCTGGTGAATAGAAATATTGTTGGATAGGTTGCAAGTTCAAATGGGATATACAGGGGGCAGCAGCTGACACCTCCTAGAAGCACATTAAAGTGCAGGTAGGTTGGATACTTCCATTGGAATTATTGGTTGTTTTCAACAACTGGATGCCTTTACAAAATAAATTGAATGGGATATGCTATCATATTCCTATGAAAAGGATTCTGAGGTGTCTGACCTTTCAGTCCCCCACTCCAAGCCTATGGAATGATTGTCTCATACGTTTTTGATGTGAGGGACAGCTGGTGAAGGTAGCTAATTTGGTAGAGAATGGCCTTAAGATGGAACAGCCAGCAGAGACTGGGACTAAGGCAAGCAGTCAATGTACCCTAAGATAGGCTATCAAGCAATATAACTAAAGTCATTAGATCTGCACAACAGCAATTATGTAAGTGATTGGGCTAAGCAACTGAATGGAATAATCAATGCTGATTAACACAGTGATCTTGTAATTAACAAAGTTTTGTCATAACTGATATTTGAGGTAAGCAGACTGAAATATGACTATAATTGCACTTCTGAGAAGATTCTATATAATATAAGAAGGTTCAGACAAAATTATTTAAGTGTGTAATGTATATACCTATATGCTAAATAAGTATTCAGTTTTATTGCAGATTGTCAAATTGGGTGTGTTATTTGTGCCAGGAAGGACAAGACAAATAGCTAGTTTAAGCTTTACATTTTACTTCATACAAGCTTTCTACACCAATACAAGCCTGCTTGCTACTTTTAAAAGTACACTTGTAATAATACACACCTGTTAACCAGACAGGCCCACTGGACACACAGTACCTTTTCAGGAGTGAGCAGTAAACTTGGCTTCCTACATGATGACCCTTCTCAGTCAATCTTCACATCAGTGATGGCAAACAATTAAACTTTTTGTCCAAGAAAAGGCTAACAACTGACAGGTAGCTGGGGTCAAAATGTCAAAACAGAATAATAATAATAATACATGCAAAAATCTAATGTAGTAACTGTAAATGTTACAGTACACATTCTATCTAAAATTGCAAAGTCTTGCATTATGTATTCTGGTATTAACTGTCATTTTTACATTATAAAATTTTTGTATACTCTGACACTGTGTAAGCACACATTTGTACTACTTGCTTTATTGCATGACACCCTCAATATGTTTTATTTGGTGGTTTATGGTGAAGATATCCCTTTATGTTCATGCTCATTATGCTAGCAAAGGCCTTTCTCATGGATGTTCTGGTAAGAATGTGCTTTCCAGAATCTCTATTCACCTAAGTGCGTCTCTTTTTTCTTAGCTATTTACATATTTTAACAGCAGTCATCAAGATCTAAATGGTGAAGTGTTTAAAGCATATAGGAACATCGATTCATGGTTGAATGAATGTTTAGTTGAAGGTGTTATCTCTGAATCTATGTTTGCTTATTTTCAGGTTTCCAAACCAAGGATAGGGTGTCTGTTTGCAATACCGAAGGTAGATAAGGATGAAAGGAAGCCTCCATATAGATCCATTGTTTCTGTACAAGCATCTAAGTTAGGGCCACTCTTTAAGTTCATAGATAGAGCTTTACTAAAGTTAGTCCAACAATGTGATTCATTTATCAAGGATTCCCATTACTTTTTAAAAAAATAAAAGAAAAAGTGGTAGGACCTGATAATTTATTAGTAACAGTAGATGTAAGACCTTTATATGCCTCCATCCCGCATGAAATGGGGTTGGAGTGGGTGGGGAAAAACTTAGGGCATATTGGGAAACATTCATTTTTTTCAAGTTTACAGGATAGGAACAAAATGTATTTATAATCATCATTTTATTGACAATTTGTTTTTGTTTGGAAAGGGGATGTAGTGGATTTAAAGAATTGTTTGGATAGTATGAATAGCAGTACTTCTTTTTGGGGTTTCTCATACCTAGGACAATTCTAATATTTGTTTTTTTTTTAATTCAGAGGTGATTAAAATTGTTTAAAGTTTTACATTGGGTTCTGTTATTAGTTACAAAAACGTAGCTAGTAATACATTATTGCATTATTCTAGTATGCGCCCCATCTATGTAAAATATATCATCATCAAGGGTCAGTTGGTTAGATTAAAAAGACTCACCACTGACCTTACACATTTGGATACATTTGTGGGAGAATTTCATGATAGATTTAGGCAAAATGGGTATCCTTCAACTTTAGTAAAAATTATACTGCAAAGTGAGATGGCCAGCAATAGTAACATCTTAAACCATCACAAGTTACAGGATTCGTGTACCTCCATGCCTTTAGTTTTTACTGTGGACAGTGGTGCTATCAAAGGTATTATTAAAAACAACTAGAGGATTCTGGAACCAAACAGTGATTTAAAGTTAGTTTTAGGGTCCACCCCTTCATTTATTAACAAAAGAGCAAAAACTTTTAAAGAGCTATTAGAGAATGACAATTATGGAAATAAAGTGGGAATCAAAGGAACATTTAAATGTTTTAATTGTAACTTTTGTAGGTATATAGGAGAAGGACCATTTTTTGAATGCAAGTGTAAGTAATAAGACATGGCAAGTACCAGGGAAGTTCAAATGTGAGTCAATCTTTGTGGTACATTTAGTTAAGTGTTCATCCTGCAACACATTTTACATAAGAAAAATGAGTAGACAGTTAAAAAAAAAAGGATATATGAACACTTACTCTACATTCCATTAAAAGTAAAAATATGGATAATGCATTTGCTAAACACATTTCACTATGTAAAATCATTAAAACTTTTACTTCTCTGTTATAGATCATGCACCACATGATTTTAAAGGGGACAGAGAAGGGGAGTTGAATTTTAGAGAGTTAAAGTAGAAGTTATTATTTAATGCTTATAATATTCATGGTTAAATAGCAGCATGGAGGTATTACATAATAGGTTTCACCATGAAAAATGCATATAAAAATTGTTTTCTTTGTATTTAATATATATTTATGGATATTAATACATGTAGAACCTCTATGGATGGGCACAGGTTATTGGTTTCCTTAAAAGTTAATTTGCCTTATTTATTGGTTGTTTTCTATTGGCTGATTGTTTTTAGGAAGTTTAAATATATCGGTCTTGTTTTTTTTATAACATTTGTTCTGAATAAGACCTCTGTAAATGGTCAGCAGTGGTTAGCTTTGTGGGACTTTATGGCATGAAATCATTTTAGACATCCAAATGGTGCCTTTGTTTCAACATAGTGATTTATTTTATTATATTTTAACAGCAGCCATCAAGATATCATTTATTGTTTTATACTTCTTAAATTTGAAGGAAATGTCACATCTCATATAGTCAGCGAGTATTAACCTTTTTCTCATTTTTCCAGTTTCTCTCTCTTCTATTATCTGTTTTCCATATTTATTCTCAAGAACTCACATGCATTTCCCTCTTATTCATTTAAGTCTGGTGCTAGATTTAATTGTATGAATATAGCAAGAGTTTCAAGGCTTCTTCTCGTTATCACAGTTGACTTTTCTAATGAGGAGATCTAAGATTTGTCTCTATATTCAACCAAGCTATTTCAAAGACCTGGCTATTTGTGGGTATTAATAGTCAGAGGTGAACACAGAACATTCAGGCTATATAGAAAAATTGCAATATTTCTTTTTAGTCAATCTGTAGACACATTGCAATTTTTTTGCTGTGACTTTAATTCCTCCCTTCAGGCATCTTTTTTGATTCTGAACAGATTTTGCTAATCATTCCCATTATATATGTGAAGAATGTGTACGGAGTTAAATTAGGTTTGTTTATTTTTCAAAAATATACAAAGTTAAATAAACATAATTGTCTATCCAGTAAATTTGCAGTCTCAATATGTATAATGCTAAGAAAGAATTGTGCAGTAATTTATCAATAGAAATGATGTAAGCATTTGCAAATAAAACAGTTCTCCAGCAATTATGTTTACTACAACAGCTTTTTTTTCAAGATTGCAATAAACAGAGTAGAGCTTTGTTTATTGGTGAACAGTGTTACAACAGGATGCTTACTTATGGATTCTGAACTTGAAAGGAAATAAGACCATTAGAACTCTTACAAAGGATGAGATGACTATACAGTATTGCATTAACTATATTTTCCAGATGTAGCCTCATTCCAGGATGGTCTTTTGGATATTTTGCAAGTATCTGCAACTGATAGAACCTGAAGCAGTTTTTCTCTTAAAATTGCTTCTGAACTGTGCAGTGGACTTTCCTTTTGTACAGTCAGCTCATTTCTGCCATTTACTGCTAGTGAGTTTTCTATAATTATTAATGACTCAAGTGCCAGAAATGGATAGAGTATAATAACCACTTCACCTAGTTGTAGTTGTAAGACAATAGCTGATAGCTACCATTTTTAAAGGCCTCCTATATATGCAAAACTTTTATTTTGTATTTAATTCTGCATCACTTTATGACTAACTGTTCTAGCTATAGCTACCAAATAATTATATTATGGCTCTATTATAAGGGTAAACAACTGTGTTCTTTGTGTGTTAGACTGGTCTAGCTGGTAGCAGTGAGGTTCTACAAAGACAGGGTAGGGTGGTTGGAATTAGAAAAGTATCGTTAGACCTTCTTTAAAAAAAATTGGTTGCGTTCCTGTGATTGCAAGGTACTTTTGGCCAGTGAGACTGCCTTGGAAGGCACTAGACTCAGACTGAAGTTTTTGAAATCCTGTCAGCTCAGGGATTATGACTCTGCTCTACTGCCTTTCTGTGTAATGCTTATATTGGCATAGTAGGAGCTGGTCATAACTCAGGGAATCAATGAACATTTTCTGCACACACTGAAGGCCAACTCCTGTCATATTAATTGGCAGCTGCTGTTTGGATCTGTAAACTATACTCCCATATAAATTGATGATGTAGGGTGGGATTATAAATTCCTCTATCACAACAAGAAAGACTATAAACAGGGACAAGGACAAAACACTGAAATAATAGATGACTTTATGTTTATTACTTATGTTGGTAAACAGAAAGATATTTATGTATGCACATTGCAATAATTAAAAAAAGTAATTGGACTAATGCATTGCTTAAATATGTAGCAAATGGTTTCCAATCATGTGCATGAGATAGGATTTTAAGAATCAGTTACTATTAGAAAAGTCTAGCTGACCACTGCATTTCAAATGCATGGCTGCTATAGATTTAAATTATCATATTTTATAGCATTCTGTTAAAATTCAAAAGGAATAATGAGTTTAAAGCATGAAAGACACTATAACATGTCACTTAAAGCTGTATATGTGTTTTAAGTATGACAACAATCTCTTAAATGCAGTTGATTTAAAAATTTCATATAAGCTGACATATAATTGCCTTTAAATTGCTGACTACAGTAATTTACGTATGCATTAGCAAGTTTGAGCACTATGCAGTCCTTAAAACCTTGCAGTTTTGTTGAATTTATTTTACCAACTGATGCGTGGTCTTTTTGTAGTTTTATATAATTTATAAACGTTTTAAGTACTAAAAGTCATTTACCTGTGTAGTGGAGCCATTTCTGCAGGGGGACAGTTTGCTTTGTTAATTATTTTTTTTTATTCAGTAACTGGATGCATATTACAGTTCAACATAAATATATATTGTACTAACTGCACATTTTGTCAAAAAAAATCTGCATTAATTTCCCCTCCCTTTTTATGCTCAAGCCTATCATGTTTCCTGTTAATAGGAGACAGCTGCTGTATGTGGATGTTTAACCTGAAACATCACAGCACGACCATATGTTGGGAAAGGGACTGTTTTCTTTTAAACATAAGCATAGAATCTACTATGATTGCTGCAAAGTATCCTTTTGTAGGATCAAAATGATCATTCATTACCAGAAGAAAACAAATCAAAGATATTTCATTTTCTCATACAGTGGATTAGTGAAATGGCACTGCTACTGCTATGGGCAGTCAAACAGAAGGAAATGTGTTATAATCTTTTTTCTAAGAGACTGTATAGATAAAGAGGAATATGACTGGGTCTCTGATCAAAACCATCTTATTATTTGTTCAAGACAGGTATGGTAAGAAATTAATCTCTTATGTGAAGCACAAGAGGTGAAACTTAGCATCCATATAAAAAACATGAAATTAGTTATGGTCAGAGATCCAATCATAATTCTATATATAGCATGTACTATTAGCTGCAGAAAAAATGCAAGAAAAAATAAGTGTATTGTTGACTTACAAAGCCTTTGAAATCTAGCAAAGCATTTAGCATTTATTAAGTAGAACTAAAGTCCCCCCCCGAAGAACTAACATATTTAAAAGCTGCTAGATATTTCATTCAGCACCACTTCTACACATGTTTATACACATGGCACAGAGAGGGTTTCATAACTTTTAAAAGCTGTTTTACCTTCTGTCACAGTTCTTTGCCAGTGGGCACTGTCCACAGCTAGTCCCCAGCATATCTGATCTTATCAGCACTTAGATGTCCTTAAGCTTTTTCTTAAGCACAACTAAGTGCTGTTAAGATTGGCTCTAGTACTAAGCAATTTTTTATTTTATTTTTTTATTTATGTTGATCATGTTAGTTTCACTAGTCTATTGGTCTCCTTTCAATAGAGACCCAAGGTGGTATTTATGCTACTATGGGATATTTTGCCAGGGCAGGTCTATATATGACCGAACTTTCCTAAGTTCGACTGTCATATTGTCGACACCATATGATCAAATTTTTGAATGTTCGAATGTTTTAACAGAGATCTCCATACAGCGCAGAATGGGAAGATTTCCCTTTTCTGCACTGTAGTGCGATCTCGGAGTTGGTATATTTAAAGAGCAGTGGGTGTGGGGGTGCAGGGGGCTTGCCCCCCCCCCTGCTTAAAATGTTCAGGTAGGTTATTTGTCTAGTTTTTTTTTAAATTAGATTTTTGAACTTTCAAAAGTTCGATCATATGGTGTAGACCAGATCACAGTTGAACTTTTGATAGTTCAATTATCTAATATAGACCCGGTCAGGGCATCGGGAACCTCCTCCCCATTTCTAGTGCAGAGATGGATTGGAGGATGATGTACGATGTGGATGGCAGAAAGCACAGAGATGAATGCAGTGCCGTGGAGAGTAGTAATGAGCTTATATATAATTCAGACGTAATTTTGCAGCAAAATGTGTTTTCTGAAGCTGCAAAAAAAGAATCAACAGCTTGTGTTACTACAACCCTCCAGATTGTAAAGTTCTGGGAGGATTTATTGAAGAAAATGGCAATGCATAGTGACCACTGAATAAAGGAGAGGTTTCCTGGGAAGACATTATGGATAAAATACAAGAAGAAGAAGAACAGAGTCCAGCCTAAAGGGCGATGGTAAGGTGGAAAGGAAATCTTATGTCGAAAAGTGGAAGTAAAAGAAAAAGGCAGAAGATACAAAGTGGAAGTATGTGGTGAAGATTCAAAACAATGAAGATGATAACTGGATAGATATGAAGCTTGGGACAACTTAATGGTTCATTAAGTGCAAAAGTCCAAGAGGCAAGAGTATTTATTCCTGTAAACAGACACTTTGTGATTTATTATTTAGGACTGTTTATGTAATAGAACATTTTCTTGGTGAATATGAACAGAATTGTAAACCTTGGAATTTATATGTAATAAAAGCATTTAACAGGGAGACAAAAAGATTCATGTACAATAATGAACAGAAGTAAAAAGTGAAACTTTAAAAGGACATTTGAAATTCTTATGTAAAGAAGAGCTGAGGATTGCAACGGTTTATGATAAAAGGGGTGTACGTACTGGTAGTTGGGGTTGTAATGGTGTGTTAAAGGTGGAATATATATGATGCTGTTCTTTTCTAAGTACGATGAATGTTGAAGGAAATAAGAGTGTGATAAAATACTGAAGGCAACCCAAAAAATGTTTGTTCTAAGAAAAAAAGAGACATCTGATAAATAACCGTGACAAAGAAATGTTATATCTGTGGGGAACAGAGTCATGATGCAAAAATGTGAACTTAAATGTTATAAATGTAATAAAATTGGGTATTTATAGATGGATTGTAAAATTAAAACTAATAATGAAAGTGCGTAAAAGAGAAGAAATGATCAGAGAGAGGAAAAGTAAATTGAGGTGAGAAAGTAGAAGTTAAATCAGATAAAAAGATAAAAAATACAAAGGAAGAAATATAGAAAGGTTCTGACATAAGTAATGAGGAAGAAAAAAAATGTAAATTAGTAAAAGAAGAAAATAATTTAGTTGGTAAAAGACAGGAAAAGAAAACTCAAGGGATGAGTATAAAAGAAAAGCAAATGAAAACAGATGAGAAATAAAATTATAATATCTAGAATGTTAAGGAAAAGTGATAATTTCAGAGTACTTTCTATAAATGTGAATAAGAACATAGTGAGAAGAATAAGGGTTTTGGAATACATGCGATGCAGATGTAACTGTACTAGAAGATACAACATTCTTAAATGGAGAAAGATTACAAACAGAAAAATATGGGGGGGGGGCAATTTAGAATTTGGGAAATGATTGGTGCTCTAGAACAGGTATATATTGCAGAAATACAGTGAAAATATTATATATAACTTAATTAAGAATGGATAGATTAACTATTGTGGATTAAAATAGAAAGAACAAGTACAAAGAAATATAATATTATATGCTTATGTTACCTGTATATAAACGGAATGTTAATTTCATCAGATTCTAGACTATGTAGTATACAGGAGCAACCTCTTAGAGGGCGCAATCTGACTGCCATGCCAGCATTCATTCTATACTGACATTTCAGAAATGCCAGTAAAGAATGCCACTTTTTTGTGTTGTTGCCAGTAGGGAGGGGCATGTACTTCAGAATGCTATGTCAGAGTGTTTTTTTTTTTTTTTTTTTTTTTTTTTGCTGGTAGGGAGGAGTTGTGCCTGGGAGGGCATATGCTTCAGACTACTGTGTGCATTCTTTCATGAGTCATAATTTTGTATGAAACTGAATTACAATATCTCAGTTATAGTGCATCTATTTGGGTCATGCCTCATTTCTTACCTGTAGGTTGACTAGGCTAATGAAGTAAAATGTTTGGAAAAGATATGCTTATGTCTGTTTTAATTCAGTTATAGTGAAAACAAATTTATGAAATTTGTGAAGAAAATGCAACTATCTACTGTAAGTACTGCTGCAGACATGTAAGTGTGATATCACTTCTCTTCACCCAGATAGCCCATCAAGTCATTGGGGCCATAAACTATGTTATGCAAATGGGGCATATGTATATTTGCATAATTAATCTGGCACAAAATGTAAATATCATTGCAGATGTACAGTGCTATAGCCATATGATGTTTTCTTCAGATTATTTCTTAAAAGAATTTAGCAATCTCCCATCAATAAACTCACACCCCACAGACTATGCATCCCCCTCTTCCATGTAAAATACAAACATCCCAAAGAAGTCTCTATTCTACTTGAATATATTTCCACTGGCACCCCTCCTGAACCTGACAACATAATCTCCTGTTTTATATAGCACAGCAGAGATCATTTATGTCTTCCTCTCAATCACATATACAATCTATGTCTCACACAAAACATCATGCCACAAATTTGGAAAACTGCTCTAGTTAACCCCCACCCCCAAAGCAAACCAACTCAAAAGATACCTCTCACTTCTATCCAATATCCATCCTCCCAGTTTTGGACAAACTCTGCCTCCATACCCAGCATCACCACAGCATGGATTCTAGCCTGGATGAAGTACTATGACAGCACTTTAGTCCCTAATTGATGACATCATGCTAAACTTTGACAGTGGTCTCCTTACATGTGTCCTATATATAGACTTGATAAAGGCATTTGACCTCACTGACCTCTGTCTTCTTCAAAGCAAATTAACTGAAATTTTCAAAAGTCAAAAAAATAAAAATAAACGTTATTGTCATTTAGCTACACAAGTAACAGTCTAAACGAAATTGTGTGCATCAGGCTTGAACTGAGAAGACATATACATACATACAATAACCATGTACAATGGACATATGTTCATAATTTCACAGTAGACATGTTATTCTACTATATTACCACAATTTACCTTATAAATAATTTTCAGCAGCTGAATAGTTTCTTATTGAACAAGTTCCTGCTGCACGGTGTGATTCTCACATGGATAAGAGGATCTAGTCAGTATAATATTGCTCATTCAGAATGCAACTCAAACAGCACTTCTTCATCCAAGACAAATGCTCCTGTTTCAGCACAGGATCCATCACCTAAGTTATCTCCATTCAAAGTCTCCTCTTCCCTCTCAAGTTTCAATGAAGATCAGCCCACTTTAATGTCATTTAGCCCTGGAGATGCCATGGTGTTTAAATACACTTGTCATGAAGGTTGACCATGGACAATCATTCTAGAGCAGAGAGAGCTATAGTGGCAAGTTTATTTAAATGCTACTGCTAGCCTTCTAAAAATGAAGGCATTTGAAAGATGAAAAGAAATAATTAGCATTACTTTAGTATATGTATTTAAATGCATGTGGGTCATGTATTAAAGATATATTCCTTATTTGGAGAATGTTTATGATTAAGCAGTCATCACTGCAATGTTGCAGTAACAAATTGAAACACTGTATCTTTAATTTGCAAAGTCATGTGCTTTTGATAATTTATATAAGGATCATGTGGTTTAATTCAAAGATCTGAAGAGGTCTATAGTAATTCAGATGAAAACGCTCATCACATTCAACTACGTTTTATAATTTTAATAGTTACAATAAACCATTGGTTTTATCATCACCAGAGCCTGGAGAGTTTTAGTTGAATACTTTCACGGCAGTCATGGAATGAAAACATGAAAATCAAGCAGTGATGTAAAGAGTTATGCTTTGTGAATTAAATTTATTCTCTGAAATACAGTTTATCCAGTTCCGGGCTGTCAGCAGTACAAGTACTGGACAAGACACCATTATATTACATAACTCGCTCACTAGCAATACACACAGCTCGGGGTAATCTACAGATTGCCAATTAATCTGATGCATGTCTGTCGGATGTAGCAGGGAAATGAAGCACCCAGCACTGGAACGTAGAGCTCTGAAGCAGAGATCCTAACTTATGAATGTCAGTTTTAGCAAAGGAAAGATATCTGCAATGAAGGCACTCCAGTGGGGAATGAAAATGGAGAATCACGAACTATAAAGTAGAAATGCTAACAATGAGGAAAATCTGGGACATTCTTTAAAAGTTTGGGCAATTGAAAGGAATAGTTACCAATTATACTAGCAATTGTATTGCCAGTAATCGTCATTGTCCAGTGTTTTGCAGACTGGCCTTTATATTCCTCGTATATTTGAGCTGTACAATGTAAAATGTTTCATTACTTTCCCGATACAGCATATGCCATTAGAAAGGTGGCTGCTCAATGGTTTCAACAGCCAGAATTCATTCTGTTGGGATATATTTGATTTAAAATAGGCATGCTGATCGGATGCCCCATCATTGTGTGCATGTGTTTGAATATTAATGGACATTTATTTTATAATTCTGAGTAGTTTGGCTGTAAATATTCTTAATGCCATTGTGTTGTGCACATAAGGTATATATAGAACAAATTCTTTAAAAGCAGTCATGTATCAGAGGAAAAAGTCCTAGATACGGGATTAATGAGTCATTATGAAACTGATTACATATGTTTTTGTACAAAAGAAAGTCTTTTCTAAAGCCACAGACATTTCTACAGTTTCAATGGGGGGGGGGGGGGGTATATTCCAGTATAGTAGATTCATTTGAGTCTCCAGAGGGAGATTTATTGTCCTGCACTGGAGTTTGAACAGGAGCAGTCACTGCACCACAGTTGAAGGCGAGTCCTCATATCTGGAGAAGAATTCTTTGAAGGAAAAGTATTCCCAACTGCCTGAGTAGGACAAGGTTCATATGTAGCCTGCAACAAATTCATATTAGCTGGAGACAAAGCTGGATTTATATTTATACTTTCTACTTGAAAGATAAAGAACTCTGGGATTGGCATAATGGTTAATGTTTTTACCTCAAAGAGAGAAGGTATGGTCCTTTGCAGCCTCTTGTATCAGTAAAGGACTATCCTTCTCCTTTTGGAGAATGCTGTGCTCTGTGCTACTGCTAGGGGAGGGGATGACATAAAGGTTAAGATGTTTACCTCACAGACACAAGGTACACATTTTTTTTTTAACCTGTGAGGAGAAATTGGCTAAGCTTAACATGGCCTTCGAGAGCAGCTAGCCTAGTACTTATGAACCTGTATATGGACATGCTCTGTTGGTCAGAGTTTATATATATGTTTTTTTTCAAAATATGCTATGTAAACTTAGACAAAATAATTTGAGTTGACAAACAGGTTTTTCAGTTATGTCTGTAGAAAATGTCATCAAAATACCACAACACATACAAAGATATATATATATATATATATATATATATATATATATATATATATATATACACATACATACATACATACACACACACACATATATATATATATATATATATATATATATATATATATATATATAAATGGGTCAGTTGTGATCAATGCTGTAGCCATGTTACCAAATTCAAACTCTGGCTTTGAGAGAGACAGAGCGAGAGAGAGAGACAAATGGTTTAATACTGATTTAGTTGAACAGTTGGTGTGAGTGTAAAAGAAGAATGACTGCATATATAGGAGAATGCTACATTGTTTGAGTATAATATGATTGAATTTATGTTGTAAATGGTAAGGGAAAGAAAGTATGCAGGAAGATAAATGGCCAAAGAGTTGCTGGTGTGAAGATGTTCAAGACCGTGTTACAACAGTTAGTGTTTGCATGCACATTTTTGAGGGTAAGTGATAAAGTAAGGACTTATTTATTTAGTTACTTGCAACTGATTACTAGGAAAGTCTAAGTGGGGTAGGAGCCCATTTTCAGTGAAGGCCAGAGAAGAAAAGCTACAAAGTATTACAAAACATTTTAAGAACAATAATTGTACAGTTTTTAAAAAATAATACAAGTTAGTATGTTCCAGTTCAATTGTACATTGGTCAAACTACTAGGAGGGTTAGGGTTCGGATCTTAGAGCACTTGGGGGATGTTAGGAGAAAGAAAGTTGAAAGCCCAGTGGCTATACATTTTTTGTCCAAGCACAAGGGTATGGATGATAGCTTATTTTTCATTGTTTTGGCACGACCTAATGGCATGACATGTAATTGTAGAACAGAGCTATCTAGACTTGAGAGTAGATTAATTATCAATTTTCACACTTTGCATCCAAACAGAATGAATATGGAAAATAATTAAATTCTATAGAATATGGGATATCACTATTTCCTGCTTTGAAATTTAGAAAGGATGTATGCATATGTGTACATATATACATATATTTATATGTATTTTAGGTATGAGTTCTTTTATTTGTGTGTATATATATGCACATTGGAAAATGGATATTGCATCAGAATTATTTTTTATATAATACGTAAGGTTGCTTGATTTAGTAATTAGAATTTGATGCCTATGGAATTATTTAATTCTATAGAATATGGGATATTACTATTTCCCATTCTGAAATTTAGAAAGGATGTATGTACATATCCCCATATATTTGTATATAATTTAGGTATAGGTTTTTCTTTTTATATATGCACATTGGAAAATGAATTTTGCATCAGAACTATTTTCTATATAACATATAAGGTTGCCTGATTTAGTAATTAGAATTTGATGTTTATGAAATTATATCTGATATCGGTGAAATGTGAATTTTGCATATAACACACACACACATATATATATATATATATATATATATATATATATATGTATTTTTTTTTTTAATGTAAGGTTGCCTTATGTGATAAATTAGAATATAAAGCTCTTGAAATTAAATTTTGTGTATATGTTTTCATATGAAAAATAATGGTGTGATTTGTATTATATATGATGGGTATATGTCCCTTTTAAGAAACATTTAGAACCTATTTAAAATGATAATTTTCTGTTTAACTGGCTAGCTAATTAATTAATTGGAACATTGATAGATTAATTGATGTAATTATGATTGTGGTGTGTGTTTTTAAGGACGAGAGTGGTGTTCAGAAGTGTTCCATTAGAAGGCAAGAAGCCGAGGTACCAGAACATTTTGTATGAATAAAATACTCATCCTTGGAGTGGTGTTCCTGTTTTTGATGGTGACATCTTATGTTTATTGAGATTTTTTTCGTGAAGGTGTCTTTCTTAGTATGTACTTCTTTTCTATGAACACTAGTCCTCATTAAACTCAAATCCTTAGGTTTTCTTAACATCTAAAAAGTAATACTTTCCGATGATTAGGTCATCTTAAAGTATAAAAAACTTGTATTGTTTAAATACCTAACATACTCATTAAGACTTTTGTTCATCCATATTTCCAAATTAAAAAACAATCTACAAATCACTTAAACATTAAAATATTATTCCTTAAATTGTTCTTATCACTGTATATAAACTCACATTCACATTAAGGACTAAATTTGCATAGGTGTTAGCCATGGGGGTGCCCATGGCAACACTAGCAACCTGCAAATATGGTTGATTATCAAAAATAAAAATATTCTTAGACAGAACATCTAACAGCTGGCAAATGCTTTCAACTTTCCTAGCCTGCATCCATATAGTAAAGGAAAACAATTACGTTTGGCATTAATGCCATAATCATTTGGTATTACTGTGAACAATGAATGTATGTCTAAAGTAGCAAGTAGAAAATCACCTTCAGAATTAGTACTATACCATTCATAAAGCTTATTTAAAAAATCACCCGTATCTTGTACAAACTTTGACAATGAACAAGAAATTTACTTATAATGGCTTGAAGATAAATCGAAAAAGGTTCAGTGACCCACCCCCAACCATGTGGTTGTTACACACTTCCTTAAATTGTGATACTATTCATAGAATGTTAACCCTGAGGAAGGGTTGTTACTGAAAGCTTTGTTCTCTTTTGATTTAATAAAAAGAACTTGGTGCTTTTAAGTTGGAGTTGTTTTGTTTAGCTCTTGTTTTTTCTGGCTTGTTCTCCACTGCATATCCTTCGTTTTTCATCATGTGCATAATGACACTTTCCAAGTTGGTCACTAAGCCTCTCTATGGCAAAACTGATATTGAAGTAGTGAGGTTACAAAGTACACAGTCCAAACCCGCCCCCCTTGACTCAGAAAAGTGTACATATAAAAATTATACCACTAAACACTAGGCCATAAGAACAGCATTAGATGCACAGACACTTTTTTTTTTTTTTTTTTAGAGATGCCAATTAAAAAGCCCACTTTTAGGAGAAAACCCATGCAGACTTTGGAAAAACACGCAGAATACATAAAAACAGTAACTGAAGACCAGAACTGAACATTGTACACTAGAACTCTGAAGAAACAATCCTAGCCACTGAACCACAATGCTTCCCCATTCATAATTCCCTTTACTTGTTCTTTCTTAAAGAATGAGTTTCAGGATGAACTAATCTCCCATGCCTGAAGTGGTTACAGAGACTAATTTAAACCAATTTCTACTTAAAGAACTATAAGTTGTGTACCTTATTTACTGCATGAATGCACATGGCAGCTCTGGTAGTATGTAGACAGCACTAAGCCCATATGGAAATACACTCAACTCCTTATTTATTTTGCCAAATGATATAGAGTTTTTAAGGTCACTAAATCATACCAACTCCACATTTATTTCTGACTAAATTGTCTTCTGTAATGACAAAAATAGAAAGACTCTGCAAAACTGCTTTAAAGTTTGTTCTGTCAGAGTTGTCGCTCCATCTACAGTGTCCTTCCTTAAAGACAGTTACAAGTTGACAACGTAAATACTAACATCAGCCACACTTTCTATGTCAGTATCCACAGTTCGCATTTTCACCCCAGAGATGGGGAAAGCAATATTTAAAAATGTCCTACGATCCCTACAAGAATATGCAGAGCCTTTACGTGCCTGTGTCTACAAAAAACTCAGTGGTATACAAGCGCTCTCAAACAAATTTGCTAATTCATGTTTCTCTCCCAAGAAATGAACACCAGTGTGACGTACTTAAATGTGCCAACTTACTCCCCCATAAATGATCCTCTGCCTGATCCATAAACCACTTTACAGTGAATCCTAATCACAGACTAACAATTTAGAGACTTTTAAAAACCTACCTCAGTCATAAACCAATGAAGTCTAAGTACTTTTTCCAAGGCCATTGATATGCACAACTTTACTGATTGCAGCCAGTTCAGACCCCATATAATTGTCTTCAGAAAAAAAAAGGTATGTGTGTAAATGCTTCTGTCAACGCCTACCCAAACCAAACAATGTAATGATCCAGTTGACTCTCTCAATTGGCTCCCCCACACTTGGCCGAAGACCCACATGTTGGAGTACTACTTTAACCATATGGCATTAAGGTAACAGTTCTCCATAAACCACTATTTCCAGTCCCGCCCATTATTTACTACCAGTCTTCACTAACTGTTTTCTTCTGAACCTCTTCCTCACATTTTCCCTAACCCATCTGCTACTCAACCCTTAATGCTAAAACTTCGCTAACATTAACTACTCCTTTTTTAACTAAATGCTACTCTTTTTATATAAGGTAAGCTTAGACACCATAATGGTCAATGTATATTTGTATAAGGTAGGCTTAGACACCATAATTGTCAATATGTATAAGGTAAGCTTAGACACCATAATGGTCAATGTATATGTGTATAACGTAAGCTTACATACCATAATGGTCAATGTATATTTGTATAAGGTAAGCTTAGACACCATAATGGTCAGTATATATTTGTATGTGCTATGTATCTCCACAGTTTGCTTGTTTAATGGTCTCCTTACTTAATGTTCACTATATCCAGTGTATGCTTACTTATCACCATTGTACTAGCTCCTTGCATTGCCTTTAGCTGTGACTGAATTGAGTCCTTTGTAGAATAACCTTTTACCTCAGTGAACCTCAGTGACTCGGTTAGCAAACATACATACATAAATAAATACATATATACATAAATGGTACTGAAGTGTTTCCTGTACAGAGGCAGCACCAGAACACAAAATCTTCAACACAGCAAATTTATTGAAATGAAAGACTATAGAAATTGATCATAAAAATAGTTGATAGTTAAGCACTTCCATTCCTATAATACATGGGACTTCACCAGTACACTGTTCTCAAACACTGAACTGGAATAGTTGCTGATCCAGATGGCTATAAAAAGAAAGTGATACAAGTTGGTTTAATTCTGATTAAGTTTTTTTGGTTTCCCTTCACTTTCTATCAGCTATTACTTTTTGGGTTAAAATAAATAATTGTTGATAGAGTTTCCCCTATGTCATCTTTGTGCATCACTGCATTACAGATCAGATTTGGCCTCTAGGTTACATAGAAAATGGCATAACAGATATTCAAGTCTTGTACACATCGCAGCAATAAGCAGAGAGCAAGAAGTCACCGAGGAAACGATAATTAAAGCAAACAGGTCTCAAACAACTGAAGACCAAAAATCTAGATCTTCACAAATCACGGTGTACCAGCTTATAAATGTAGCTGCAACAGATACCAGTCAGAAAGATAGATGATATGAAGTGCAATTAAAGATTTCACAGCCTAAATGGCAAGCATAGGTGGTACAGTAACAATACAGTACATGTCTGGTTGGTGCTAAATGCTGCATGCGCCCATCTAAGGATGACTGTGGGGCTGCGGGATTTAATCTATTAGCAAATCCAACCATATTTTGCTATTAAAGGACTCATGCAAACAAACAACCCCCCACCCCCCCCCACACACACACACACACAGTATCTCACTATGCATGATGACATCATTGTTGTTCAATCATGCCTCAACATTTTCACAGTAACTGCTGTTATTACATCTGAAGATGAGGGAGGATGGAGAATGACAGTCAGTGTAATGAGCATCTAAACAGTACAGGATACAAATAAAATCAAAATAGGAAAAAGGGTCAGTCCACTACAGATACTTAAAATATAACACACGAAAATAAAAAGGTAGTCACATTTCTAAACGTCTGCATTCTGCACATTTACATTTTAAGTCCTTCAAGCTAAATTTCCATGGAGAATGAACAAAATGCATTTAAAATTCACTAGTTCATAATGTTACCAATTTCCTTTCTTAATCAACCGTTGAAACATTTAATAAAGTGCTTGAAGGTTCTTCTGTATATTATATGTTAAACCAGGAAAGCAAGGTACTTTGGTGGCAAGGATTTCCCTAATTAAGTAATGCTGCCATGACATACCTCTCAACTGTCCCTGATTTTCAGGGAAGTCCCTGATTTTGACTAAAATTTTAACTCTGTCTTTCTTAATTCCTCCTAAAACTAGTAACTTTTGGAGGAAAGGTGGTGAATTACACTTAATGAATCATGACAATAATTAAGAGTTGTAATCTTCTTTTACTTCAGAAAATGTGTATTAATTCATATACTCTGATTCTGTCAATGTTTCAGGTTAATAGCATTAATATTTTAAAAGTGTCCCTGATTGTCTCTTATTTTTTTTTGACTTGTCCCTGATTCTGTTGAAATTTGTCCCCAATTGTTTGAGAGGTCTGTGCCATGATAGTTTGCAAAATAAATTCACTTCTGCTGTGGCAAGATGTACTCAGAGGGAAAAAAAATTCATATTTTCACACAGGTATTTGAATACCTTGCAGTAAGTCTGATACTCAGAAATATTTAACCTGTTTGGGAAAAAATATCCTGAATAAATGACTATACCTTCAGGGTTTTGCTGCTTTTTTTACTACTAATTTTAATATTATACTCAGTGTTGCATTTTCTTATTATTGACATTATCATTATAGACACTTACTGTCTTACCTTCGGGCAGAGATTTCTGAGTTGCTACTGATGTGATATAATAAGCTGCGGACATCACAGATAAAACTACAAAATCTTGTAACTTGGTATGGTTCTATAATATTCTTGCACATGTTTTAAGTATTGCTCTTAACTGCACATAATACTGAAGAAATCTTCCAGAATATGTCTTTTTTTCTTAAAAGACAGTGTGCTGGTACAGATGCAGGGTAGCTGTCAGTCTTACTGGCAGTCTTAATCCAGTAAAGAGTTCAGCTGTGGTCATGGGTAGATAGTAGGGCAACAGGATGGTGTGGCCAATGGTATGCTCTTCCATCCCAAGTCAAGACTGAAGAGTTTATACTGATACTAAACTTCTGGTGGGACTAAACCATAAAATGACATGACAGGTGCAGAAAAGGAACAACAAGGCTAAGTTGTGAGATTACAGAGGTCACTGTGTAGAAGGTCAGCGAATCCATGTATGTTATGAAGTACCATAATTTGGAGGTCCAAACAAAAAATATGTAATCAACATTAAGATGCCTTTCTTTACATCTGCCTTTATAGCTTATTTCCTGTTTAACGCAACACTGTAAATTGTTATTTGTGTAAAAATAATATCACGGTCTCTGCATTATCAGTTCAATATGGAACAATGCACCTTTCTTTCCCTACTTAGTTCTCTTAAATCTTCCATAAAACACTATTGATACCTGCATTCATACCTGCCAACTGTCTCTGATTCTGTAGAATATCCCTTATTTTGTCTGTTCCTGCATCACTGAGGAATACAATCAGTCAACAATGCCAGACATGACAGTTTATAATTTCTTATTGTTCAGAAAAATGCATCTTGGTGCAACATTTTTTTGTATTACTATCATTTTAACTGAATTAAAATAGTTTTTAGAATTGTTCCTGATTTTTGAGCCTTTTTTCTCCCATTGTTTTTGGATTATCCAGAACTCGAACAAAATTTGAGTTGTATGCCTACATTGTAGTCACAACACAGCATAAGTAAAGATGCAAATACAATCAACACATAGCACAGACGAACAACTTTAAACATTTAGAACAGTCTAGTAAACTAAACTTCAAGAAATTCCACTTTTTATTTCTCCCTGTTGACCATCAAGCCAAATCACTGATTGGCCCCTACTTCACCCTTGGGTCTGAGTTGGTTGCTAAGCCATCATGCACAAACATCCGGGTTTTGCCTTTCTGCTGCAACCCTATCTCCTGCTGGGTGATATGGGTGCCTGCATTACAGTAAGGGCATACTATTTTCTCCCCAGTGATGTATGCTTGCCCTCATGCAAATTTCTTTAAAGAGCAACCACCAGATGGAATTGCCAAGAGCATGTCTTCTGGTCTGTTGGCCTTTGTGAAGGTCCAGGTCTCCACTTGCATGGAAGCATTTATTTGACTGGGGTACCCCCCCCCACCCGACTGACAAGCCAGCATAAACTGGTCACTTGCATCTCCTCCCTCCATGCTCTTCCAGTGCCAAATTCTCTAATCAATAGTGAGTCATGTGGATTGTATACAGAGATTTACGTAGTACCACAGGAGATTTGTTTGCTTCCTCATGTCTATTATATATATATATATATATATATATATATATATCAACTAGACAAAAGCACTTAATCTTATTTTATCTTATTTTATTAAAGTTCCTGAGGTTGTGTGCATTATTAGCTGGACTTTTTCTTATATATATATATATATGGTTCTACCTGACATAGTCGAAACCACACAACACCGACAACCACATCACCGACACCACATATTCGACAGTCCATAAACACGAAACCACACATAACCGACAACGAAATAACCGACGGTACACAAACACGAAACCCCATACACTGCACACACCACAATAACAATTAAAAACAAAACACATCCCCATTCCACAAACCACACACACAACACAAGCACACCAACATCCTTACAAGCCCACACTAAACCTTACCCTAACCCTAAGGTCCGTCACTATCGCACACTTACCTACCCGCTCCCTAACCCTAACTCACTTAACCCGCCTATCGCCCCTAACCCTAACTCACTTAACCCACCCCTATCGCTCCCTAACCCTAACTCACTTAACCCACCCCTATCGCTCCCTAACCCTAACTCACTTAACCCACCCCTATCGCTCCCTAACCCTAACTCACTTAACCCACCCCTATCCCCACAGACCGTCAATCTCCACACTTACCTGCCTCGCACCCTAACGTCCGTCACTACCGCATACTCACACAGCCTTTCCCCATGTCGGCATCCTCGGCGTTGGTGTTGTCATCCGTCGTGTCGGTCTTCTGCATTGTCGATGTTCTGCCACTCGCATCGGTCTTCTTCGTTTTCGATCTTCTGGAGCTCCGAATTCCGCTGTCGGTCTTCTGCGCTGTCGACGAAGTCAGGTAGAACCATATATATATATATATATATATATATATACACAGACATACATCAGGTGTTCACTTGAAGGATTCATTCATAAATAAAGGAGGTACTTAGCTTTGTCTTGCCCACTGCTAGCACAGACAGAATGCATCTTGCCAACTGCATGTGTCCATTTATCTATATTTCATACACATATGTAAACCAGATCTTTACATTTGTAACTGAAGCACTTCAACTTTAAAACTACTTTCAATCTTAAAAAAATACTGTACTAAACATAATGGCTAATTCCTTCATACATAACACAATTATGTCATGGCCTTCCCCCTGGCATGGTAGACTACTTATATATACTAACTCCACTGATGCACAATCATGATCAATGTGAAAACACTACAATTTATGCTATAGTCAACAATCTACAAGTTGCCTATTGCATAATTTAAACATCAACAATTAGTGCAGCAAAATCTGCAGTCAATGAAATAATATGGTAACGATATATATAGAGAGAGAGACAGAAAGAGAGACATAGATATAAAGGTAAAGATATAGACATACATACATATAAAAATAACAATGAACAAATCTAAATACCTCTTCTCTGAGAGAAACAACAATAATTTCAGCTCTGATGAAGTCTTTATCTTATTGTTATTATTTTCGTTTAGGATGAAAGTACACAGATGTTATTGCTTCCTATTCAAAGCCTAATCAATCTGTTGAGCTTGCTATACTTCACGGTTGACCTTGTAGAATTTTTCAGTTGATTAGCAATCTATTTGTCTATCTATCTATAGATAAACAGGGCACGATTGTCACAATGGTCTTACCCGACTAAGGACAAGATACAGGGTCTGAGGACAATCTCCAACCAATGTATGTGTGGAGTTTGCATGTGCTGTCTTCTCTCTGGGATTCCTCTCACATCTGAAAAGGAGATTGGTGTTTACAGTTCACACCCACCAAAACTGAACAGAGTTGCAGGCAGCAACAGGGACTCTAGGTATGGACTATCATGGAGAAGGCATCTTCATGCATCGACTGTGGTGTGTGGCATCCTCTAGACAGTAAAACATGGATCCCAGATTTTATGCCATACCAGGATTAGCCAATCAAAAGTCTAAAATTAGGTCTAGGTAATTTGGTCATGCTGACTAATTTCACCAGAAATGCCAAGGGTATTTGTCAGTGATGATACATTAGTTGCAATTGCGAGTGATAAGTAGTTTGAGGACCAGACCTATGCCAAGGACCAATGATAATAGCAGGAGGAGTTCTAGGTGCCTGTGTGTACTTGGCTTAAAGCCCTGGTTCAATAAGCTACTTGCCAGCTGGTGTCCATTTACCAAGTCTTGGCTACCTGGGAGAGCTCTGTTGAGTGAAAGCTGGATGTAAAACTAATCAATCTGCCAAACACTGAATGAAGATGGTGACAATGAATATAGGTTCATTGATAGGATGCGGCTTAGAAATAAATGACATGATGGTAAGTAGAAGACTGGAAATCCTGTGTATTTAGGGGATAAGGTGGAAAGGCAGTGCAGAAAAGTCACTTGGCTTGGGATCAAGAGTATACTATGCAGCTGGAGGACAAACTACAAATGGACTGGGAATTGTGATGAGGGAGAAACTTCTGGAGTCAATCAGGGATGTCAGCAGAATTAGTGATATGTTCATAGCAATCAAACTCCAGTATAAAGACATATTCCCTACAGCAAGGAAAATGATTCGGGTAACTGTTGCAATACCAGCTAGATAAACCAAGACAACATGGGTTGTTGTTGACAACGGGATATCTGAACATTCATATCAGAAAAGAACAGGATACAAGGACTAACTGGGTCCATATGGTTTGTGCAACAGGAATAAAGAAGGAGAGTCTATTCTAGACTTCTGTCTGGCAAATGGCTTGGTGATGACCAAAAGATGGTTCAACAAGACAGACAGTCATAAGATTGCATACAAGAATTGTCAATGTGCATCTCAGGTACATTTTATTCTATTATGAAAAGGGGACTAGGGTAGAATCAGTGATTACCAAGTCAACTCCAGTGAAATAGTCAACTACAAAAATTTGTGTTGGCAATAATCAGCTGCAAGCAACGGCCAGAGATAGCTCTATGATAAACAGTGACCAGGCTGAAGACATGAACGTTTACTGCAGCAAAAGTACATGAGGTGTAGGAAATACTCAGTGCCCTATCACCTCAGGAAGAGGAGAAAACAGGTGAAGTCAAAGGAGAATGTCAGCATCTGAAAACAGCACGTGTGAGGAGTATAGAACAGATATGAGGCTGAGCGAGGTATGGTAATAAATTATGTAATTAAATCTGGGGATGAAATACAGAAATCCAGGAAATTATCAAAATAACAGAGGAGAACAAAAGGATGGACCAGGCTAAGGAGGAATACTAACTTGTTGGCTAAGAGTGCAAATGTAATGACAAAGGACCATACCTCTCAACCCCTTAGAGCAAGAAATCTGGACAAAGACATAAGTAAATGTGCAACAAACGGCCAAAAATAGGGACAATTTTTAAATATTGCTCTTATAAACCTAGAAAGTTGATAGAATAACAGGTTTTGCATTAGCACTCGTTTTCTGAAGGGTATGAAATCTGAAACTCAAATGTCTTGACATTATTTTCTAACTTCAATATTTAATGACTTACCACTAATTTGCCAGAAAAAACACAATTTTATTAATAATGGAAAAAAAATATAAGCCAAAAATCTGTACCATTCAGATTTATGCAAAGGACAAGGATAACATCACTCGACCAGTTTTTGGAAAGTGACTAAGGAGATGGCAGAAATAAATTTTACCTGGTTGCAAAAAACAGAAAAATGACAAAGATAGTCCTCAGACACCATTCATAGAGGACCACCATCAATAACTTTACTCACCAGTCCACTAGACATGAAATTCAAATGGAAAGAGTACTTCCATCAGGTAATTAAAGAAAATACCGCAAAAGTTGTATTATCCCATTTACAGCCTAAAGTTAAAGAAGAAAAGCCCACCATAGAAGATTTACGAAGTGCACTTGGACACTAATGAAAATTAAGAAAGGGAAAGCAGCAAGCTTAAATGAGATTGTGGCAGATATGATCAAGATTTTAGCTGAGTTAGGGGAAAAATGGAAACTAAGGGTACTCATACCAGTAAAGAGAGACAGGTATATCCAAGCGGACTGAAAATTAATCATTCTAGTGTCAGTGTGTAAGAACAAAAGGGACAGTCACAGTTTCAGGTAGTACAGAAGTATCAAACTTCTGTCATTCTGCATGACTTTGCTGGGTGATAAATTAATGCTAAGAGTGGTAGAAAGTAAAGTGGGAGATGAGCAGTTCTGCTTAATTCAGGATGCAACACAACTGACATGATGTTTGCAGTGAGGCCGATAATGGAGAAGAAGCTGAAGATTAGCAAAGTGTCTGAATGGGCATTTCTTGACCTGGAGAAACATATGACAAGGTCCCAAGCAAGCTGATTTGGGCAACACTGTGATTTAAAGTCCCAGAAACACTGGTAGAATTAGTGTAGGCTAATGAATAAGGACCAAATGACCCAAGTCCAATCAGAGCTCACTCACAGACACGTTCTCAGTAGGAATGAGTGTGAATCAGGGCTCAGCCCTGAGCATGCTGTTTTTCATACTTGTGACAAACTACATGAGCAACACGTTGGGGGTTGGGGTTTACAGATCAACAAAGCTGTTGTATGCAAACAATGTGGCAGTACAAGCAGAGTCTGAGGAGTAACTTCCTCAACCAATAGGGGAATGTAATGTAATACTGAAGGCACATCATGTGAAACTGAGTGCAGGCACTATAGTTGTTATGGTAGCAAAAGGAGGAAATCAGAAGAAACTGAAAATTGAGATAAAAGGGAAAGGTGGAACAGGTTAACAGCTCAGGTATCTGAGAGGGATGGTTGAGCAAAAGAGAAGTCTGAATGAGCTGTTCAAAGCTAAAATTACAGGTGCTGCTGCCAGCTGCTCTAGAGCATCAGGGTATTGTGCAGCAAAAGAATGTCTAAGAGGCCAAAAAAGAAAGTGTACAAAACGGCGGTACTACCACTGCTTTTGAATGGTATAAAAACCTGTCCAGTAAAGGCTGAGCAGATGAGGTAGTTAGGGGTGATAGAGGTGAAATGCCTGAGATGGATACACACTGTGAAACAGATACAGAAATAAGGACATCAGAGGAGAGGCTATTAAGTAGCTCCAATGTCAAAGTAGGTCAAACAGAACAGATTATGATGATTTGGGAGATTATGCAGGAAAACATAAAGATGATTTGGGAGAGGTGGGAAGAAAGTAAAAGAAAATAAGGATGTCCATTAAAGACACTGATAGACTGCATGAGGGAAGTCCTGAAAGGTAAGACAAGACTGTTGATGAAGGTATGAGAGTGGCAACAGTTGATTCAACACCCAAAATAAAAGTGGAAAAGAGGATTGATGATGGTGACTATCCATCTACCTATTCAATTTGCATGTGTGTGCAACCGTACACACACACACACACACACACATCTATATTATATTTTATATATAGATATATATATATATATATATATATATATATATATATATATATATATATATATATATATATATATATATATATATATAGGTGCAGTTATAAATATAGATGTATGTAAATAGCTCAAGAATTCTAGACAAAGCCAAAACTAGTGGAGGAATAAAGTACCCAAATCAGTGACAGATTTTAACTATTACTTTAATAAACATGTAAATTAATAGAACAGGTTTTGCATCAACACACATTTCCTGAACAACAGGAAGCATAAAACTGTAATGTCTGGCATTTTTGATTGAAAAGGTAACTGAGTGGTGTGCTTTAATAAAACTCTGAAGTCTGTGCTAACGTGGGTTAAAATACAGGATGGTAAGAAGTGGGATCAGTCACTTCTCTTCTTTTTTGCTGTAACAACGGTGCCTCAAACTTCAATAAGCTTTTGAGTAGCTATATGGGAGCCAACCGCGATGTTTGCCAAGCAAAAGCAAATGAGACTTAAGGGGGAAGAAAAAAACACTTTTAAAATGTGAAAGGACATACCACAGACTTGCAAGACAGGGTTAAACATCAGTTAACTCATTCACTCCAGTCATAGCTCCCAACATCCCATCTTGAAAATGAAGAATATTATCCCTCATAATGTAGAACAAATAGGCAAAATGTGGAACACTTACTAATGTCTTACTAACGACTTCAACTAGGAAGGTCATATGGTGGTCAAAATATGCTGGCTTTACTTATAAAAAATGGTTTAATTGTAAAAAAGATATCTTAATGAATTAATATGATTCATTCCAATTTTCCATGGATATCAATCAAAAAATTCCTAACCCTGAATGTGTGAGAGACCCTTTCAATTTGGACCTTTGAGGAACATGAACTTTTTAAGACCCCAAATGAGGTACATTCCTCGTAATGAGGTACACTTGAGAGGTACACAATAATTTATCCAACACACAAAGTAACGTTTGGTAAAAGTACAATCTAGAAGTAAGCCTTCTATGATGAAAGCCACATATGTTCAGCATAGTTGACTCTATATCTACCTGTGAGTATCACAAGTCAGAAGTCTTTGCAGTATTTCGAGAGTATACCCAGATAGTTTCCATTTGAAAAAAATTATGCACATTAGGTAGGTTAAAGCCCATATGATGAATGTATCCAATGTGAAAGCACATCCTGTCTCTTTTCCTAGAATCTTAGTCAGGTGAACTGACTCCCTTCAGCAAGGGTATCTTTAGTCAAACATGGTCTGGCTTTCAGAGGTCACAGTATCCTGTGAGGTCTCTTTGGGATAGACTAAGCCATCAGGTTCTCACCAAGCCCTCTCTACAACCAAATCAATCATGCAGTCCTTGGGGAGGCCACCCAAAATGTAGATGCAGCACTTTAAAAAGCATCCATCAGAATGCCCTCATCAGGTAGGGTACCTATGGACCAAGTACCCCTATGTCTTATCAATTTTAAAATTTCCTCATCTAGTGGGGTCACTGGGGAGAGTGGGGATTCTGCTGTCTTATTGAGGTCTGAGTCAGAGGTGAGAGACTCTGCGTGCCTCTTTTTGCACAACCTCATTTTATGCAAATCAGGATGAGAGTCTTCCAAGTGAATAGAGGAGGGGTTTGACCCTAAGGATTTTTCGTCTGAAGCCTTTCAAAGCCCTATAAGGCTGGTGTTTGTGATCAGTACCCAAGTATCAAGAATGAGGAATATTAAGGGGCAGAACCAAATTTATTAGTAGAACTGCTATCTCTTTCACTCTGGTGGTCTGGGAATAGATAGTAATCTCTCTATGACTGTGACCAGCAAGGAGATGTCCCTTGCAGCCAATTGGACCAGTTCCAGGGCAGACCATGTTGTTGAGCAGGTAAGGGTCCAGCATGGAAGGACATCAATCAAAAGTCATCAGTAGGCTGAAAACTGAAATGTCAGACACAAAATACAACTCTGATGGTGTCAGCATGGACACTGACACCAAACAGCACTGATCTCTTGGTGCCTAGCTGCTCTTGGCACTGAAAAGGGTGGGCTCAAATGCAATGGAGCCAAGGGGTGGTGCCAAAGGGTCAAGCCCTCTTGATGCCAGTGTAGATATCTCAGTAAGGCAGATGAATTTGAAACTTCTGATATCAAACCAGACTAGGGGTCAGAGATAAAGCAATCAATGCCTGGGGGGTATAACCTGTCTGACCTATAGACAGAGGGGGGGATGGTGTGTCACCCTTATCAATTTGAGCTTTGATGAGCGCCCTCATTATACAATCCAAATCATACTGCAAAGGAGGGTTCCTCACAAACCTTAATGACTTACCAAATTATTAGCAATATTGCAAGATGCATCCTCATATGGTTTTATTAAGTAAATTTAATTCAAATCATCAGATGTTTTGGCTAAACAAGTTATTTTATGTCGACAGCCCTAGTACATGCATAAAAGAAAAAGCTACTCACAATTAGTATTTAGACAAAGAAGGCTTTGCAGTGATTTTTGAAGAAGCTATCATATTTGAATGAACTGACTTAGATTCTTCTAACCCATAAAATAATATATAACCCCTTACCTGCATGTCTATCTTCTCAGACCTTCAACACTATCTCCCAAATCGCCCTTTGGACTCCCAAGACAAAAAACCTGCTTGGAATCTATAAACCAACCAAAATAAAAGTATGGGGCATGTTTATGCTCACACTGCATATCCGAACTATGGAACTCTATTCCAAATTCAATCAGAACAATAGCTAGTGTCCATGTATTTAAGATCTTTCTCAAAGAATTTCTCACTAACTCATGGCTATCCCCATGCACCTCACCTGTATAATCTATATTAACAAATACTTTACCATTTGCTAACCTAACCTATCATCATACTATCCATCTATACTTTTCAACACTTGCCATCTCCCTACTCTTAGGGTGGACTTGTATCTTTTTATTTTTATTTCCTAGCATAGTATATTCTACTTCTAACACTACCGATTGTTATCACTGGTGTCTCCTCATATATTTCACTAGCAAACTGTATGTATATATGCTTTTGTTTTATTACATTTATATTAGTGTTTTATTTGAGGTTATTTAACTCTCTGGAGCTTTTCTCCCCAGGCCTGCACTGAATATGGGCATTTATTACCCAGTTGGACATTCCTGGTAAACAAATGTCAATAAATAAATAATTTTCCATTGAGACATATTCCAAACCACTCACTGCAGCACTTACAGAGAGAAAAATTATAGGACAATTGTTACCTCCAAAAATTCTTACACAGACAATACAGTTAACCCAAACTGAAGCAACCGGCAAAAAAAAAAAAAAATAGAAGAAATATACGACAATTTGAATTTATTGCACTTTGTCAACCCCAACCGCAAAAACATACTTTATGTTTTTAGAGTTTTAAACAGGAAGACAGGAATAAATTCCCTCTCTCCGCAACCAAATAAATAGTATAGGGGACAGTATTAGTCAGGCCTATATTTAATAGTAGCTCTCAAGCAACCGGAAACTACAGTTATCTGGCATCTAGAAATCCTCATGGCTGTCAGTTAACTGAGAGTTTACTGTAAATGAGTATGAAATCGTTCTCACTCCAGAAGGCTGAAACAGTAAGGATATTTTCACAAAAAAAAAAAAAGGCATTGATGCTGGGTATTTCACTACTGCTCCCCTGACAGTAGTACAAATTTCAACAAGAAAAAGGACAAATACAACCATTTCCATTGTTTAAGATGGCATTATGAATGGGAACTTCCAGGCAGTAGATGACTAAACTTCATCCTTTCAAATCTAAAAATATCATTGTACAAGATCTCTCTGTCTTCTGTGGTGCCAGAGCTTTAAATCCCTCTGCAAGCTTGGTCATTAGTGTCAACAATACTTCAGGAGCAGCATTGTGGTACAAGTCACGTAACATGTTAGGCTAGACACTAGATGTGATGGTCA
This sequence comes from Protopterus annectens, assembly GCF_019279795.1. Taxonomy (NCBI): domain Eukaryota; kingdom Metazoa; phylum Chordata; order Ceratodontiformes; family Protopteridae; genus Protopterus; species Protopterus annectens. Next base: position 1,535,224,964 of record NC_056739.1, on the reverse strand, counting down.
TACATGCATTCTGACAAACAGCAGCCAATTGCAGTTATGTCTACTTATGATCCACTTTTGTCCATGTATTTTGAAAGACTTATGGAAATGACATCACTTTAATTGCAGTGGTCTAGTTTTAAAGCACATTCTGGTCCTTATGGATACTTGGCTGAAGTGAATCGAGGTGAACCTTATAACACTGGTGCTCAGATTCTGTTACACCATTCCTCCGTCAAAACATGAAAAACAGAGCGAGAATACTATACACAGAAAAAAATGGTAGTGGGGCTCCTGCACTGAGCAAAACGCAATGTACTATAATTGCTAATGTATGCATACAATTGCTGAGTTTTGGCTCAGTATATTACTAAGCAGTGATGAATTTCAATAAGATACAGTATCACTATTTTAAACTGCCACCTCAAGAAACCTAAAAACAAAATTCCACCACATCATTTTTCAAAAAAATTTGCAAATCATTTCAATTGCTCACCCATGTCAAAAGACAGAGTCCGACTGTGTGGACTTATTTAAAGTAAATGGATTCTATTTTTAAAGAAAGGTCAGGCCTTCTCTTGTGATCCTGCATGTTTGAAATTCTGAATATCGCAGCTTTCCCTTCTCTTTCCAGAAGATTAACCACAGCTACCCACGAATATAATATTATGTCATTACAAAATAATGCAATCACATTTAGGTGACCATATAAATGCATTAAACTTTAGTGTTCACTTCTTCTCCATCAACTTTCCTAAGCTTTGCTGATCACTATTACCTTCCCTCAGGAATATTTAACATTCCAATGAGTTCGGGCTCAAAATTACACAATTGCTTACTGACTATCCAATCACACCATTGTTACCTAAATAACTGACTATCTTCGCCATTCCTTCAGTCTCTCACATTAGCAGTACCCACACGCACACATATGTGCGCACACACACACACACACACACACACACACACACACACACACACACACACACACACACACACACCATTAACTGCCAACATCCTGTCTCCATCCTACAGGCAGAATGTTAACTTCCCCTACGTCAAGTCACAAAATTATTCAAAACACATTTTCTGCGAGTTAAATTCACTTTAAATATTTTATCTCTGCAATACAGTCTTCCCTTGAAATTTTTGAAAACCAAGTAACTATCATGCATATATCTTGTACAATTATCACTTACATACACAAATTAAGCTATCTTTTAGTTAACGCATCTACCTCTTTCTATTCTACTGGTCTTGATTAACTGAAAGTAATGTGCTGATAGTACACTGGTACCCCGCTGAACCACTAAAATACTTGCAACATGAATCTTTCTTTTTTTGGCAAGGAGGGAGCTGCCTTGAATGCCTCAAATGTGGGATTTCACCACCTCAACCTCACCTCCATGCACACTTAAGTATACTGACAACATATTTGCACAGCTACTGGGAAAGGATATAGACATCCTTTAGAGTAATAACAGAAGACTGCAGTTTGTGCATATGCTAATTCATCAGCTGTAATAACAAACACGGTTGGGAAAACAAAGTCAGGGAGTTAAGTTCTTCATGAACTGAATGTGAACCACTCAGAGGGACAATGTTTGCACATTGTACCACGACTAATTATTTACACTGTATTTACAGACTGCAATTTTTTATGCCTTGCATCTGAGTTATGCATGAAATTTGTATCACTGCATTTACCCTGCTAAAAAAAAATAACAAGTAAAATAAACAGAAAGGCACTCTAAAAGGCAACATTTTAAAAGGATGAACATTAAAGACTTGCTTGGGCTTCCAATGAAAAAAGACAGATAAATGGTGGTTTCAGTATTTGAGAAATGCTGCCATACAGAAAAATTATCTTCATGTGTTATTAACAGCTTAAAGACAACATAAGTATTTACTGAATGCCAGAAATGATTGCAAGGGAAATCACAGAATGTCAGAAATGATTGCAAGAGAAAATGCAACATACTTTATATGTGAGGAATGTGTTCAATTTATTAGAACAAATTGAACGATTCACAGTACTGCCACTCTCTAGTGTTCATCATCATCAAAGTAATTTGATAAACATGCAGGCATGATGTTGACTGTGATATAATTAATAATGACTTCCTTCACAGCTTACTTTAATCACAATAAAACAGGAAAGAAACTGTAAAATGCACTCCCATAACCACATTTTATTTCATTAACAAAAGTAAGCACTTTTGTCCCAGTAAAAGAGACTTAAGACCTGCTTTCCAAAAAATGAGCTCATGTAAATATTTATCAAGGGAAATCACATGGAACAAATGAACCAATCGTGCCATTTTTTCTCTAATTAACCAGTAACATCCTTTCAAATTCTTTTCTGCTTTCTAGTCTTGAGAAATATGACAAAGTTTTGCATGTTTAAACAAGTCATTGAAACTTAGAGGCAATGAACATAATAAATGTAGGTAGCAATTTTATAAACAGGCTAATACTGGCATGTATTCTCTTCCATTTAATCACGGGATCATTCGGAAGTCTTTTTGTGGATTATAACCTGCTGAACTGTTAATAAGATGAAATATAAAATCTAAACAAGCCTATTTTACACTGATTTCAGAAGGAAAACTGCACAAAACATCAGGCAAATAGTAGTACAACATAGGCAACATGGTGAAACTGCATGCAGTCAAGGCAAGTTAAGTAATATCAGACACTTAGGTCCTACAGAAGAAATGGATATCTGAACAGTGAGTGTGATCATTCCATTGTTCAATAATGGTAAACTCAGTAAGGTGGGGTGGGGTTGTGTGAAGACATGCTGACTGGATTCTGAAAAGTAAACAGGAGATAGTTACTTCTGAGAGAGCCTTACATGTTACTATGTTACGTGACTCCAATATTCCATGCTGTTGAAGTATTCTGCCTGCGACTGTGGATGGATCTGCAGATGTGGGTCTTATCAGTGAGCCATAGGATGATGCCATTAATGCTTTGCAGTCCTCTAAATTCAACTTTTCAAACTAGACTGCAGTGAAAAAGTACAGTTGTGTACACTTGCCATAAACGTAGATGTTCGAGTGTATTCACTGTTGCAGTCATCACACTTGGGTAATCCTGCCAGGGGTAGCCCTCAGTCGGCCTGAATACCAGAGGCTTAGTATTTCTGCGTCAGTTGTTGTCGCTCCAGGACTGCCGTTAGGTCATCAGTGGTTTAAAATCAGGCAATCGACACTATTACATCAGTTTTTCTTGCACCAACTGTGAGCAGCCCCAAAATAGGGAGCTAAGTTATGGTGGAAAAACACCACCAGTAAAAAGTAAATACCAATAGCCCTGTAAGGAGTGAAGAAGAGAGAGATGGACAAGGGGGTTGGAGGGTGGGAAACCAGGACTGCATCAGTGAATACATTCGAACATCTACATTTATGGTAAGTGTACACAACTGTACTGTGTTCTTCGTGTTTCACTGTTGCAGGCATCACACTTGGGTTGATTCCCAAAGCTGAAGAAAAGGGTGGAGGCAGTCAAGAAGACTGGGGGCTTACCAGGATGCCCTGCAAGACTGTGGTGGCAAGGCCTGCCCTGGATTTAGAGAATACAGGCAGGTGGTAATGCTCGGTGAAGGTATGAACAGAAGTCCATGTAGCAGCCTCCAGGATGTCCCTGATGGGGACCCCTGTGAGAAAAGCTGCAGATGTAGAGGTTGTCCTGGTGGAATAAGTCCTGACCCCTTTCGGGGGCAGTTTCCCATGCTGTTTGTAGCAGAAAAGGATGCAGTGTGCTATCCATTTGGAGATTGTTTGGATGTGGCCTTGCCCTCTGCCCCTGCTGTGAAGCTGACTAGCAATTGGTCAGTTTTTCTAAAAGATTTAGTCCTATCCAGATAAAACCTGAGCTGTCTGTGCATATCTAGAGAGTACAGAATCCTTTCAACCTTGTATTGTGGGTTAGGGAAAAAGGAGGGCAAATGAATGGATTGGTTGAGAGCCACAATGGACAACACTTTAGGCATGAAGGATGGGTTAGGCCTGAGGGAGACCCTGTCAGCATGGAAAATGATGAAGGGCTCTACAGCCATGAGTGCTTGCAGCTCTGAAACTCTTCTAGCTGAAGTGATGGCCAGAAGAAAGGCTGTTTTCCAAGAGAGGAATTTTTATTCTGCTGAAGCTGCAGGCTCAAATGGGGGTAGGGTGAGCTTTTCCAACACAAAGTTAAGGTCTCAAGCTGGGGTTGCAACTCTTCTGGGTGGCCTTAAATTGTTAGCCCCTCTTAGGAACTGTTTGATGAGAGGGTGAGAGAAGAGAGGTGGCTCTGTGCTTTAATGAGCGGAGATGGCAGAGGTATGAATTTTAATAGAAGAGAAAGATAGACCCCTTTGTAGTAGGTCTGGTAGGTAAATCCAGCATGAGAGGTAGGGAGGGCTGTGCTGTTTCGACTCCCTTAGCCTGGATCCAGGTGCAAAACCTTTTCCACTTGTCAGCATAGGATTTTCTAGTGCTGGGGTGTCTGGCCTCATGTATAACATCCAGGACTTGTTTGCTTAGGCTGGCAGCTTGATAAGAGGTCAGGGAATAAGCCAGGCTGCCAGGTTCAGGGTCTGCAATTGTGGATGCATGAATGTTCCATTTTTCTGAGTCACGAGTGTTGGGATCCAAGGTAGGTGCCATGGTGACAGGCTGTGCAGCAGTGGGTACCAGTGCTGGCGTGGCCAGATTGGGGTAATCAAGATTGCCCTTGGTTTTTCCTCCCTTATTTTGAGCAGTACCCTTGAAATGAGTGGTAGAGGGGGAAATGCATAGATCAAGAGATTTACCCATTGGAAGGATAGAGCATCAATTTTCCAGGCCTTGTTGTGAGGTTCCCTGGTGCAAAATTTGCTGAGCTCATGATTGGAGTGGGAGGCAAAGAGGTCCACCTTTGGGGTGCCCCATTTCTGGGTTACAAGGTTGAAGGTTCTGTGGTCTAGCTGACACTTGTGTGGGTCTAGCAGGTTTCTGCTTAAGTTGTTTGTCAGAGAGTTTAGGGAGCCTGGCAGGAATTGTGCTAGCAGGTGTATTTCCATGACTGAGGCCATGTACAAAAGGGTCATGGTGAGCCTGCAGAGAGGATAACAGTGAGGCCCTCCCTGCTTGTTGATATACCACATCACTGTGGTGTTGTCTGTTTTGATCACTAGAGGCCCCGGGGAGAGTAGGGGACTGAAAGCTGTCAGAGCATGCTGAACAGCTAGCATCTGTTTTTGGTTAATGTGCAGATGTATTTGATTTGGGCTCCAATGGCCCTGAATGCACCTGCCGTCCAGGTGTGCACCCCAGCCATAGTCCGATGCATCTGTGGTGATGGTCTGGGCAGCATGGGGTTGTGAGAAGGGAAGTCCCTTGTTGTGGTTGCATGCTGCTGCCCACCAAAGAAAATCTTTCCTTAGACAGAGTATCATAGGTATGATAGTTTCCAGGTCTTGAGAGTGCTGACACCAAAGGCTTTTTAGGTACCACTGAAGTTTCCTCATATACAGTCTGGCATATGGAATGAGTAGAATGCAGGAGGCCATGAACACTAGAGCTTGCAGGATTTTCCTTGCAGTGGCTAGTTCAGAGAAGTAGCCTGTCAGGTAGGCTTGTTTTTCTGGGATGCCATGTCCAGGCTGACTCCCAAGAATACAATTTTTGGTGTGGGGACTAGCTTTGATTTCTTTTCGTTGATAGTATACCCCAGGGAGGTCAGTAGGGCCTTTACAAAGGTCAGGTGCTGTAACAGCTTTTCTTGACTGTCTGCCTGAATCAGGCAATCATCTAAGTAGGGGTAAATTTGAATATTTCTTTGTCTGTAAAAAGCAATGGCTGGAGCCAGGCATTTTGTGAAAACTCTGGGAGCAGTGGATAAGCCAAAGGGAAGTGCAGAGAACTGAAAGTGCATAGATCCTGCCCTGAAACAGATATTTCCTGCAAGATTCCCTGACTGGGATGTGTAGGTAGGCCTCTCTTAGGTCTATGGTGGCTAACCAAGCATCCTTGGAACGCTTAGGAAGAAGCTGCTGGAGGGCGAGCATTTTGAATTTTGGTATCACCAGAAAGGTTTTTAGAATAGATAGATCGAGGATTGGGTGCCTGGTAACCTCTTTTCTGGGTACCAGGAAGAGTCTGGAATAGAAACCTTGGCCTATCTGGTCTGCAGGAACATGCTATATTTCCCTCATGGAGAGCAGGGAAAGGACTTGCTTTTTGGCCTCTGCCTACTGGTTTGGAGGAAGATCTGGGAACCCTTTTGGGGTTGGCAGAGTGTGGAAATAAAATTTGTATCCCTGGGACACTATGTTGAGGACCCATCGGTTGTTGGTAATAGAGGCCCAGTTGTTTGCATGGAAGGAGAGTTTTCCTCCTAGGGGCACAAGCAGGTGGGCAGAGGTAAGGGGTGGCGGTGTAAAGTCATTGTGAGTTCTTACCATAAGGGGGAGGCTTAGCACTTCCTGTTTTAGAAGAGGAGGAACTCCATTGCTTAGATCTCTGCATTCCCTGGGGACTGCTGTCTGGGGGGGTCTGCTTCCCTTGGTCTGGGCTGAACTAGCCTGGAGGGAGCCAGAAAGGACCAGTGCCTAGAGGGGGCAATGCCTACTCAACCTCGGAGGCTGGACCTGTAAAAAGTCTTTAACTGTATGCATAGATTTAGCTTTTTCTTCCATCTTTTTTAAGACTTCTTCTGCCTTGGTGTCAAACAAATTGTCTTTGTTCAATGGTGCGTCCAATATTTTTGATTTGACATGGTCTGGTAAGGTGTGTTCCTTAAGCCAAGCATGCCTTCTAAGGACAGAACCAGTGACTGCTGCCCTGCAAGATGCTTCTAGGGCATCAAAGCCACATTGCAAGGTGTGCTTAGTAACTTGGCTTGCAGAATGCATTAGCTCTTGTAAGTCTTTATTTTCTGCACAAGCAGGAAAGGAAGATATTTTTTGTGTGAGGAGTTTCATGATATGCTGCTATTTCAACATGTGGAACTTACAATTTAACGCTCTAATAACAAGAGTTGCATAGGTGTATACTTTTTTACCCCATCTGTCTAAAGCTCAGGAATCCCTGTCTGAGGGGGTGGGATTCTTAGCTGAGGTTGCTTTAATTCCTTTAGGTCCTCGGTAGATGACCTCTGGGTCAGCAGTAGGAGTTTAAAAAATGAATTTTTGAGAGTTAGGGACTCTGTAGTACCTGTCAGGTTTCTTGGGAGCAGGAGGAAAGGTGTCAGGAGTCAAACTGGATTCCATAAAAACATCATCCACAACATCCAGGACAGGAGGAATCACTAAAGGTCTGCGCTGTGGTAAATCTAAGAATTCCTTTAGTCTCTATTTTGACTGAGGATAGTCCTGACATTCCCATTGGAAATGCTCCCTTAAAGTATGTAGGGTTTCACCAAATTAAAAAACATTGGGAGGAAAGGCAGAAGGAACGTATTCCTCTGCATCCGAATCCTCATAAGCAGAGAGGGGCTGCATGTCCTCATATTCAGAAACCTCAGTCATCGGACTCCTGTTCTGATAAAACTCTTTTTCTTTTGGAAGGGGTAGCCTGACTTCCGCTAATAAGTATAATAAGGCCTTCCGCCATTTTAAGCATTTGAGATTGAGGCATGGAAGCAGGTGCCTGAGGTTGGGTCATCATTTTTTTAGGCATAGTCTGTACCCTGGGCTTTAGAAACTTGGTAGTTTTAGAAATAACTGAAGACGCGAAAGAAGTCGTTTTGTGTTGAGTATTGGTAGTGCGAAGAACTTCCTCGGAAGCCGGTGTCTGCTCAGTGGCTCTGGACCCATCCAAGGTAGAGACATCTGCAGGATCCTTAGTCAAAGAAGAGTCTCGCGGCATACTGGACTCCAAATGGGTCTCGGCAGCAGCCTGCAAATCCACAGAAGCAGGCATCAGGGGTTGTGAAAGCACCTCACTGAGAACTGACAACTAGCTTAACGGAAGCATCATCAGCAGTTTTGGACCTGTGCGGTCTGTCTCTGTCTTTATCCTTACGTTTCTTTGGAAGATCTGTAGTCAGATAGCTTACCAAAGCTATATCAGAATACAAGGACTGAGAATGAAAATATTTAGCTACAATAAGGGCCCGATGATGTATAGTTCTGATGTTGAACAAAGCACAAAAGCGACAGTGAGGGACGTCGTGATCTGGGCCTAAACAGGTGATGTAGTAAGAATGGAAGTCTCAGTGTGGTATTTGCTTTCCACAGGTGAGACAATTGTTAATTTTTTCTGACATTGGTTAGAGCAAGAAAAAGGGAAACCCAATGGGGCACTTAGCTTTAGAAGACTTCAACTTCAATTTGTAATTGAAAACTCAGGTAGCGGCCGACCGGCACTCGTGCAAACTGCTTCTGCTTCAGGCTCCTCAGCAATAAGGACTGTTGTAATGGCGTCGGCTGCCTGATTTTATACCACTGACAACCTGACATCAGTCCTGGAGTGACAACAAGCCTGTGTTATTCGGGCCGACTGAAGGCTACCCCTGGCAGGATAACCCAAGTGTGATGACTGCAACAGTGAAACACGAAGAACATCAGCTGTTGAGCCAAGTATACCAGTCTATGCTTCTCAACCAGTTATAAAGTATGAGGTGCTACCATATTCAGAAGATGTCGGGCATATCTCAAATATACTGCTTGTTAAAATAACACTAGGCAAACTTAATTGCTATAAATGTAATTGTTATGACTGTATAACAGTGTTTCAGTCTTAATACTGACTGAATGGGGCAATATGTTAATACTAGAAAAATGTGGTTACTTTAAAGTTCTTTCAAGATATTTATAAACAAAAACAGGGTCTGTATTACATCTTCGAAAATTCAGTTTAGCAAATGGCATTTTTTGTACACTTATATCGAACTGTTCATATTGAGATCACAGTACAGTGAAAATTGGAAAAGTTGCCCTTTCCTCACTGTAGTGCAATCTTGGAGATGGGATATGTAATTAGCGGGGGGGAGATTGATAAACTGCATTTCTGATGAAGTGCCATTCACTGAAGTGGGTTTTCACTGATTTAATAAAGACCCACAAAACAGCATTAGTTTGGGTGGTGCTGGGTTTTTTTTCCCTTTAGAAAACTTGTGTTAACTACATTGCTGCTTTGGTATTTGTACCAATGTTGTTTGAAATAAAAGATCTTCAATGCATTCATTTTGTGGCATGTCCATTTTCTGAAATGACTATAAATCGGAGACATCACAAGGTCTTGGTGGCAAGTATCAGTGGATTTGGAACTTTCCATGCAGGCATAATCTGAAGCTTTTCTTGAGGTATGCAAGCATCACAACTGGTCACAGTGTGTGGATCATGAGTGTTGACTGGATTGTAACAGTCCAAACTCTCAAGCATGCCTGCTTAGGGGTGTGAGCTGCAGAAAGTACCAAGAATATTCTTGAACCACTTCTTATTCTTAGAGAAGTAGCATAAAGTTTCATTGTTTAATGATGGCTATTCTGTGAACTGAACAACAAAATGAGTTTTCGGTCTCCTTTTGTTTTGATTAGTTAGCTAGGTCATCGTACAGCTAAGGCCTCCCACAACTGAGCTAAACTAATTTTCATGTATGCTGTTTAATTCTAATGTAAGTTTCACTAAAATACCTCTGTGAAACTGGACCTGTAATCTATTATAGACACGTTATTTTACTCCAGGTGCAGTCTTCCTATAATAACTCTACAAAGTTAGGTGCCTTGTTTTACCTACAAAATCATAGAATGATACCCAGTTCTCCCTCAACCCACCTTACTGTAGCTTTATACTTGCCAGGTCAGACAACCATCTGTGTAACCCAAGCTTAATAGCTTCCCAAACTGCATCAGCAGTGCTAATACTAATAAGTCTGCTTTGAACCACAGCAGTCAGAGAAATGTTTTAAGTGATTGGTGACTATTGTCAGGCACACTGATTTGTCACTCATGAGGCTAGACAAGAAGAGGATCACAGTGAGTTGTCTTTCAGGCTGCAGGAACTTGAAGATTATAAAGGTCCTAAGGACTTTAACTTCTGACAAATATGACTGAGATGTGGAAGTGGTACATTTGGGAATGAATGACTTGAGATGTAGAACCCTGAAGGACATGCAGAAAGACAAGTCATAACTGTCTGTACATGTAACAAATTCAGAAGTGAAATCCTTCATTCACCTTGAGTGGTACCTGGATACAGAGATAAGATAAACGGCTACAATAAATGCTTAGCACTTTAGCAGTTGACATCCTTCCTGCAGAGTACATTAAAGTAACAGCCAATGCACTTTTCTATCCAGTAACTATATTAATCCACAAATCCATTCAAGAATCTCACATCCCACTCATACAGGGGAAAAATGATCTTACCTTTACATAAGGAGGCACATCTACTGAGTTTTGAAACTACACATCACTTGTCATGATTCCCAGCTATTTCAAGTCCTTGAAAAGTGAATCCATTGTCAATTACTGGGATATCTTTAAAATAATACTTGACTTTCCCTACCTTAGTATGGCTTCTATCCAAGCTACAGCACACCAACAGCAAACATAGGAACAGAAATGAAGGAAAATTACTGTCTGCATACTGCATGGAGCTCTCTAAAGCATTGTCTGCTGTCCTAAACTCCTGCACAAAGAAACACAATTGGGCATTTTGACATCACCCATCTTGTAGTTTAGCAATAGAAGCCAATGTGTTACATGGAAAAATAGTTACTCTACTTTCCTTCCCATTGAAATATATCTCTCACAAGGATCCACATCAGGACCCATAGTATTTAATATGTTAATAAATGATCTGGTCACAAGATCCAAAAATGTCACTGTAATTTAAGGCATGGATATTTAGCCATTCGCTCTGCCCTCACACTATCATAATAAGTAAAGTCATGATTAATGAAAAAAAGACCAACTACTTTTACTCGGTTCCAAGCCTAACTAAGCTGCCAACCAGTTTTCCCTTTCACCTCCTCAAACAGTACTATTTACGAGTCATTCCCCATACAAAACCACTAAGATGACAATTTGAAATTCGATGCCAATTTCCAATAACCCATTAAAAATTTAGCAAAAATGAGCACTCCGTTACAAAGCCAAACCTTATCTATCTGATCATGCCAGCATAATTGTTATTTATTGGTGCAAATTTAGATCCCTAGTACAGGTGTTTGTAGGGCCACTGATTTTGTGAAGAAAAAAACATGTCAAATAGGATTGGGCCTTTTATGGCTCAGAGATTAAGACACAGGTCAATTTAGAGTAGTCGAGTAGGCTACTGAGTATAAAGAGAGTTGTACTAATCCATTGGGATAAATGAAGGATTTAAGAGCTTTAATTTTTTTTTTTTTTTGGTTAAAAATCACTGGGGTTTGCCAGTTGAGTAATAATGCATACTGAAGGGAACACTGTACTCAACGATGGCCGTGATAAGGGAAGGGTACAGTAATAAGATGACCACATCGGATCTTAAAAATATTCCCCTAGAATTAACTGGGCAAGTCTCCCTCTGTACCTCCATGTGGGAGATACCTCATACACCCCATAGACTTATATGTGGTATTAGGGTAAACAGCATACTCCATTAACAGGGAAAAGGGATGAATTTTAATCCTAGTCATGGGGCTAAAAGTGTGGAGACTTTGACATCATTAACATCATATGTATGATATTTACATCTTAAAGAATTTGCCAAGCAGGTGATTTGCTAAGTGAAACGGATATAGGCAATGGTATTAAGAAACCCATTTCTTTTCATTCCATTCTATACCCCTGTTTTAGCTTCTTTTGAAGCACTTTGTGAGCAGGACATTAAAAGTAATTTAAACGGATCTGCAAAAATTAGCTTTTTAACTTGTCCATAGATGCTAGAGTGATTTTTAAGAAAATGTTGGGAAACTGCTCTAAGAGAATAATGAAGTCTGACAAGGGTTAAGACTTATAACCGGTAAAAAAGAGCTCCAGCTGGCACCTCACAAGTAGATCATAGCATGCGGATTCCATTGACCAGTAGGAAATGAATTTGAGTGATTTTATAGTCACTTCTAGCTCCAAATCAAACTGTTTCCACTTACAGCTCCATTAAAGGTGAAGTACTTTATTAAACACACATGGAGCACTTTCATCCATTAAAGAAAAGAATCCATCAGAGTTAGTGTAACAGCTTGTGCTTCCTTTTAAGCAAAATTCCCGCAGTCAATGCTGACTTAAAACCTTGGGTTACCAGTTAAATAAATTCATTAGTGCAACTTATTTAAAGTGATACAGTACTTATTCTGAGTACTTATATATGCCAGTAAATAAAGAAATGAATGAACAAACAAACAAAAATCACCTTCTTTCCCAAACTATTTTGATTTAAAAACTTTTAAAACACTTTTGGAACTAAACCTTTTAAAAAAATGTTCATTTAACTAATGTGAAGTTAACTACACCTAGTTCTGACCTTATGTATATGCATGTGTGTACATCTATATATATATATATATATATATATATATATATATATATATATATATATATATATATATATATATAGGTACGCACACATTTGTATTAAACTGATTATGCTATAAAATAAAATATTTGTACATACATTTCCAAATATATTCTAATACATATTATAATTAAACCTAAACTACAAGGACAACCAGTGAAGACCTTCACAATCATATGTGAATAATATGACTACAAGAATTAGTGAGATAAAAATATAATAGTGGGAAGTGGATATGATCAAAGTGAAACAGAATCCTTTTTACAAGTAACAGAAGAACGATTTTTTACAAGTATGAACTAATTGTACTGGGAACACCATCAGTTATCATGAGTGATGACACTAAGGAGTTTGTTGATTGGTGTCTTTCAATGGGTATTCATTTTATACGCTATGCTTTAAGACAGAATTAGAACACTTTGGAACGTCACCATGTCCCAGTAAAAGAAGACCCTTCCTATTTCAACGCAAGAGGGAAAACAAACATTTCTGAAAGTGTGTGCAGTTTGAATACTATAAAGGATACTAACAGAAAGACAGGAATACTTGCCTGTTCATTCTGAAATATCTGTCACTTTATTGTAAATAGTCCCAATGTTTGTGATAAAAGAACAGGTGAAAGGTTTTGGATGAGTGAATATTTTGACTCCAGCAACAGTAATGTAGTAATGTGATATACTTTGTTTAGTTGCATTACATATCAGTCGTGTTTTATAAGCTGAGATAAGGCAAACAACAGGAGATGATATAGGACCATGGTATTAAAAGGAAAGAATCTTACCACGCCTTATACAAACATTTACTAACTTGGGAACATTATAAGAACTTTTTTAGTTTTTGACCAGGTCATTATATCTGTTAAGAGAAGGAACTTGGAACTGTTCCTGGATAGAAAGGAAGTATATTGGCAATAACATTCACATCTAATTTTTTTTCAAGGCTTAAGTGAATTTCTGATCTTAAAACCAAATAAAAAAAATCATAGCTTAAAGAAACATTTCTTTGGTGGGGTTGCCACTTGTATCTGTTGAGTTTTGTGCATTAAAACCTTTCTTAAACAGTGTTTTTTTTTTTGTATCGTAGATGTAACTGCTTAAGATATTTCAGTATTTTCTAAGACATTTGAAGACTGGATATTTTATGCCCAGTAATATTGCTGAGAACTGGAGTGTGTTTGAGCAAGATTACAACATTTTCATACAGGCGGCATTTTCTGATAAAGATGACTGTACAAAGGCATTTATTCTGCTTAATTTAGCTTGTTCGGAAGCCATAGAAATGGAACGTTCATTTGTGTATGCACCTTCTGTCAATACGTGAGAGGGGGAAAACCATCATATTGTTGTACTGGCTGAGACAAGGGAGGGCCTAGACTGCTTAAAATGTAAATTTAGAGAAATGTGTAACCCCCAGACAAATGTTACAATAGAAAGGCACTTATTTTACCCAAGGGATCTAAAGCCTGTTGAAACTTTTGCAGCATATATATAACTGACCCTTGAAATAAGGCTAAAATGTGCAGATTTGGTGATTTAAGGGGTGAGTTGATAAAAGATAGACTTGTGTGAGGTATTAAAGATGATGCTATGAAAAAGATTTTGCTTCATGACAATGATTTAACTTTGAACAAGGCCATTGAGATTTGTCAGATATATGAGCTCACAGAAAAGCACACAAATATGCTTAGAAATGAAAATAGCTCTAAAAGGCACAGTGATAAAGCTCATGTTGACAGTATGCAGCACGTATTTAAAAGAAACAGGCCCAAGCACATGGCAGCAACTGTAGCCCCTGCAGCACTCCCTGGTAAACCCCAGAACTGTCTAGCAAATTCGAGAGTTCGCACAATCTCAGTGAAGCATAAGAGGAGTCAGCAAACTGAAAGCATGGGCCCCAACCCAGTTTCACTGCCAACTGTCATAGTTGTTGTGGAAGTTATGAATCTAAAAGAGAAAAATGTTTAGCATTTGGTCAGCAATACCACAAATGCAGTAAGTGGAATCATTTCAAAAGGTTTTGTAAATCAAAAGGCCCACATTTTTTATTAAAAGGGAACATCTTAAGAAGCAAATTGATCAATTACAAAGTTGCAACCATACCTTTATGTTGATGGTGTATCAGTGCTTCACATTATAGATTTAAGATTTAGATTTAAGGGCAAAGAATGAAGTATTTTTTACTGGTCTGAAAAATGGCTAACCCATAGAGCTAAAAGTTGACACAGGTTCCAAGTGCAATACTATGTCAGCAGAAACATTTGTTAGTGTGTGTCATGGTAAAAGGCTTGATTTGGCAAGGTGTGGGAAGCTTGTTGCTTATGGTGGTCAAGAAATTCAAACCAAAGACTCAGTAGTGCTTTCAGATTACTCTGCTGGGAGATGCTACGACTTATTACTTTATGTGGTCATGAGGCATGTCATTCATTATTAAGGTTCAGATACAGTTTGAAAATGGAACTGCTTTCATTTAATAAGGAAGTCCATCAAGTCAGCTTGAAAGACCACTACTTTAATTTCACCCAGTACATTTTTTCTACCTATGCTGCTCTTTTTGAAGGCAAACTAGGCAAACTTCCAGTTGTGTACTCCATGAAGTTAGACCCAGAGGTCAGTCCAGTTATCAGGCCAGCACGTAAAGTTAAAATAGCCATGCAAGACAGAGCCAAAGCCGCATTAAATAAAAAGGTGCGACAAGGTGTGATTTGTCCAGTTGCAACTCCAACTGAGTGGGCATCTTCCATGGTGGTAGCTCATATGAAAAGCTCAGATGACATCAGAATATGCATTGATCCACGAGATCTGAACAAAGCACTAAAAAGACCTAATCATCCAATGCACACAGTTGAAGTCATGGCCTCAATTTCAAATGCCACTGATTTTTCTGTCTTAGATGCAGAGAGTTCATTTTGACAAATTCAGCTCGACAAAAAATCATCATTGCTCACTACTTTCAGTACTCCATTTGGCAGGTACAGATTCTCGAGAATGCTATTTGGGATAAATTCTGCAAGCAAAGTCTTTAAGTATGCAATGCAGCAAATTTTTTCTGGGTATCCTTGTGCTATTATAGTAGACAACATACTAGTAAGAGGTAATGGTGAAGCTAAACATGACAGAAACCTCAGAAAAGTTCTAGAAAGGGCATGTCAAGTGAATATTAAGCTCAGTCCACACAAAATGCGAATTCAGACTGCACAAAGTTACTTATGTGGGTCATTTATTTACTAATACAGGCCTACGACCATACCCTTTCAAAGCAAACAGCCTTTCTCGAGATACCAGCTCCAAACAATGTTCAAGCCCTGCAATGCTTTCTTGGTATGGTTATCTACCTAGGCAAGTTCATTCCAGACTTGAGCCAACTTTCAGCATCATTTAGAGACCTGACACACAAAGATGTATCATAGACTTGGTTAGAGCAACAGCAAACAGCAATTGATGTCCTGAAACAGAGTATTGCTAGTTCACCACCTCTCAGATATTATTATGTTCACAAGCCAGATACTCTTTTATATGATGCTTTGAAATTTTGTCTTGGTGCAGTCATTCTATAAGAGGATCAACCTGTTGCCTATTTGTTGAGAACTCGTACCCAAACTGAGATGCAGTATGCCCAGATTGAGAAAGACCTTTTGGCAACTGTGTTTGCATGTTCAGAGTTCCATGATTATTATGTTTATAATAGACCTATCCAGATCAAAACAGACCAACCTCTAGTCAAGATCTTGAGAAAACCTATGCATTCAGCTCCAGCCAGATTGCAATGTATGATGCTGAGATTGCAAAAGTATAATATCAATCTTGTCTGCAAGAAATGCAAACTTCTTTATCTTATTGATACATTCTCCAGGTCACCCAGAAACACCACAGAACAGCATGAGAATGAGAACCTTGATTTTGACATGGAAGCAAGAATTTTTTTCTTCCACATGTCTTGATGAACTGAGAGATCACACAGCGACAGATGCAGTTTTACAGAGGCTCAACCACTTTAATCAACAAGGATGGCCATCAAAGCAATCTAGTTTACCTTAAGAAGTGTAACCTTATTTTCCATACAGAGATGAGATTTTGTCTGACAAAGGTATCATTATGAAAGGACTGAAAGTAATTGTTCCAAAGTCCTTGCAGGCAGAGTACATTACTATCTTGCATTGTGGTCACCCTGGAACCGATTTTACCAAAAGAAAGGTGAGAGAGCTAGCCTTTTGGCCTTCTATGTCACAAGACAATGAGAGAGCATTTTCATCTTGTTCCATGTGTAATAGTACTAAGCCACATCAACAGAAAGAACCACTTCAGCTAAACCGGATTCTGGAACTACATTGGTCAACAGTAGCCACCACCATCTTCAAGTGGAATGGTCAATATTATTTGGTGTTAGTAGACTCTTACTCCAAGAAACTAACCTACTTCCTAACCTTGTATCCGTCAAGCACTCAAAAACCAGGAAAAAAGATGCAGAAAACCAAGAGTCTTGACCGGAAAAAACCTTGTATCCACTACTGTCATTACTAAGACGAAGTGTCATTTTGCAGTACATGGTATTTTGCACAAAGTTACTTCTGACAATGGCACGCAGTTTACAAACCAACAGCTCAAAAGATTTGCTGAAGAATGGGACTTTACTCATGTCACAGGTAGCCCTGAGTATCTGCAGTCAAATGGGTTGGCAGAACGTGCAGTTCAAGGTACAAAACAGTTACTAGAGAAATCAAAATGAAATTTTCCTGAATCTCTTGAATCTAAGAAATGTTCCTCATGACAAACATCTTGGTTCACCTGCTCCGAAACTTCTGTCAAGACAAACCAAAACCACATTGTCAATCAGTACACAACTGTTGGTTCCATGTGACAAGAACAACAGTTCAGTGAAAACCAAATTATTGAAGAAGTGTTTAACCCTACTGTAATAAAACCAGCAAAAGGGTTAATCCATTATGAGAAGGAGAAGTGGTAAGAATGCAGATGTCCAGAGGTTATGATAGGATTGGTGTTGTGAAGAGTATTTACCCAGAGCCAAGATTACACATTGTGGAATCACAAGGAGAAGACTTCAGGTGGATTCAGAAACCGTGTCCAAGCCTATATCCCAACATATAGCCTGTGAAAAAGACTATCTCAGAGTGAGTTGTCCGGTGTTCCAATTCCAGAGGACATTCCCATTCCTGTGACAAATCCAGAAGTTTCTGATTCAAGTTATTCACCAAAGACTGTCTCTGCTGATAAATTTAGTCCAGACTGTTATGTTATGAGATATTATCATATCTCCAGACCATGTAACAGATACAAGACAACTTGGACATGAACATTGTGTTTTTTTGTCTAATGTCTATAGTAATGAATGTCCAACTCTAATGTTGTTTTTACAAAGGGCAGTCTTTTTAAGAGGAAGTATGTAGATCAGTGTGTATGTACCTTTAAGAAGCTATCCAAGGGCTTGCACAAGTGTATAAATACTGAGCACATGTGAGCCTGACTGCCATTTTGTAGTTAGCTGTTGAGATGTAAGCATGCATGTATACAAAGTCTGTCGGTTAACAAGTTTGTTTATATTTTATGATGTTGCTATCCCTCCTGATGTGTTTCTATGTATTAAAGCATCTAAACAAAATATTCCCTCTGCTTGTCATCTATGTTAGAGAAGGACAAGAAACAGTAGCAGATCCCTGTCTGGCTTGCCTGCCCATTGGTTTCATTAGGTCACCCGATGTTGCCTGAGACTTTAATAATACGCTACATGCATTAGACTTAGTGGATATTTGGAGAGCACATCACCCATTCTTCAATGATTTTACATACCCAAGACATGGGGAGTTGCCAGCAGGTTAGATATGCAGCTCATTTCTAACAAGGATACTTTGAGCATTGGTGCAGTGGATATGCAGGTTATGAGTTTGTCAGAACAAGTTAACCGGCTTACAAACTAACTACATTCTAACGCAGTCCTCCAACTCCAGATGTATTCAATGGTGATTTGACCCATTGCTAATTTAAAAATAGAAGACTGTGAGGGCACTGAAGTGTTGGATCTATTAATTTTGGATATCACAAACATGGGATACATGATTTCCCTTAAGCACCTGGATGCACTTTAAAAAATTTATACATTCTACATCTTCCTTTACAATAAAAAATTCTGCTTCCAACACCAAAAAGGAGTTAATATTGTGGAAAAGTCAAATCACTGATAAACAGCATTGATACAAACATCAGAAGGAAAGAAACAAAACACTATGGCTCATAGGTTCATAGATGATTACTAGACTAATGACCTCAGGGGGGCCTTTTTAAGCTTAGCCATTATTCCCAAATGTATCTGACAAATGTTGATATATTAGGGTTATTTTAAGGGGTAGATGTAAGCTTGGGAATGGGTAGTCAAGTTTTTTTTTAAGTCTGCATCTCTACTAGACACACTGGTGTCAATAGCAGGGGTAAATTCCTGATTTCTCATCCACTGGTCCAAGTTATGCTTGAATTAGGTTTGGAAAGAACTCTGCTTTGATTGTATTGGAAGACTGTTCCAAGGAAGGTAGTTTCTGAGACACTTACCTGTTCTTCCTACATGTCCTATTTATGTTGAAGATGACAAGTCCCAAGACTGGGTAATTCTGATTCTATTTTACGGGGCCTTACATTTTTCTCACACAGCTCCCAAATGGAAGTGAAGGTGTCTCTTTCATTGGGCTAAGAGTATCACTTCAAATAAAGTGCCAGCCCTCAGATATAAAGAATGATATCAAGAAAATTTGATTATAGCCGTAGGAATGTGCATCAGCAGAATGACCCAGAGAGCATCAATAAGGTGTTTAGAAATGAATACCCTGTCCTCTGCTCAGCTCCATAAGAACACAGACATCTGGGAAAGTGTATCATATTTTTTTGAAAGATTCCCCTACCTGAAGCTACTGAAATGTGCTGTGGAGATCCTTAGTAAGTCATTCAACACAGGGGAGCTATTGGCTGCAGTAGAATCCTCACCATCAGGGAGAGTCCACAGACCAGATGGCCTTCCTGTGGACTTTCATAAATACATTAAAAAGGAGCTGCCTACCCCTTCATATAGATTTTATATGATGAAAGCTGTAAAAGACCAGGAGATTCTGGTAGGATTAACTTTTTGTCAAGGTTTTGATGCTCCCAAAACCAGGTTCTGTCACTACAAATCCTTCCAGTTATATACTTATCTTACTATTACAAACAGCATTTAACATTTTTGCTAAATTACTAGCAAAAAGACTCAATAAAGTGCTACTGCCTTTGTTGGGGAAAAATCAGCAGGGGTTTATCAACATTAGAACTAGTACTTTAGACAAGCTTATTGTGAATCACAGCAAATGCAGGTGGTGGTTTCATTGTTAGACTTTATCAAAGGATTTCAATCTATTTTCTGGAATTTCTTCTGGATCTCTATGGTTGAGACAGGAGTCCCTCCTAACTTTATTGACTGGAGTTTGTTTGTCTTTCGGCTTTTCCCAGTTAGGGTTCGCCACAGCAAAACTCCGGTCTGCTAATGATTGGCAGTTGTTTTTTTTATGGTGTCGAGTTGCCAGCCCGATGCCCAACCTTCAGCGAAGGCACGCCCATTCAACGCATGTCTTTCGAATGCCCACTCGACTGCAGGGAGGACATGCAGACTCCACACAGAAGGCACACCCAACCCAAGCCGAGAATCGAATGGGAGAACTGACTGGAGTAACATTTATAAAAGAACCCATTGGTTTAGGTATACACCAATGGAGTACTACTCCTTGCTTTCATCTTCAAAGGGGCACATGGCAAGGATGCCTGCTAGCACCACACCAATTTGTCATTAATGCTTTCATACTGGACACTGACCTCAGGCCAAATTTCATAGTGTTAGCCTTAAACCATGAAGGCTGTCACTCTCACTGAATACCTGTTTTTGCTGATGAATGAATCATATGGATATCTGTCCCAGATCAATAGTTACGATGCATGTTACCCCACCTGCAAGAAATATTTTAATATTCAGGTTTACAGGTTAACACTGATAAAACTGTGGTATTTCCCTTCAACATAAATACCTTGGACAAACTCATGAAGAAAGTTGCTCTTCCTGTTAAGGTAGTCATAGAACAAATGTATTAAAGTATAAGGATGTCATTAATATGGACAAGCTGCTACAACTAAATTTTCAACCAGTTTTAAAAGATACCAGGAATAAACTGGACAAGCTTAATACACAGCCTTTATTTTTTCTTAGTAAAATCCAAACAGTGTGGGCATTTATTTTGCCCCAGTCCTCTTTCTTCTAACATATTTACCTCACATGCAGTTTTTTTAAGATGTATCTAAATGCCAGGCTGTCATTGGCAATTTTATCTGCAATGGTAAGCACCATAGAATCAGCAGAAAAAACTTATAATTCCCAAAGATGGGGGTGGGGGTTCAATTGCCTAATATTTCAAGATATTGGGCAGCTATTCTGGGATGGTACTGCTATAAAGTTCATTCTGAACCAGCCTCTATGAGGGTACCCATCAATCATTTTATAAAAAAAAAAGTCTCTCATACTCGAATCAGACATCTGTCATAAAGTTTGGCATCTGGGAAAGATGGAAATATGGTTTATATCTAAAGGATGGACCAAATCACAACTAATTCACAACTCTCAAATCACAATAATTCACTTCACTCTCTGATATAGAATAATTGTACAATAACAACAGCTAGTCCATTCTATCCAGTACAAAATTTGGATGTTAGGCATCCTTATTATGAAGGACATACGTTCAAATACAAGTAGTATCATTAATGGAGCTTAAATCTCATTATCCCATTGTGGATATATATTAATGACAATAATTTCAAATTAAAACTTCAGTGGTGCTGTTTCAATGTGTAAAAGCACAAGGCATGCAAGCTACATCATTTTGACATAGTAATTGACAAACATGGTTTTAGCTACTTTAAGGTACACATAAGACCAGTACTGTGGGGAAGACATCTCAGATTTAACAATTGTTCAAGTTTCTGTGTTAGTATGAGGTAAGTCTTCCAGTGCTGTGTTTGTATAGAATTTTAAAAACACTTTACAGCTAGCGAATGGCGCTAGTATGGGTGGTTAGGATGGGGAACTTTGGGAATACTAAATGTTGGAGATGTCCTACCCAGGATGTGGATTACATCCACCTATTATGGGCTTGTGGCCATTTACAAAGCTTATGAAAGACAATAATAAAACATATTCAGTCTGTGTAACCAGTGTAATCTCCCAGGCTCCCAAGAAGTGGTGTTTTGGCTGATAGGTATTTGTCAGTTGAATGCCTTAGTTATTAAACTGCAATATATGCAGACATGTAATGTTATTCTTGCAATAGTGTCTCTTATCTTTCATCACTGGAAAGACATTCACGACAACTGGAAGGACTCATTTCACAAATGTGCATTGCTTCAGTCCTCATATTTCACAGATGTGCATTGCTTCAGTCCTCATATTTCACAGATGTGTATTGCTTCAGTCCTCATATCATTTCACAGATGTGTATTGCTTCAGTCCTCATATTATTTCACAGATGTGCATTGCTTCAGTCCTCATATTATTTCACAGATGTGTATTGCTTCAGTCTTCATATCATTTCACAGATGTGTATTGCTTCAGTCCTCATATCATTTCACAGATGTGCATTGCTTCAGTCCTCATATTTCACAGATGTGCATTGCTTCAGTCCTCATATTTCACAGATGTGCATTGCTTCAGTCCTCATATCATTTCACAGATGTGCATTGCTTCAGTCCTCATATCATTTCACAGATGTGTATTGCTTCAGTCCTCATATCATTTCACAGATGTGTATTGCTTCAGTCCTCATATCATTTCACAGATGTGTATTGCTTCAGTCCTCATATCATTTCACAGATGTGCATCGCTTCAGTCCTCATATCATTTCACAGATGTGCATTGCTTCAGTCCTCATATTTCACAGATGTGCGTTGCTTCAGTCCTCATATTATTTCACAGATGTGCATTGCTTCAGTCCTCATATTTCACAGATGTGCATTGCTTAAGTCCTCATATCATTTCACAGATATGCATTACTTCAGTCCTCATATCATTTCACAGATGTGTATTGCTTCAGTCCTCATATCATTTCACAGATGTGCATTGCTTCAATCCTCATACAGACATGAAGTTTTGAAATGATGCCTGTTCTAAGTTATTGTTCATGTTAGGCAAAATTTCAGTGGAATTTAATTCATTTGGTTAACCAGAACATAAATAACAGTATTTACATGAAGGAACAATTTGTATTATTAGTGTTATTAATGACTGAATAATGCAATAAACAATTCAAGAAAACAGATACCAAGCACAATAATTCCCACCAGACTGGACACGGCTGGGAAATAATGGATCTTCCAAGGGAAAGGAGGATCTCTCCCTGTGGCACTGGTTCTCAAGACACCCATGAGTAGCTTAATTCCTTATAATGCTCAGTAAAGCATTATTAGTTGTATCTGTATCAACCCATAACCTTATCTATCTATCTATCTATCTATCTATCTATCTATCTATCTATCTATCTATCTATCTTTATTCAAATCTACCAAGCGCATAAAAACACTCCAAAGCTGCAAGAGAAGTCTGGCATCATTTTTGTTCCTTAAGTGGTTCAGAGGGTTTGTTATCCAAGTGGTTAAGAGGAACTGCTACTCTTGCTGTAGCATTCATATAGCTCATCAAATTTTTCTCTCTAAAGCCTTATTGTACTGCACTACAACAGAGGTGGATTTTACATTTTTAATTGTTTATTATATAATTTTATGTTTGTTTTAAAGTACATTTGGTGTATTAAATGACACTCACTTCTTTATCTTTCACAGAACATGGAGGTAGAAGGGCACCTAATAAAATATAATATTAACTGATTGTAAATATGAATACTAGTAGGCATGTATCGAACGTGCAGTATATTTAACACAGGTTCCATTTCTTTTGCTGTTGTGCCAGTGTGCCTATTAGAAGTTGACCAGTGCATGATAAAGTACTTTTTTTTATTTATTATAAAGAGTAGAAGCAATAAAAACAACCACAAGCAAAGCACTTTTTGTATAAAATGGTGTGAATTGTTTTATATTACCCTCAAGTCTTAAATGTCTCATAAACAAATCTGAGCAGCATTTGTTTTTCAAATGTATTACTTTTTCTTCAGAAATAGTCATGTAATTAAGTAAAGCTATCTTTTAATGAAGTTGTGTTACAATGCTTTTCCTGCCTCTGTCTGATTGCAAGCTTTTAGTAAGTTAGCTACATTTTTGAACTTAATAAATCTGACTTTGGCAGTAAATAAACTAAAACATTCAAATGTCATCCATATTATATACTGGAAATGCTTGTGTGTGTTTTGTCATCCTCAACCAATCTTTTCTTAGAGTACAAAACACAAGCAATGCTACATCCAAGTTCCACTTGATAATAAACATGTTTGTTCATGTTTGTGTTATGTATGTATGTATGCACATGCATATATTGCATTCTGTGTGTGTGTATATATCTATATATCTATATCTATCTATATATTTATCTATATATCTATATCTATCTATCTATCTATATATCTATATCTATATCTATATCTATATATATATATATATATATATATATATATATAGATATAGATATATATATATATATATATATATACACAGACATACACACAGACCCATACACATGGGAGTAACAGCATATGAGCAACAAATATCTGAACTCAAAAACATCTAAACTCAAAATATTGATAAAATCAATGTTATATTAGAGAAGGGTTTATGCTAGAGTGTGTGTGTGGGGGGGTTTGTCACCCCCCCCCCAAAAAAAATGAACATGGATGGAAACACAGAACAAATCAACTGTGAGAAAAAGAAAAGCAGGGAATATTAGATAAAAAGTATGGAGACAATAAGGAAAGTACAGTTCTTAAAATCATACCATAACAGTACATGCCCTTCTTTTCACTGTTGCAGTATTCTTCATGTAAGGGATCCCCTGCTAAAGATAACCCAATGTCTAGCCAGTATACCAAAGCCTTTAGGTCTTATAGCTGCCATACTTCACAAATATGCTCCCTGTGCAAGGTTTAGGGCATAAAGATGATGTACGGACACACACAGAACTGAAAAAGCCCTAGGAGGAAAAGAATACCCCCAGGACAAAGGAGAACACATGCATTCAGAAGGAAAAGGAAGAGGGACCCCATCAGCCAAGAGGGCAACAAAAATATGGGATAAGAGCTAGGACTGGGGGAGGGGAAGAATACTGCAACAGTGAAAAGGGGGACGTCTACTCTTATGGTAAGATTTTACACAACTGTACTATGTCCCTCTATATCACTTTTGCAGTATTCATCACAAAAGGGAGACTACAAGAACTTAGAAGGAAGTATGCTCAGAACAGCGCTCTACATACCTAGACAGGATAGCCCTGGCCCTAAAAATAACATCAAGCTTGGAATGTTTAGTGAAAGTATGAGGACCAAGTAGTAGCTTCAGGAATGGAATTGGTAGTCAAATCCTTGAAAAAGGCACCAGAGGAGGCAACTGCCCTAGTAGAATGTGCCTTTACGGCCAAGGAAGGACATCTGCCATAAAAAGAACAACAAAACAAAATGGCCTTAGAAATCCAAGAGGAGATGGTTTATTAGAAACAACCAAACCCAATGTCCTGGGATGAAAAGAAACAAAAAGCTGATCAGGTATGCGAATAACTTTAGTATTACCTAAATAATATCCAAGCTGTCTATGCAAATCCAAGCTGTGAAGAAACTCGCTGTCAGACTGAGGAGAAGGAAAAAGGAAAGGATGATAAATAGACCAATTAAGGGACAACTCATTGACCACTTTGGGCATAAAGAAGAAAAGGAGGAGTCTTATGAAAAGACACGGTCTCTATGAAAAACTAAAAAAAGAAGAACCACCACAAGAGCCTGCAGTTCAACCACTCTCTTGGTAGAATTATGAGCCAAAAAGAACAGTCTTCCAAGTACAACATTGTAAGGAAGCTGAAGAACAGGCTCAAAAGAAGCCTGGGCCAAATTTTCAAATACAAAATTAAGGTTCCAAGAAGGTGGAAAAGATTTTCTTTGAGGCCTGATATGAAGGATGCCTACAACAAACTGCTTGACATCAAACCGAGAGACCAAAAGAGGATAAAAGGAAAGAAAATCAGAAACTGCTGGCAAGTGAGCTTTAACTGAAGAATACGCCAATCCAGCATAAAGATCAGACAAATAAGAGAAAATTAAAGGAACCTCCACAGATAGAGGATCCTGATGGTGAGAGAAGCACCAGACAGAACATCTTTTCCATTTGTTCTTGTAGGAATTTCTAGTAGTGGGTTTTTGAGCCTAAAAGAGATCAAAACCCTATTACCAAAGTGTCATTTGAAGAGCAAACAGGTGAGGATGGACAAGCCATCTTTTGTCTTGTGTGAGAAGACCCACCAGGTAAGGTAACGTGTGGTGATTGCCCCTGGCTAAATGATAAAGAAGAGAAAATCAATGCTGGCTGGGCCAAAAGGGAGTCACCAACAAGAGTTTGGGTGAGTCCAGTCCATTCTTGTGCAGGACATGTGGTAACAGAGGGAGGGGGGAAAGGCATACAGAAACATTTCCTTCTAAAGAAAAGACCAGAAGTCCACATCCAAGTCAGAGGACCTGGGACTCTGGAATAGAATAGAGGAAGTTGTCTGTTCAAAGGGGAGGTGAAATGATTTATGTACCTGAGGAGTACCACACCAATGCACAATGTCCAGGAACACATCTCTGTGAAGCATCCATTCAAGAGTTTGTGTTCTGGACCTGATCCAAGAATCTGCCATAAGACTGTGGTCTGAGAGGATATAAACTGTCTAAAAAGTCCCTTGATACAGGATAGCTAGATCCCAAACTTGAAGGGCTAGCTTGCAAAGGAGATAGGAACTCATACTCCCCTGCTTGTGACATACTAGGTCTCTGTCATATTGTCTGTGAAGACTTTGAGGGGAGCCTGGGATAAAAACGGTAATGAAAAGTCTGAAGAGCCAAAAGCAGAGCTCTCTCGTCTCTTATATGTAGATATGGTCTGATGGTCTAACCTCTGGTGAGGAGGCCAGCGACCCTGGACCTTTAGGGGACCTCAAGAAGCTCCCCACACTATGTCTGAGGCATCCACGAACAGCTCCTAAGAGGGAAATGGAGCCACAAAGGGAGGCCCTGGATTGAGAGAGTTGATGAATCTACCATTGCAGCTTGAGACCAGAAAAAAAAGCAACAAGGAACTCCAGTCATAAGCAGTGTTGGGGCCACAATGATTTGTGGTATCACTGGAACTTTTTCATATGTACCCTGCCAAAATGGAGCATGGGAATCATGGAGACCATAAATCCCAGAACTCTGAGAAAATCCTTGGCTGTAACATAGGACAAAAGAGGAGGAGACTGGAAAAAGACTGTCAAGGACAGGGAGAGATGCCAGCATGGGGATCATCTGAAGCCTGCAAATGGCAAAAATATGACCCTGGGAAGGCATCAGGACTGATTTCTGGAGGTGTATGGTGAACTCCAAACTGTGCAAAAGACAAACGGCAAACTGGAGATCCTACAAAGACTGCTGGGATTAGGAGCTTAAATAAATAAACCATCTAGGTAGGGAAAAATCTGTATACCCCGAAGCCTGCCAAAAACAATGACAAGAGTGAGGCATTTGTTGAATATCCTTGGGGCAGAAGAAAGGACAAAATGCAAAGCAGAAAACTGAAGATGCAAGGAAGAAACAGGGAAACATAAAAATTGCTGAACAGAAGGTGAATGGGGATGTGAAGATATGCATCTTTGAGAGCTAGAGAAACCATAAAGGCCTGAGGAGGAAAAACAGGAAACATGGCCTGACAGGCCGACATCTGAAAAGAAGGAAACTTGAGAAAGGTGTTGAGCAGAGAAAGATCCAGAATTGGTCTCAGTGTAGCCTCCTCCTAAGGAATCAAAAACATTCTGGAATAAAACCCCTTCCACACCTTGGTGGGAGGAAGGGGTTGAATATTGCCCTGATTCAAATGGGATTGCAAAATCTCTGGAAAATGAGGAAGCAGTACTTGAGGAGTTTCAGGAATGGCTGAAAAGGGAGGAAGGGATTTCCAAACCATGAAATATCCCTGACTGATTATCAAAAGCACCCAAGAATTTATGTGATCCAATGCCAATTTGGAAGTGATAAAGAAATGCAGACAGACAAGGGGAAGGGAAGTTCAAATGTCAAACAGAACCATGATTGTCCTTAAAAGGTTTCTGAGAAGAAGGAATCTGAGTAGACGTGGCAGTAGAAACATGTCTAGAACCCTTCTTACCCTTAGGAGGAGGGTGAGAATATCTATGAACAAAGACAGATTTAGAAGGATAATTTCTCTGGAATTCAGGGATAGGCAAAACAAAATATGTTTGAGCTCCTGTAAGGCCTTACCCTTATCCAGGAGGGACTTAAATAAATCAGCAGCAGCTGTCCCAAAAACACATTTGTTATCCAGAGATGCATCCAAAAACTTGACCTTAATATCACCAGGTAAAGCCTGAAGACATAGCCAAAAATATCACCGCATCACTGAACCAAAAGCAGCTGCCCTGAAAGGGGCATGTGGTGCATCACATCTGTATTTTACCGAGTGGCAGGCAACCAGAGAAGTGGACCTTAGCAGGGAAAGGGAAGAAGCCTTCCCGTCAGAATCAAGGTGGTCAGATAGCACCTTAGATATCTGGGAAAGGAGGACCAAACCTTCCTGGGCATATGATTCTGGTAATTAATGGCAGTGAAAGACAGGTGCCAGTAATTTAAACTTTCTTACCCAACCTTTCTATGGTCAAACTATCTTTATCAAACGGAAGGAGCTTACTAGACTGCAGCAACTTAGAGGGTTTATTGAAAGAAAATGACACCACTGAAGGAGTAGCAGAAGGGCACTTGTACAGAAACTTGCAGTCCTCAGGGAACTCATCAGGTTTCTTTGGTGCAGGGCACACAGAGTCAGGAGCTACAGATGCTGCATGTCCAAAAGGGCAGCCAGAAAAGGAGAGACAGTCGATGGCTTGAGAAATTCCATTTTTAGGAGATCATAGTACCTATTGTGAATGCCAGAGACCTGGGAACTGCCCAACATAAAATAGTCCACCATGCTGGCAATAGAATCTCCAGAGGACAATTCTTCCAAGGAGAAATCTGGACTCAAAGAATCCTGTTCCTCTGAGCCCACAGTTCAGGGGGGAAGGAATTTCAGAAAAAGCAGCCAGGGATTCCTCTCCAGAATACAAATCCTCATCCATGGAATCCAATTCCCTATGCTTGTTGACAGGTGTGGAGACCAACTGGGAGCAGGAACAGGCACTCCTTGAGGAGGCTTCAAGGCCATTAAAGGATTAGACAAACCCTGGGTAAAATCCTGCCATTCATGTGAGATCTCTAACTACAAGGGAGTTGTGCTTGATTTTCTGCATGTTTTTCAGCAGGTCATCAACCCAAAAGACCATTGGATGGTAAGACCCTTGACAACACTCATTAACAGCGGTAGGTATTGCTTCCCTTAGTAAAATCTAAGGAACCTGCCCTCAGTTCCTTGGATATTGCCAGCTGAGATTACCCCCCCATCAGGTGCAGATGTTTGAAAAGCCTCCAAGAGTGTGTGAGAATTTGGATCCATACCAGCCTCTGATGACACACAGGAGACACTCCAGGTGCAATTAACCATTGACATGACCCCTACACAAGTCATAGCTTGCTACTGGCCCCCAAATCTGACTCAAGATGCCCAAATCACCTGTCTAGACCTCTTCAAATCTATCAAGATTTAATCCTTTACCTCAATCCTGGGTGACTAACTACCCAAATATAGACTGGAAGTACTACTCATGCCAGAACACAAATGCCCAGAGATTCCTCGATTTTTTCAGTGCAAATGCTTTGAAACAGCTAGTTGATATCCCCACAAGAGGTTATAATATGCTGGACTTGGTATTAACCAACATGAGTAACCACTACAACATCCCTGCAGTATCATTTTCTCTTGTAAGTTCCAACCATAAAGTGGTCACGTTCAAAGTCACCATCTCCCCAGACCCTCCTCTAGCTAGGGTCAAACAAAAAAAATTCTACAAAGCTGATTACAGCCTCCTGAGTGAATGTAAAACAGCATCACAGCCCCTTCCTCCTCTTTAGGATCTGGCACCAGTATCCAAAACTATATCAAATTACTATATGAACATTTATATAGATGCATGGATTCAGGAATACCTGACAGGACTAAATCATCCTCCGCAAGGAAGAGTAAACTTGTCTGGTGGACTTCTCCAATACATAACCTCTATAACAAAAGAAAAAAAAATTGCTGTTCAAGACCAAGAAGGAGCAGTTGCCCAATTGGAATCAATCTCTCCTTAGTCTAAACAAGCAAATAAGAGCACTACTGAAATCCTCCGAAGCAAACTTCGAGTCAAAATTGGCCACATCTACTAGAGACGATCATAAGGCCTTCTTCACATACATCCATAATCTCAGAGGTAGCACCCAGATCTGTTCAGAGTTGGTGGTCAATCAAGGATATCACATATACAAATGCTGCAGATATAGCAAACTCGCTCACTGACAGATTCAGCAAAAATTTCACCCTTCTGCCCCCCCCCCCATCATTAAATCAGGACATTCCCTGTACCTGCCCCCTTACTTTTATATCTAGAGATCAGATCATCACTGCTCTCTTAAAGGCAAAAAAATATAGCCTCCATGGGACCCAATAACATCTCAGGCTGCATCCTACATGAACTCAGGCAGGAAATTGCAGCACCATTAGGTGCCCTATTCAACCAAAGCCTGGGTACCGGCTTTGTCTCAGCTAAGTGGGGGACAGCCACTGTCATCCCTTTACACAAAGGTGGAGTGTCCACCGATTCAGGAAATTATAGACCCATCAGCCTAACTAGCCTGATCTGCAAGGACATGGAACAGATTATCATGGGCCTCATTAACAAGGACATTGGCAAACTCCAAACACTCGATCCCACACAGTTTGGCTTCATTAAGGGGAAGTCATGTCTATTAAATTTGGTCGACTTTTTGAGGCAGTCAACAAAGCCATGGATGAGGGGAAAGGCAGTACACACAGCCTACCTTGACCTGACCAAAGCCTTCAACACTATTCCCCATTTGGGCATAATAGATAAACACTCTCAACTAGGCATCAATCCATATGTTGAAAAAAATGACAAAAAGGCTACTGTCTAGAAAAAATTTATTAAGAACTTAACACCTCAGCTTATTCATCCTTCAAAGAGTAACACGTCCTTCTCAAAACATTCTAATATATACAATTCCCTATATTACAAACAAAAGTATCCTCCCACAATTAAACAATTACTCAATTAAATTAAATTACATACTTCCAGTTACATTTCTTATTCAATCCAATGGGCTCCAATGTACCAAATTTTAAAATGAAAAGTGTTTCTTTTTTTCAAAAGCTTATCTTTCATACTAATATGTTCACCTAAATGTACTTCAACTTTATCTAAAACACAACCTGAAAGGTTGTTAGGGTTAGAATTGTGAAAATGTAAAAAGTGACTACCTAATGGGCTCTCTAACTTCTTGTTCTTAATGTCGCTCACATGCTCTAAAAGTTTAACCTTAAAGCTCCTGTATGTTTCTCCAATATAAAATAAATTACAGGTGCATTTTAAGGCATAAACAACACCTTCTGTACAAGCAAAATTGCACCTAGGGGTAAATCTAACCCCATTAATGCATGAAAAAGTATCAACCAAATACTTGCAAACTGAGCATCTATTACAAAGGGCCGTACACCTCTGGACAGTAGCCTTTTTGTCGTTTTTTCAGGATATTTAATTTCATGGCTGTGTTTATCAATCCATATGTTATCAGATGGGTAGCAAACTAGCTCACTGATAGAACCTACCTAATTAAAATAGAGGAAGCCACCTCAAGCAATAGACCTGTAGCGGGTGGCGTACTCCAGGGATCGGTCTTGGGGCTTCTGTTATTCGGGATATACTTCTCTGAGGTGCAGGCCAAAACCAGTGGGCTATGGCTGACCAAGTTTGCAGATGACTATAATCTGGGTACAGTCATCAATTCCTCTTAGTGATGTGGACATCCTCCAAGAGAGTCTCACCAAAACAAATGACTGGTGCCAGAAACATGGCCTCAAGCTGAATTCCAAAAAATGCATCATCACACCCTTTGGGGAGAGTGACGTCCCCACAAATGATCACATTAAAAACAATGTCCTAAGCACGCATTCAGCCATGAGGGATTTGGGCACCCAGATTGAGAGCAACCTGACTTTTGACCACTATTGTATTCTACCTGGCCCACCTCATAAGTAAGGGTATCTCATCCAGGGACAAGGAGGTCATAACATCCCTGTATTCTTCCCTTATAAGGCCCATTATTGAGTACAATGCCCGATTTGGCATGTACCTCACAAAGCACATGCAGCAGCTGGAGAAACCACAGAGGTTCCTCACCAGGAAAATCCAAGGCCTCAAAAATCTACCATACAGACAGGATACAAAGCTCTATCCCTCTACACTGTTTCATTCACACTCTCCTCAGAGGTGACCTCTGTCTGGCATACAAGGCAATCTCGGACCCTGCCTTGATGGGACTGCTGCATATCTAGAAGTCAAGCTTCACTCAAAAAACCTGCACACATGGCCTCAACCTGGTCTGTGACAGCAATAGGAGGTGTTGGTGGGACAGATTTGTGTCCCAGAAACTCCCCATCTGTGGAACAGACTCTCTATCCATGTCAAGCAGAGTACCTCTTTACCCCTTTTTAAGCGCAACCTGGACAACTGGATGGGAAATAGAAAATACATCCCTGGGATTCCACCCATGTCCCTGCTGGACAGGGGCATCAGGTGCTAATTTGTCTATACATGGGCCAAACTCTTGGCTAAGCTTATAAGGGCCTCAGGGCCAGTAGCCTAGTAACTTCCTAGGACCCTATGATCATATAGTTCTATGGACATTCTACAAAAAGCTGAACAGTTGAGAGGCATAGTTAGGGACCATGGCTAAATATTCAGCATGTATTGCTTAATATTTTAAAGTCAGTGCATTGCCTAGATGAACTAAGGAGAAAAATCAATCAAAACTGGCTTTGTCCAGTCAAAAATGAGGCCTTACTGTACTCTGAATTCTTAATAGGCTTCTTGAGGTCTTCATTAGAGTACCTTAAAATAATCATGATTACAGCAAATTTACAGAACAAATTGTGCAGCCCAAACTATTATACTGTATGCCTGAGCCAGAGACTGTTGTAGAGTTTTAGAAAACTCTCTTCATTTGGTGCTTAAGCAGCTGACAAGTATCATAAAACTGGAAAGGTATATGTAATGCAGTATATAAATATTTATTGGATTTGGTAGGATTATTAATGCATTTTTATAAAACGTGTTTATAGTTAAGATGAAGAGAACTTTCACTCAAACACTTTATTGGTGACTAGCATGTGGATTGGATATATATATTGTTTTGTGCAGTAACAAAAGAATCGTGTGCATGTGTGTGTGCGCATACACGTCATTAGGTTGGTACTGGGCTATCTGCCCTTGTTGGTCAATTTTAAGCCCAGTTGTATTTCCCCTCCTAAAGATTAGAATTAAACCCTATGCCGTGTGTATAAGAAAAAAACGAGTATGACTCATACTGGCAGAAGCAATTTAATTCAATGGACTATTTTTTTTCTTTTACAAATTTTGGTTTCTTCTGTTATCTTCTTGCTCAGACTTTGCATTTATCTTTATTTGTTATGTTTGGATGTCATTTTGTTACTGAAATAAGGCACTTGGAGGTACAGACTATATTGTCTAGTACAGCACACCTCTGTTGCTAAACAGTAAACATATTCAGTGTGTCTAGTAACTTAATCTTATGTCACTGGGGCATGCTGCTAGCAGTCAGTAAACCACACATTGCTGTGTAGATGATCAATCCTGTGTTCCTTGAACTAGCACTAACTATTAAAACATTCTGTTACAAGGAGCTGTCAATATGATGTAAACTTAGGGTACAATTAATTTGGCAATGCCCAACTAAACTTTTTATATCTGCATGTGTACTCCATAAAATCTACTGAAGGGTCAGGATGTACATTTTGCTGCTTCTCCACTAGGCCATCATTTTTCTGTGCGACAGCCACAGTTCATGTTTGTCTGCGTTGCAGTTCATATTTACCAACCAATTCATAGTACAGTTTGTTATGCTGCTATTAGCATTTGGGCTACATATATCTGCAAAGAGAAGCGAACTGTGCTAAATTCTGCTCTATTTTTAATATCTGTGGTTTATTTAAATTGCTAAAGCTGTGTTGTGTTTGGTTATGTATCACCAGACTGTTAAACGATTAACTGTGAAAATGCATTAAACTTTCAATAAAACTTCCTGTTTGGACATGCTTTTGAGCTTCTCTGTCTCTTATGTTATTAGGAATATATAGCAAGACTCAAAAGTCAGAGTTAAACACGATGAGCCTGTACACTTTAGAAAGGAATAAGAAAGATTAAGCACAAGTTGCATGGGAAGAAATATTCTCTAATTATTACTTAAGTAGAGTCCAATTATGCTGCCATTGAATACGAGTGTTTGGATAATAATATGCGCTTGGACCCTTAAGAGGCTATCTGCTAAGTAGCCCCTCACTATGAAAACTTTCTTAAAGTGGATCCAGCAGCAAAAGGAGGACGACATGAAGCTTTGATGAGCCCTGCCATAAACACACTTCATATTTAAGGTACTACACGAGCCTGGTGCCAGTCACTACCACAATGCAGACGGTCTATCCAGGGTATAACACACCATTCCAGGGGACTAAATCCAGTGGTTCTGACTAGGGAGTTCCAAGCTAACAGTTTGGTAGGTGTATGATTTTGTTTTTGATTTTTACTGTTGATATTTGTATTGACTGCATTTATAGCAAATATTGTTTAACCAAGTCAGATGATGCCCACATTATCAGCACTGGTGAAAAGGCATTTTACCCTTTATTGTCTGCCTTGGAGTAGACTAGATTCTGAGACTTCTTTGTTTATGTTCAGTGTGCTGAGTTTCTGTAAGGTAGCGTAAGATACTTTGTTATACTACACAGACTTTACACTGCTTATATATACTGATGTTATTTTGTACTGTGGCTTAAAACCATTTTCATTTACTCTCTGTAAATAAAACTATTTTAACTATAAGGACTATTGTATTGGTTGCATTACTTTTCCAGTATATATATTGTGTATGACATTTTACGTCTTTATGGGTACACTCAAGGCCAGTAAAGCCAAACTCCACCAGTTCTATATGTTTCAGACTCAGACTAGTTCTTTGTAGTATTATTATTTTTTTATATACTTATTGTTTTTTTTTACCTGGAACGTCCAACTGGCCTCAGGAATCATTTTCTGAAGAGGCCCAGAAAGAAAGGCTCCAATGTATAAACAACTGTAATAGACATAGTGACACTAACATTTTAGAGGGAATAATATGTAATAGTGTTTACAACATTTCTCACATGATGGAAAACTGTATTTCAAATTTGATAAAAAAATACAGACAGCCATATTGTTGGTATTTTCAACAAAAACTTTAAAAGTCTTACAAGAGCTACTGTGGTGAAAGAACCAGAGTTGAGAAAGAAGACTAAATTAGTTAAGGGTGAAGAAGTATAATGGAGAAGGGAGTGGTTACAGGTAGGAGGAGGATATGGAGGGAGTTGAGCAGTAATAAGGCTGAAGAAAAGTGATGTACTAATCTGGTACAGCACATCTGCAGAGACAGGAATTGAGTAAGTGAAACTTTAGCTGTAGTAAGGATGAATTTAGCAACCAGTCCTGTCTTACTGTTAGTGGGATGGAGTTCCGGATTTTTGACACTTGATGGGACTAGAGGAAACAGGCTGCAGAGTTAGTAAGTTTTGATATATATAGGCGGTCTTTGTCAAAACAGCACAAGCTTCTCAGTGGGTTATATGGTTGTGCAAGGTTGGCTAGAGACGGACATTCATTTGGTTTGTTGATTAGATTGTGGATAATAAAGATGTATGAGTTGGTGAGGTAGTTCAAGTCATTGGAGGTGTCTGAGGGCAACAGTGATGTGATCTATGGGGAAGATTGACTACAAATGTTATGAACTTGTAGCACTGCTCAAGTTTGTTTAGTTGAGTTAGTTGGATATTTGTCAGTACTGGTGCCAAGTAGAAGAGAACAGGTAGTAGGAGACAAGTGGTGATATGATATCTTGCAGTTTTAGATAAGGTTTTGCCCTACAAAGTGTGTTTTTATTTTTGTGTGTGTTGATATATATATATATATATATATATATATATATATATATATATATATATATAATGTTAATTCAAACTTTAGGTCCTCCTCTATGTAAACTTCAAGTAGCTTAGTTTCTGTGACAAGTCTTGTTGTGGTATTGTTTGAAGAGATAATACTGAAAGATGCTTACTTTATTGTGAAGTGCTTCGGAGTGAAAATAATTAGTTTTCTTTTGTTAGTGTTTAGGTATAGCAAGGAGGTGTGTCAGCCAGTTTTCTATAGAAATAAAGGATTCCTGGGTACGTTTTTACAGCTAATGCACAAGTCGGGTTATCTACTTTAAAAGATGCTAAAGACATGATTACACATGGCCAACTTTTCATATTAGTGTCATGGACAATGTACCAGCATATACTGAGCAATTCAACACTAGGCCCTCAAATATGCAACTCTGTCACAAGCTTATGAGTATGTGTTACTGGGATGCTATAAACTAAATGAGCCAACATTTATGATACACTGAGACACACATTCAGTGTCTGTGATGGTTGTGTACTGCAGAATCATATTCCACCTACAGAGCAGTTTTGTACAACTAAAATAAATGCATCACACTCATCATGTAATGTGTAGAAAGAAGCATCGTATGCATGGTGTGCTGGCATGGACGATGAAATGGAAAAATGAATTAAATCTGTTTCACAAATGTTAAACAGTACACCACCAG
Source organism: Protopterus annectens (assembly GCF_019279795.1). NCBI lineage: Eukaryota > Metazoa > Chordata > Ceratodontiformes > Protopteridae > Protopterus > Protopterus annectens. The sequence goes on along the minus strand of NC_056739.1, from coordinate 1,535,188,479 downwards.
CAAATTTATGGTTACATACTTGGGGATGGCCTGACTTTGCAGGTCCAGTCCTTGGAAACAAAAATATTTCTGGGGTTGGTAAGCACTAAATGAAAGAGGATGGACATCTATGCAATGAATTTATCTATTACCCATACAAACTCAGAAAAACGTAGACACAGGTGCAGCATGTGCTATACTCCAGAAATACTGATGTTGAAAATGTATCGTGTTTCACTGGAATGTGATTTGTAATCATCATGGAAGGAAAAGAAATTCATCATTCAAGTACTGCAAAATTCCATGAATCATTTAATAGTATGCTAGACAGAGCTACACTGCTTGGGTTCCTTCATGTTGTACTGACTGGTACTTACATTGCTTTAGTTATGTTTGTTAACTGCCTTACGTAGATACTGCAGTTCATTAACATTAAATGGTAACCAACTGCATTATGTGTTTGGTTCTTACAGCACTCTCAGGGCAGCAATAACACAACTGTGAGGTATTAATTGAGTTACCTCTTCTCCTCCTGCATATTTAGGATTATGTCTATTTCTCTAGCTTCAACAAGAGGTGGCATCTTAGTAGATCAACTCTGATTGCCCTGAATCTCTCAGACATTGTCTCTATGTGCAAAAGTGAAAAATCAAACTGAAGAGAACCAAAAGCTCCTGTGCGATCAGGTAAGTGCAGAAGTTAGCAGTGCAGCTGCCTGATTGCTAGCATGAAGTATGGAAAGTCAAATTCTAACCTGCCTCACAATGAATATATGCAAGCACTGTTTCAAGGTCTGTAATTTCTAAGACACAATCATACACTGATTAAGAATAAAAAAGATTTTGAAGAAAATGTGTATTTGCAGTTTTATGCATACACAGTTGTGACTACACAATTAAATATGAAAGTTCCTAGGTGCTGTTTTGAGACAAATACAAATTGCATAGTTGGATAATCTGTAATGAAGAGAAATGAAGTCTGCTGGGGTGTTAATGGCTGCTCGTGGTACAGTGAATCCTTGGTGCGATTATGTTTCATTGTAGGGAAAGCATGTACTCGCCACAATGATGTATATATTTTTAAGTCGTATGTTTTGTGGCACAGTCTCAATTCTACTATCTTGTAGGCCTTGTTTCTTTAATTCAGGTTTTGGCTGTGGTGCCTTTGGTATAGTATCTGCATTTTCTGGGTCCATGTGGGTTTCCTTTTCATCTCAAAGGATGTTGTGAATGATTCTTATATGACTCTATTACAATAAAAAACATACATTATTAAAGGTAAATTAATTCAAGTAGGATCTCATAATAATACTACTGACCAAATTATTGTGACTGGAGTTTGTCTATCTAAATACATACAGGAACACACACAAACATATATGTACACTTTGGGTAACCTTTCTAAACTCAAGAACAGCCCTAACACAATGATTTTGCTATCTTTACATTTAGAAAGGTTGCACAAAGTGAACACATAGTATAGACTTTGTGGTAAACTATGAATACCCCCATTATCTTTATAATATCTTATATAATTAACTAATGCTAAATTCTCTTTCATTTGTGTCAAAAAAAATTATATTTTTGTTTGTATCTCTAAACATGAATGGCTAGAATAATGATCAACAAAAAGGTAGACTTTGTCTGAAAGTTAACAAGAGAAATGTGGTTTTCTTATAAGAAATCCATTTGGTGCCAGAACATAAAATCTATATGATCTTAACAATTTTGGCTATGAAGTCTTGCCACATTGTGGAAGAAGGCATCTATTATGCCAAAAGTTGTGAATAGTTTTAAGGACTATAAAGGCATTCTAGTAGGAATGTGTTAGAATTTGCAAACAGACTGCGGTCGAATGGGCATTCAAAAGACATGCGTTGAATGGGCGTGCCTTCGTTGAAGGTTGGGTGTCGGGCTGGCAACTCGACACCATAAAAAAAACCCGGAGTTCCACTTTGGCGACACCTAACTGGGAAAAGCCGAAAGACAAACCACTGCACATTGCAAACACATATTAAATTGCTGGGATTTTAGGATAAAGCAATGTGAATTAAATACACTCTTAGAATCTATGAAAGGGAACTTAATTATAACAAGAGATTTAAAGTATATTTTAGTTAAAAAAAAATATATATACTTCAGCAACTAGTGAACTTAGGTATTCAGCATTAGCCAAAGTCTTAAGGAATTGGTCTCAGAACTTAAATTTAGTAAATATAAAAGAACATAAAAATAATGTAGAACTTTTCCCACTATTCTTATTTCTTAGCACCCAACAAATAATACACAAGCAACTCAATTAAGAAAGTTTCCTGTGTGATTTATACCATTAGTGTGGCTTTTTAAAATAGTTTTGTGAAATTATGTTTATGAGGCAGCCCAAATGCAATACTAGTTTACACCAGAGAACTAATGGTCATAACATCAAATTACAACTACAAGGCAAAGCATTTTATATTCAAACTTGCAGAACACCAGAGATATAAATCACTGGCCTGTTTACCACATAAGCATTGCATTACTAATAACAGGCTTCCGAACAGGCAAACTGACTGTTACTTATCTTGACCCTATGAATTTGTCCTCCTATACATTGCTGTCTTTTTTCATCTTGCTTATTTGAGGTATTTGAAGGTTTTCGCATACTTCTTTCTCCCATCTTTATTTTTGAGAATAAAGTAATTTATTTTAAATATTTTAATGTATAAAGTAATTTTAATCTCTTCTGTAAGATTATTGACAAAAATCCTAAACAATTTGTGTTGTCATTTGGTAGACAGTCTCCACCATTCACTTCACTGGAAGAGGTTGCAAAACTAAATTTGTCCTGGTCCACTTCAATAAACACACAACACCGAATGACATTTGACGACGTTTATTAAACTTCCATGAACATGATTGTTGACCAATAGTTATAAATTTCAACCAAAACATGACACAGGTAATAACATCCATGAAAGAAAATAAAATAACCATAAGGGCAGCGTAACCACTCACCCTTGATAAGCAGCGTCCCCCACTTGTTCACTTATCCTTGCACTAAGATGGCAGCGTTACCCCACTAACCTTCAACTTATTGCAGCTTCTTATTAACTTATCCAACAGAGCAACTGCTCACTTTCCTTCCCAACTTATTGAAATGAACATCCAACACCAGTGGGGGAACAGAAGAGGGCAATCCTGCCCCTCTTCTCCACCCACCAGTCTGACCAGGCTGTTCCCGCTCTCTCCCACCAAACATTCAGCCTCGTAACCACCATTAAGGCATTAGGCCAAACATCATTCGGTGTACCCCAACCTTCCTAACCAGACTGTGTCCATGCCATCTCCTCTCAAATCCCTGTCCCATAAATAACAAATTTAGCCAGCTGCCTAAAAGCTGAAAGTAAACCACTTCTCCTTCTCCACTGCTAAGGTACCCGACCTTCAGCTCATAACCTAGCATACCCAGCATCTATGATTGAAATACTCACCCCGCTACCATAACAATAAAATCTTCGTAATGATTCTCTGGTCATCAACAGACAACCAAACACTGCCTCTTGAAACCATGCAGAGAGAATTGCATACCCTCACCTAAAACTGCAGCTCCATCTTACAGCCCAATAAAAATAATAACCACATGAAATCTCTTTCAACATTCCATTTAATATTAATTTTGTCATCACACCAACTACTCATTATGAACACAATTGCATTTAAACCACCATCATGGCCTTTAAAAGTATGACCTGAAATGCACCACAAACAGTAAACCAAAGCCAATCAAACTACCCAGGCACAATGTATCACAGAAGCCTGCAAAATGCCCCATGTCACCAGGTCAAACCAGGTCACTGACATGCCATCAAGCGTAAAAGCCACCTCCTGATCACCCAATGGATATACTAATGAACAAACTGCCATTTCTTTCCCTAATGAAACAATTGTCTAAAAATCCCCATTATATCCACCATTCACTGAATGGATGATGGACTTCACCTCCAAATTCCACCCATGTCCCTTGATGGACAACAGCCATATGTAGGAATAAGAAATTAAACTTAGATAGCCTACAAGGCTTTAAAACCATTAACTGTATACCTACCCATATAAACTGTCATTCTGTGTACGGCATCCTCACTCACCACACTGGATTCCTGTCATCACCACCCACAGCCCTACCTCATAAACAACCAAAGAAGTGAATTGCCTTGTTGTTGTCTTTTGGCTTTTCCCGGTTAGGGGTCGCCACAGCCGAACTCCTGTCCGCTAATGATTGGCAGTAGATTTTCACAAACGCCGAGGTGCCAGTTCGACATTCAACCTTCAATGAAGGCACGCCCATTTACGCATGTCTTTCGAACACCCACCCAACCATGTGGAGGACATGCAGACTCCACACAGAAGGCACTCCCTGCACTCCAGCCGAGAATCAAATGGGAGAACCTCTTGCTGGAAGGCAACAACGCTACCTAAAATTAAATCCCAGTACCTCTACAATGATTAAGTGACAAACATAACCTCATAACCTAGCATAACCTCTGTATATTGGATAAACTTCTGGTTACCTAATCACATCCCTCTCTCCCAATAGCAGCATTACCATGATTCCCAGATCAGTACCCAGAGCTGTCCATCCTCTTTTATTTATTTATTTTTTTTTCTTTTTAATGGCTACACTCATGACCACAATGCTATTGCTTTTCTTTAAATGATCGATTGCCTAGTAATCCTGCCATTGAACCCACTATCCCTTATAAAGCAACCGTATTATAAAACCAAAATTCAAACATCCTGGAAAAGTATACAGTAGAAATATACTCCTTTCCCAGACTCCCCCATGAACTAGTTCCTGAAAACTCCCTATGATGAGCAGCAACAAAGACTCTTGCAACATACCATACCAGAAGGGTAACACTAGTACTACACACTACGCTTCTGATTATGGTGCTGACAGCTTGCACAACCTAACACCTGCATAAACTTAAACCACCCCAAAATTCACTGCATACCTATTGCCAAACCACAACATTCAGAACTAACCTTAACCCCCATACTATCTATGCCACTAGTAACGTACAACAAGGCCAACTGCTGTAAAACTCCAAAACTATGCTTTGTTTACACCCTCTAGCTCTCACATAAACAGAACCCCCTATCCCAAATATCCCAAACACACCCATGTCTTCAGTGTTCCTAAAACCGTACCTACAAAATTCACTCAAGCATAAATTAAATGGTTCTTGTGGTACTCCCTTCTAAACCCTACCTAGTATATAACATTACCACTACCTACCCCACCCTATGACCAATTTCATGCTTTCTATCACCAGAGTACATCATGGGCCCTAATCTAAACAGTAAGCTAAACGAGTAACTGTAAATGCACCATAAGAGTTCCATCCAATTCTGACATGCCTAACTGCATATAAATAGGAGCCCCAACCTCCTGCAGCAAGCCTTTTAACCCTGACGATGTGATACACCTGCTGCAAACAGACAGCACAACCACTCCATTGCCTGTTGTGACATCACCTCACCTGTGGAAACACCAGACCCTGTAACAATCCCCAACCCTGCAATACCCTACTCCAGACATCCGCCTCAACTTATCCCCACACTACCTCAAACTGCTGACCAAAATTACCTATGACCTCTTTATACACCATTTCAGCAACCAAAAAATCCACCCAAGCAGAAGCCGTTACCTTTCAAATCCACCTCCATCAGGGCAGCACCAGATGCTCACTCAGAGTTCACTCACCTATGACCACATTGCGCACCACCCAAGGGACCGGGACATCCACTGCAGCAGCCTCCATCCTCTTTCGAGACTCCTTTAGGTCAGGTCAGCAACCAATGCCCCTCTGGTTTCATACCTCCATGATCTGCAAAAGAAAAACAAGTTAAGCCACTTGCCTTTACAAAACTAAACAAAGATCCCTATCTCTTGTAACTATGCATTAAACAGCTTATCACTATGACCTCCCTTATAACTTCAACCATCAATGGAGTGATTATTATTATTCCAGTAAGACAATAAAACCATTCCTCCCTTACATAGGTTCCTGTTATAAATACCCCACACCGAATCATGACTGTATGCCATTAAGATGCCTACCTCTCACGTCTGACATTTACCGATTCCCTCTTTAATGAACTACTACACCTCCTCATGCTGCCCTGCAACCCTGCCCCGATGACCCCAAATAAAATGGACATCAGCCCCTTTAACTCTTGTTTTATGATATTAATCTATATAACTACAATTTTCCATTTTCTAAAATCTCCACGACCAAGTAACATTGACAAGACTCCTTAGTCTCACATGACAGCTTTCAAACAGCTGAAGAAAATGCCACCGACATTCGCCTTGCAACCTGAGTGGTTGCTGAGATCTTGTAAGTTAACAAAATATTACGAACATAAAAACATTTAAACAGTAAAATTAAACGGACTGTTGGCTATAGGACTTAAGGTTACCCGTGTTTTTGGATATAAACATTAAAAAGCCTTACTTTAAAAAATCCCAGCATACTTACCTATAATTGCAGGTTCTAACATCCTTGTGTCTAGTTAAGCCCTGCTCTTCTTGGGCTCGTTCTGCACCCTCCCCTGCCCCTATTTCCACCCACCCCCACTGTTGCTAACTTTATAGCCACAATACCACACCCCTTCTATCTGAACCAATCAGCATTTTACTCCTCATTTTAACCCATTCCTCACACCCCCCTCCATTTCCTATCTGATCCAATCAGTACTGTACTGCTTATTCTAACCCAGCCCCTCAGCCCCCAGCATTTATTATCCATCCACAAAATCCTGAGGGCTCTATATTTAAAACATTAACCCAGACTCCAACTATGTCACCATCCAAAACAATGTCACTACTCTCTCTGCTATCCCTTATGTTAATTCCATATCTCCTCTCCACTTATGAAAATCAGTCTTACCTAGGATTTCACTACCCAAAATGTCAAACTACCCCAGTTGTGTCAAATATGGCAGGTTACCCATTAGTTACTCATATACCAAACTCCTTAACCACAGTATACCATCAGCCTATTAAATCTAGATACATCAGCTCAAAATCTAAACCCTTATCAAAAACTTAACAAATTCCTGAAGCTTACTGTACACATACACTATAACCTCACAATGGATGGAGATATTCACCCAAACCCTGGCCCTTCCACTCTAGATAGCTCAACCTCATATGCTAATAACCCTACCAAAACACTATCTATAAATAGGTCCCCCAACTCCCTCCTGGTCTGCCATCTAAATATTAGAAGCATAAATAATAAAGTATAATAACTTACATGCCCTCCTACAAGTCCATTCCCCTGATATTCTGTGCCTAACTGAAACCTGGTTAAAGCCATCATCCTCAGATAATGAAGCTTTACCAACTGGGTATAATATATTTAGACTTGACTGCACTACTAGGAAGGGAGGTGGGTAGCTGTACTCTTCAAATTTGCACTAAATGTAACTATAAACCCCATACAACCACCCCATGTGAATAAAGCAGAAATACTTTCTCCCAAATTCCAAATTAACAAAAACAAATGCATAATTATTGTCTGCATGTACATTCCCCAGGGAATAATACCAATACCCTAAAAGATATCCTCCTCTGATTAGCTAATAACTACCCACAAGAAACCATAGTACTTGGAGATTTTAACATTGACTGGAACACCTGCTCCTCACAATCTCCTGCCACCCATGTAAACCCGTATGGGTTCACACAGGTCATATCCACCCCCACCAGGATAGGTAAACTTAATCATAAAGAAAGTATATTAGACTGGATACTAATCAACAGCCACCCCCAAATGTATACATCAGGGACCATTCCTGATGACCTCAGTGATAACTTTCTCACCTTTATTTGTAAACACAAAACCTATAATTCCCATCAGCCCACCTATAGAACAGTAAGAAATAAGAGCTTTAATCCTATCAAGTTTCAGGACAAACTTAAATCATGCAATTGGTCTGCCCTAAAACACTTACCCCTGGATGAAGCCGTTGTTACTTTAACAATAAATTCCTTACCATCTCATGCTCCTGCTCGCTCCACTAGGACTAAAACAAAAATCGCACCATGGCTCTCTAAAGATACCAAATCAAAAAAAAAAAAAAAAGATCCATTTTACTAGACAAACAAAACTACTACTTTAATCTCCAGTAAGGAAACCAAAATAACCCTCAGAAGTTCTGGGCAGGTATTAATAAACTACTGCACCAGGTCAAACTAGCACTCCACCTCCCTCAGCCCCTACTGATAAACTACCAAAGGATGTCGCCAACACCTTTAATAGTTTCTTTACTGAGACTATCCAATCCTTAGCTAGTCAGCTACCCTGAACTCCTCTAACATGCTGAATACAATTCTCAGTACACAGCCCTCCTTTAGCTTCCAACCAGTCTCTACATCTTTCATTCGTATACTAATCAAAAAATTAAAACCTACTACCTTAGCTGCTGACCTAACTCCCTGCTGAATATTTCCAAAAGGTCGCAGATACTATAGCATACCCCATTTCTAGTCTAATTAATTGGACCATATCAGAAGCTACAGTTCCCTCTATCTGGAAAATATCTCATGTCATTCCCCTCCATAAAGGTGGTAGCTTTACAGAATTATCTAATTACAGACCCATAGCCATCTTGTCACCTCTGGCAAAAAGTATGGAAAAGTGCATCCATAAACAACTTCTGCACTATCTAATCCAGAACAACCTACTGGCTTAACTTTGAGCATGGCTTTAGGCCACATCATAAGAGCACCACAGCCATCTTCACCTTCTCCAATGCCATAAACTATAACAGGAACAATAACAAATAATCCTCAGCCCTTTTTTGGGATCTCTCAAAGGCTTTTGATATGGTTATCCACCATCTACTCATCCACACCCTGACTACAATGTCTCTAGGCAATCACTCTCTCCAATGGTTTCAAACCTATCTGGACAATAGACAAGCCATTCTATGGCAGAACAAACTATCTAACCTCCTACCCAACACTCTAGGTGTCCCCCAGGGGTCTATTCTGGGACCTCTTCTGTTTTTCAATTTTATTAATGACCTCCACACTGTCATCCCAAAAGCTAACTGCATTCAATATGCGGACGATTCCACGTTGCTGCACTGCCACCTCCCAAACAGAGCTGCAGACAATCAGAGTACTTTTAACTTAGTTGAAAACTGGCTTACTGATCAATGTCCAATTGTAAATCTCAACAAAACAAAGCTCCTACTTTTCTCCCCCACCCAAAGATCCCCGGTGTTATCTCTCTCCATTAAGTCTAATAATGGTAGCATAATCTCCCCAGATGCCCACACAAAACTCTTAGGAGTTATTGTAGAAAACAATCTTAAATTTGATGTGCACATCAACAAAACTATCAAAATCATTAATAAAAAATGTAGTTCATAGGATAAAGCCATTCCTAACCCACCTGCTAGGACTGCCATTGTCCACTCCCAACTAATCTCTACCCTCTTCTGTGCCTCCCCTTTACTTGGCAATTTAAACAAACTGAACTTAAACTCTCTAGCTGCTATAATAACATAGCTAGATTTGCCACTGGCCTGCCCTATGGAACACATCACTGTAAAAAACCTAAAAAATCTCAGATGGCTAGAATTACCCAGGCAGATTCAGTATAACCAATTTATTGTGGCTCATAAAGTACTTAACCAACCTGAAAATACACCTGCACTGAAAAACATTACCTATCCCCTCTCCAACTTCAGACCACTTTGCTCATCTAATAGACTGGTAGTACAAACCATCAAATCCAACAATTCAGCCAGTGACTCCCTGTTCGCCAACTCTGTTGGCAAAACTTGGAACTCACTACCTGCTGACATTACCCTAAATACTAGCCAATCTCAATTCAAGAAAACTCTCCAGCAGTATTTCAAGTCTCAGTGGTTATGTCCTTGCTCCAAGCCTGACTAAATAATTAGTCTTACTTGTGTACCAATTCCATTTTTTAAATGGAACTCATTTGTGCTTTAATTGTTAAGCCATATTAAAAGTTTGTGAGATTGTATAACTTTCAGAGTCTGAGTATGTAAATTGTGTTTAATTTGTACCATGTTAAGTTTGCTTGTGTAACTACCTTTGGAGCTTTTCTCCCTGGGCCTCTTCTGAAAACGGCATGTATCCAGTCGGACTATTCCATTCAACAAATGTAAAATAAAATAAATAACTGACCGTGTATACTGTGACCTATAAAACTCAATTTTAAGACCTGAACTAAGGAATACTACCACTATAACAATTTGTGCTGAAGGATTTCCATTTATGCTTCCTTCATAACCCCTACGGTCCCAGAGATATGAACCCACTAACCCATTGTTTCTTTGAAATTGTGATGCCACTCCCCCTACCCTCTATTGAGTATCATTGTAAATGTATAGTTGCAGCCCAATTGTTCACACTGCCTAAAATGCAAGTAGCTAAGCTACAGGTTTGGCATCTGCCACGATTACTGACAGTAGGTATAAGTGAGGCACACGATGTGGAAGGTTTTATCTTACTAAGTTAACTGGGACTTATTCCCTCAGTCTCTTTTGTTCCCTCATCTGTGTTAATGTACCTTTCCTGAAGGATTTGAAGACTGAAAATTAAATGTATGTCAGTAATCCATGATTTCACTCCTCAGCTCATCCCAGTGATTTGCCAGAAACCACAACTTTTATGCGGAATAGTCCAAAATATGAGGGACAAAAAAAAAACTGGAGAGTTGAGATGCATGTCTAACCCACAAACTTCCCCCAACTTAACATATCATACTGATGAAATCCAATAAAGACATGCCAAAAATTTGAGACAAATTGGGGCTTTTAGATAACAAGTGTGACCTGAGTTTTCATCAGGTAATCTACACTCCTGTTGGGTTTAAAATAAAATACATACTAAACTCGTTACCAACTAAAAGCAAAGCATCGAGCATGAATACAATCCCAAGCTCTTCTTCTTCATAATGCATACGGCATTATGTCACATCACCGGGTTTCAAGTAATCTACTCTCCTGTCAGCATTATGTCACATCATCAACGACTTAAACTTCTCAACCTCCCAGAGCAAGAAATCTGGACCAAGCCATACCCAATGGGCCACAAAAGGCCCAAACTCAGGAATACTCTGGACTTTCACGAAATCCGCACAGCCCACAAATGTAGAAAGTTGATAGGACAACAGCCTTGCAACCACATTCATCTCCCACAGGAGCTAGAGTCCAGAATCCAAACTTCTGTCCTCATCCAGTGACTCCAACCCCAAATGACTTTCCAAGAAAAAACAAAACAAAAAAACACCCCTCAAATTCCATGAGGGATGGACCAAAACCAGGAGGCAAAATCTGCAAATCTGGACAGCCGAGAGGCATGTGCACCGTCGCTTCTACATCCACTCATTTAATATTATTTTTTTAATTTTCTCTTTTTTTTTCTCCACAAGTCTCATATAATCCACCTCACAAAGTCCACCAAATGACAAAGAGAGTCCTTAACAGCAGAGCACAGATGAACATCCACAGCACTTCAGCCAACCCTCCCAGGCACCAAAAAACACCACTGACCTCTCATAGGGCATGCAAATGACAAAAAGCAGTGACATTGGTACAAATATAACAAAATAAAATGACAGGCTAGCATTTCCCCTGTATAAAGTACTTAAGAATTTGATTATATACCTAAATACACCAAAAACATGTTACAGAAAGTAACCCATATAATAGCAAACAAAATTTGACCTGCTGCTATACATATGAGAAATTACGTTACTTCCAAACTGTGCTATCCAATTCCATGCTAGGCTGAAGCAGAAGCTCGTCTGTCCCTCTCTACCAACTGCAGTCCCGACCACTCACAAGTGCCCACCACCACCAAGCGAAATCGACAAACCAAGCACCACTCCTCAACAACCCCCCCCCCCCCCCCATGGCCCAATGACCATGCACAAAGGGAATGGCAAATGGAAGCCCATGAAAACACCACAAACCATCATACATGGGTCCAATGGAAGCCCATGAACCAGCTGAGGAAGGAGCCACACGGGATCCAACAAGCCATGACAAGCAACAGGAAAAAAGTAGAGCCGCTGCAGGTAGAATGCAGAACACATCGACCTTCCTCTCCCCCAAAAGCCACAGTCCAAGCCTGATCACAATTGCACATCACCAGCTTTGCAGGCTAATCCCATGCCAAACCTTATCTCAGAGCAAAGATATGAAGGGAGGAAAAAAAATCTGTTTCTCTACCTCCCAACAGGGCACCAAGACAAACACCATGCACCAAACCAAATTGCAAAACACTAAACCCAACTGCTTTCTAAGGCCTAATCCACAAAACACCTATGGGCACACCTACACTCCCTCCTATGGAAACCTACCATACCTTTGTACTTTTAGCATAAACACAGCAGGACACATGAAGCCCATCAAATCCATCTTCTAATGGCCACCAGGCCTACCTGACCATAACCAGTAGTACTCACAGGTCGTCATGGACATAAACCTGCCCTATAGCAAGTTCACGCCAAAATGTGACTCCTACCTCAGTTACGCTTGACAAAACCTAAGCCCCTCCCTACCCTTACCTCATATCCTTCTAAACATCCCTCTCTCCCATGTAACCCCATTTATCCTCTCCTTATTCTCTTAATTCCTGCTAATCTATCTAGCCCCACTTGAAGATGTCCCAGGACAAAATGGTCTGTTCCAAACCTGATTTGTTATTCCATAAAGTTCACAATCAGTGATATAGAATAAAACAAATGACATCCTATTACCTAATGGTGACACCTTTTTCTCTAGCCACCACTTTCAATCTAGCCTTCCTTACTGCATTCCCACCAAAGAAATCATATATAGATAATCACCCATAAATACCTTTTGGTCTCTCTGAATTCTTTCTGTAGGTCATCATCTTACAGCCTCCATTTTACAACTTTGGTGGATATCCCATTCCAATTCTATCTGCTGTGCCAGCTCTATGACAGAGATATCGATCTTTTGAAGATTTATTCTTACAATCACTCTGTAATATAATGTGTACAGGCACTGAGGAGGAATGTCTCAGTAAGGAAAACTTTTGTTTCCTGTGTGTTACGATTTTCTTTCCTGATGTTTTTATACTAGAAGGTCTTACTTTTCTGGATAGTAATGCTATAACTGCCAAGTCCATTATACCCTGTCAGTAACCATTTTCTTTGCTGGTGATTTTGTATTGTAGGTTCTTACTTGTCTGGACAGTAATTATTTAACTGTCAGTTCCATGTTTTACCTTTTGCCAAGATACCTACCAGGCACAATATTTTATTACACTGATCCACTAGATTCTTATCACTTTACTGCACTGCTATACATTTTTCTCTGCTGTATTACAGTATATCCCGCTAAAATCATATTCTCAGCAATTCATTAAAAATTTGTTTTCATAATTTCCCTAAAATTTAAAATAAGCTGTGAGGTCTGTTAATGACTGTCATGTCAAGTTGCAGAGTATTTGACTTTTGAGATATAAAGAAGGTTATAAAATACATTTTTCATGGAATTAAAATTATCATTAGATTTCTGTTAGGTACCAAGAATCACTGCTTTAGGTATTTGATGTTCAAAATTATTATTTTTTTATTTATTTGTTAGCCATTTAGATACTTGTAAGACGTTTTCCCTAGGCTGTTAATTTATATTGTGAATTCAGCCTGTAGATCATGTGAGTAAAGAATGAGGGGGAAGGTGTGATACATCAGCTGATGGAACGTGTTTATAAACAACAACAGAATGGGTGAAATGAGAGACTGCTTTTGGGTGAGGTTAAATTATCAGTTTGAACTGTAAAATTTCTGTCAGTTAGGTTTCTACTGGTTAGGAAGCATTTGAAATGTTGGAGAGCTTTAACTGCTTACTGTGGCTTAAATTATTGATTTAAAAGGCATAAGGTGTTCTTCCAAGTCAAAGGCCTTCATTGGATTAATAAAAACTGAGTTTGTTAGCTTGCATTTGTCCATATTTTACAGGATGTTATCTGCCAGGATACATAAAGCAGTGACAGTATATTTTCTTGAACTGAGGACATACTGCTAGCGAGAAGGCATTCAAGTGTTTTGCATGGGTTTGAGACTTGACAGCAGCAAACAAGCTTTTAAAGTACAAAACCTACTACTGGAAGAATAAGGGCATGTCGTAAATCATTAGAGGAGACCGGGTAATGACTACGGGGATTGGTTTGAAAATGGCTTGTTTCCAAGTGCTGAGCATGGTAGTTTGGGGAAATGCAGGCACTGCAAAAATCATGAGAGGTTGTAGCCGATATTGTTTACAGAAGGTGATAAACGAAAGGTGTGTGTCATCTAATTCTGTGTGAGAATATGTGAGAAACCGGATACTTATATTTTCGATTTCTTTTGTATTATCAGCTTTGAAGTAAAATAGGGGTGTGTAGGGAGGTTATCTATTGGTTAGACTTAGGGTAATCTAATGAAGGTTAACAAAAACATATGAAAATTCTCCAATGAAATCCTTTGAGGAAAGCTTTCCTGATGTGGAAGGGATTATGAGTTCTTTATGGAGAGACTGACCTATATTCTGATTTTCTAAGTTCTACATATGCCTGGATTTGTTAAGCAGTGCTTTTCTGTGGAGACCAAATGTATATAAGCTTGATGTCTGCTGGTGAACTTTTTGGCTAGGATTCTTAAGGAGTATGAAACTTTGTTTACTTCGAAGAGACAGGGAGATTTTCCAAATAATTCAAGCATTAATACTGACTCTATTAAAGTTAGCAGTTAGTTTTTTGTCTTAATGAGTCAAGTGAATTTTGGAATTAAATTATAAGTACATTTGTTACTGCATTGATTGTTATTGTTAGGTCACAAGTAGCAGTGATAAGTACCCAATTAGTGTTAGGATTTTGTTTAATGCGATAACGTTTCAATTTTTTTTTCATTTTGTGATAAAAAAATAGTTTGGGAGATGGTTTCTTTGAGGGGATGTGAAAGGAAAAAGTGGCGATGTAATAACTGTGAATGGTGAAAGGAATGTTACTATGGATGTTGGTGTTTGTAAGATCCACAAGGGAGTGATTTCTTGATTCATATTGGGTCTGATAAATTTGTTTACAGGTTTTTTAAGGATTAGATCAGTTAAGTAGTCCTGTATTCTAGTTTTAAAGGTCTTCATCTTAAAGTTGCCTAGAATAATTATATTGTCAGGGGTTTTTGCTGTTTGTAGAATTTAATCAAGTAAGAGTTTGAATTTACTGGGGTTGCATAAAAAGAGGTTTGGAAAGGCAAGAAGTCAGAATTGTTAAGCCTGAATTTACTTAATAGACTGTTGTTGATCTGTGCTTCTGTGAGCAAAACTGGGGAAAGAAGCAAACCAGAAAAGATTAATGTTGCATATTAACAGTAATGTTCACTAGCCATTACTAAATAACTTGAACAGTCTCTAACTTTAAATAAAACAACATGTTGGTGGCCAAAAAGACAAAAATGTCAAAGCTGGGACATGAAATTGATATGCACATGGTGTGTCAATTAAATTTATTATAGGTGAGAATAAATATAAGCCACACTTTAAAAGATTCCTGTGTGGTTTACATGGCATTTTTGTTGTCACGTTTCTTATGGTGAAGAATTACATGTGTTCTGGCATTAGAGGTGCATTATTTAGCTGCTGTTTCTTTTTTTCTGTGGTATAAATAGATTAGGTGCAGTTTAATTTTAATCTACAGCTCCTGGTGACAGCTTGGATTGGGGAACATGAGGGGGTGAATCAAACATCCAATCAGCATGAGTGGCAATCCAGTCTGTGTGCACATGCTCACTACATAGACATCAGACAGCCCAGCAAACCTATTAGGTTCAAGGAAGATTGAGGTCAATATCTCACTGAACAAGCTATCATAAAAAGAAAAATATATACATATATATGACTACCAGCAGCCAGCAGAGTACAATAATATTAAATCATTTTTAGCCACCAGTCAACAGTGATGACTGCCTCAAAATCACATAAAGCTACCTGCACTCCTGTAGACTTGTAACAAAATCATAGCAGTTTCTCAGAAGAAAAAAAAAATGTAAAATCAGTATTCTGCAGAATTCACAGCAGGTTCCCATTCTCAACTTAGGTCAGATGTTAAGTTACTCATGTCTCTTGTACTGAGGTAAAGTTAGATACCTTTCCATAGTGGGTTACATGGTGTCTTTGTATTCTCCTTCTTAATTGTTGCAACACTCTCTGGCCTATGTTTCAAAGGTCACAAGCAAATAGTGAGAGAAAGACCCTGCAGGCTGCCGACTCCCTGCACAGATGAGACCTCTTTTTCACAATTTTAATGCAGTCTGCAGACAGGAGAGGGGGTGAGTAAACTATGTATTCCTTTAAAAGCTCTGTTAATATGAAACCATCAGTTAACAACAGTGCATTTTCCCAAAACAGTCAATTATTAAGTACCTAGCACAGCCAGTGATTAAAGCACAAACACAGCCATATTATAGACTCTCTGCCATGTGGGCAGTGGGTACTTGAGACTTCCACAGTCTTGAGCACGTCAAATCCAGTGTGTGTACTTTGCTGTATCAAGCCATACAGTCTGAAAAGTTGTCATTGCAGGATACAGAAAGAGCAGGTAAATGCCCCATGTGCATACACAGCACCATGTAATATGCTGTCCAAAATAAGAACAAACTTTTTTGTTTAAGTGAGAAGTATTTCCAGGTCTATTTCAATGATTTTACCAAGCATACTTCAGGTTTCCATTATTGTCAGATGCACACTGAATTTAAATATCTGTTTACTGTTATTTTTACACATTTGCATCTGTGCATTATTCAAATCTATAATACTAACTAATTTTCAAGCTAAATACAGTGAAACAGCTAGTAAAATATATTGTTTGCAATACTAAATCTTAAGAGCACATTTATACCAGTTGCATTCTTCATAGCAATATGACTAGGAAGTCGAGCTTTTAAAATGCATGTAAGCCAAGACTTCATAAAACTGTATATTTATTCCATAACTGGAACATCAGTCTTTATGATTCATGCAGTAACGGAAGCATATGAGCATTATGCTACAAAAATAAAGAATACAGATTCAGTTTTTCAAACTAAAAACAAATGCATATCTGCAAGCTATGGAATGTCGGATTTCACTTGGGTAAGGAAATGCAAGTATGAGTGAGCAGTTCTACAGGAAACAAATTTATTAGGATGTTTCCAGTATTAAAGAGAACAGCAAAAGGACAACTTTCCCAAGAGAAATATGAACCCTGAGATTGTGAGCTATGTAGTGTGCTGGCAGTTGGAAAGCACACACACAACGTCTAATTAGGCATACCTGCCCATCTGCCACCATATTTCTCTACAAGTAAGTCCATTTTAGAGCCACGACTCTCATTAGGAAGAAAATGTATAGGAAATAGAACTGAAGAAATATAAATATAAAGGTAGCAGTTTTCCATTACTATTACCTTGAATATCAACTTGCACAACAGCCAGGGGAAACAGTTTCAGTATTATCTTGCACAACAGAAAAAGGTCCAATCTACACACAAATGCTGTTTACATTTTTAACAGTAAGAGCAGCTGCTAACAAATTTTAATAAGCAACAGTAAAGGCAGTACACTATTTAATGTATAAGTACATTATTAAACTACTGTTTCTTTAAATTTAGGAGTCGCTGCAGGCAGTCACACACATATTTTTATTGCATAGGATCGGATTTCTATTCCTCAGCATCTTTTAGCAGAACTGCAGCTTCATTATCCTTCTGTCAACCTTCGGAACTGCTGACCTGAACATTTTTGAATGGCATTTTACTTCAAAAGCAGATGCTTCTAGATGTTTGCTTGTAATCTGTTGTACAACAACTCTGCTAAGCATAAGGGTGCAGTACGTCAGCACTATGCTAACAATCAGTAGCAACTGCTGTATTATAAAAGCAATTACAAACAGCAAAAATGGCAGCTATTAAATGAACTGAAGAAACCTGATGTAACATTCTCTCTTCCGATTAACCCAGACCTTGCTATATAAAACAGCTGAAAGAGAACCTGGTACCTTCCATTTGCAGATTTCTGTTGTCACTAAAATTGTGAAGCTCTCAGATCACCAAGGTTTCAAGTGATAACAATTCTGTTAACAAGGGAGTCTGCATTTTCTGCAGGAAGGCAAACTGCTGTTTTTATTTCAGAGAAAGTGACAAGATATGCTTGATGTATAAGTAACATCACAATGTAGTCAGAATGGGGCTTTGATAATCCCAGCCTGCATCATTTTACTCTCAGGAATGACAGTTGCTAAGGTTCTGCTTGTTCCTGTGACATTTAACAAGCTTTCCTGACATGTTGATCAATAAAATATATCCTGAAAGTTAAGAACATAATTTGTCTTGTGTTGCATGAGCTTCCTGGCCTGATGTACTTATTTATTCGCAAGCATATTTAATTAACTTTTTATCCCCCCAGAGTTTTTACCATTTACGGGTCCTGCCCTTTTTTTCTTTGGCATGTTTTTGGCTTTTAGATTTTCTAATATTCCTGTTGATTATGAAATTATTTGCTCAGTGGGTGACACAATCACATTTGAGACATTACAGATCTCAGTTCTGTCCACACTCCAGGCCCTTGGATTAACATTCCAAAACCTGCACTAGTATACAGAAAAGGGTGGGGGCTGTTGCACTTCCTGCAATGTCATCTTCCAGAGGTCAAGCTAAATGCAGACCCCTCACACCTGATTTAAAAGCAATGTCTTCCTTGTGGGTGTACTACACAAAGTTTGTCACATAAACACAATTTGGCCACGCCGTGCACACATACCTGACCGACAAACTATCCAAGTTAGTGTTGACATTGCGGTGGTTCCTCCTCCAGGATGCTTACTCCCAGCCACCCCTGCCAAGCTCCAGCCAGTGTCTCAGATCACCTTGATCATAGTCAGACCTTCATCCCTCCATGTCATTCAGCAAAGAAACCATGCAAAACAAATGTCAATGTCAATACAGACATCCCTGGAAAAAGAACTATAAACTCTGTGGAATTTATTTGGTCAATAAAATATGCAATTCAGTCACAAACCAGATGTCTTTGATTTCTGTCCCTACAGTTTTCATACATCCCTCACCATCCTTCTGCTTATGTGACTTCTTCTTTCTATTACCATTAATTATTCTTCAGTTTAACACATTAATAGTATACTAGAGAACAAAAGTTATGGAAGCGTACTACTGTTATCTTTAAGGACAAACACTGCCAAACAAACTTTAATACTATTCACCCATTTGACACACAATATGACATTGCCAAGATTTGGTCATAGTGATTTCTATGGGGAATAACCTGAAAGATATGAAGAACTTACCTGCTAAACAAACAAAAAAAAGTAATGAAACTGAAACCGTCACGAAAATTAATAGGATTATTTTTTTCTAACATACAGAGTAAAACAATATTTTGACCAAGTGTATTTTCATTCTATCCACCGCAGATATTCTGTTTAGAATGTTTTTTTTTTTCTTGTTTACTTGGACACCATTTGTTTTAGGGAAAAATATTCTGTTTTGGCAGACTCCTCTCATTTGGGTTTATGTTGCTTGTATTATTAGTATCTAAGAGGAAAAGTTTTGTTTGACTTCTAAAGCATTATATGATGGGGAAGTAAAGTCCATTACCAACTTGCAACTGTTTCTGGATGTGGTCAACTTACATATATACTGGACTCTTGTAGAATTAAATCCATTTCTTACTCAACTACTTATTACTGTAACAAGCTGACATTTTCTATAAGGAAGAGTAAATCACTGTGCAGTCTTAAGATATCTCCTGATTCTTGGATGGGCCCACTGATTTATCCAACAATGCCAGAGTCTGCATTCTGAAGGGTCTTTTGGCCTATATGCAGTTTGCCAGAACATTAATTGTTAAACTACATTGATCTAAAATTGCTCATAAGTATTATGCAGACTAGAAAAAATAATTGGTATTTCATATCTACATTTATGTCTCCTAAGTTTTGTGAAGATATTAAATAATTTTTTGTAGTTTTTTAGAAAATGTTGAGCCCTTGTGCACCATCAGTTGTCCTTGGTGCATCTACATGACTTCAGACACAGAGTCACCTGACCCTAAAAAGCCTGATCCAATATTTCTGCCATAGTCGTAGAGGAGACTGAAGTATGCCAACAGAGGACATGCTTACTGTCATAGGTATTCATCAGACCTATCATTGAGTACAATGCCCCCTTTGGCATGTACCTAATCAGGCATATCCAAAAACTGGAACATCCACAGAGGTTCCTCATTAAAAGAATACAGGGCATAAGTAATATGTCGCATGCAGACTGCCTCAAGGCCCTATCCCTTTATTCTGTATCCTACAGGTTTTTCAGGGGGGATCTATGCCTGGCATACAGGGCATTGTCAGACCCCACTCTGATGGACCTCCTGGATATCCACAAAACAAACAGTACCAGAATTACCCATTCTAAAGACTTAAACCTTGCCTGTGATATGAGTAGGACCTGCTGGAGAGATAGGCATGTATCCCAGAGACTACCCCACCTATGGAACAGGCTCCCCCATCCATGTGAAGCAGAGTCCCTCCCTAATCCAATTCAAGTGAAACTTAGCAATTGGATGGGAAACTGGAAATTCATCCGTGGTTTGGCACCTATGTCTCTGATGTAAACAGGTAACCTACAAATGGTTCATCTTCCAGGCCCACGCTTACACTTATCAAGGGTATCAGAACTTTTCAGAGATTTGGGATGCATGGCTAGGCTTAAAAAGACCCTTGTGGTCGTTAACCTAGTAAATACCTATGAACCTATGCATGCACACCCACAAACCTCCACATGCCTGATGTACAATGTCATAAGACCACTGAGACTGACAGCAGCTGTTAATAAATGTCTTGATATTAAGCCGGGACAGATACACTCAGTGTACCCACTGAGGCCTGTCAACTTGTGTTGAAATGCTTTACCTCTCACAGGGATATATGAGCTGGTAAATTATTGATCATTTCCCATTCCCAACTTCAGACATCTCGGGTATTGGGCTCACTACTCGAATCCAGGTTGCCTTGGTCTCAGTTAAGGGGGTCTGTATTTTTGTGCCACTAAACCATGTTTTTGTTGTTTATGATGTTTCTTAAGTAGTGGCATATTTACGTATTCTCCAGTCAATGTTTTTAGGTACAGGAAAACTAAAATGTGACGCATGAAAATATAGAGATAAGGAATCGTATAAAGGCAGGTGAGTGACTTTTCAGACACAGAACCAAGACTGGCTTTTAACATTTTAAAGTGTTATGACAAATGCAGAAATAACACAGAACATAACGTGAAGATGGTGGGACAAAACCTATATGCCTATAAATACACAAATAGAGATTATGACGAAAAAATGCTACTAATATGAACAAACTGCAAATAAATACCACAGATAAAATTACAGAATGCTTAATGCATTGTGCTTTAAATACAAATAAGGTAGATACTGCAAAGCTTCATACCACTTTGGTCATATGGGGCTGGCAAGTGTGAATAGTTATTGGAACACTTGTTATATAAATGCATTAAAGTTATACTCAATATAAATGACTATATTATGCATGATCAAGCATACTTAATGTCAAAAGGAAAACAGCAGCATTAATAAATTCAGAAGCAAGTAATATCAAACATACAAAAGATCGAGAAAGGAAAGACATTTCACAGTAAACCCTACCCCCCCCCCCCCATTACACTAGCCTCATTTTTTTTTTAAATAAGTTGTATGGGTGAGGCTTCACCCCCTCCCCCAGCACCATATTAGTAATGGGTGCTAACCCCATGCATCTTTTGGTAGCTTACATCTTTTAGGCCATGATTTTTTTTGTCAAGAACATTTTGCATCACTCCACTGCTTGATACATTTAGTATGATACACACAAAAGGTGACACTGTATTCAGTGATGGGTATAATCAATGCAGGACACAGGATAGTAAAGACTTCTCTGGATTTAGGATAAATACCCTTTGTGATCATCTTTGCCAGATAACAGTATTTTCTAAACACATTTGCAACACTATGATCAAAGGAGAGGGACCTATCTAACCACATCCCCAGGTGTCTCACAACATTATTGTTTGCAGTTTGATGCTTTCCATACTATCTGCTGGGAGAAGGGACTTTTTTAGGATTTAGCTTTATCCGATTTTCATGTATAAATTTGCTTTGTAGCTCCTACATATCAAAAGGAGATTGAAGCGTAACGCCCAGTTTATAATAACCTGCAAACTTGGTTAACTGGAGTCCTCATTTTTATTTGAGGATCAAAGGAGGAAAACCCTGTTAGGAAGGATCCCATTACAAATTCTACTGGCTACTTTTCTGCTCTCTGAGAATGCAGCTGCCGTCCTCACAGTGTGAGTTCTGTCCTCATCCAATTTGCTATGCCTCTGACTACCTATGGATCAAGTTGGAGTGCATTTAGATAATGATGACATGTGGTATGGAATCAAATGCCTTGGCAAGGTCAAGGCATGATGTACTGATAGTGTGACCACTGTTTACTGGCTAGTTCCATGGCCTTGCAGATGAGGCTCATCAGGTTGATGGGTCTTGTAGTGGGGCTGCCCTTGAAAAGTGGCATCACAACTGTTATGCACCAAAGCTGGAGACCAAAACAAAAAAACTCAGATTGAATAGTTTTAGTAGCAGGTCCACCAGTGCACATTTCATGCTGTTAACCAGATAGCATGGTATGTTAGCAGGTCCTACAGATGATTGTTTTTCTGGTGAATACTTTTAACAAGTGTTCTTTTGTGATGGTAGGAGGGGTTTAAGATCTTTGATAATATGCTGATTGTGTATAGATGCCCTGGGGTGAAATCTGTACTAAATGTGTTTAATATATTTGTGGTATTCACTGGTCAGAGTAGGTAGCACCATTATAAATTATTTTGTAACCTTCTGATGAAAGAAAAGAAGAATTTATAACTTTCCTTAGCTACTGATGCCAGACAAAGTCATGGGAAGCCTTTGTGTTCTTGATAGTATTTTTCTATACCTTGGGTAACCTTTTGATGAAGAACTTTATTTGTGGGCTTTCAGTTTTACTATATAATCTTATGAACATTTAACTATTATTGTATTTTTTTTATTATTGTATGTTGACCTCGACGCTTGGTTGCACTTACCATTCCCTTTTTGTTTTAGTTTTGGTAGGGACTTACAGATTTATGCAGTTTTATTGAGGAGTTAGAATTTATCTGTACATTTACTAGCTATGTCAACATTTTTTTTTGGGGGGGAGGGGGTTACAGCTATACTTGGAGTAAAAAAAATTCAAATAGAATCATAGGAAATTTGTACATTTGTAGTCTTTGAATACTTTGATATCTGCTGGTTTATAGACTTTGAAAAAGAAGGTTACCAATTTGTGGTCAGCTTTGACTGGGGAAGGGTATACCAGTCAGATAGTACATACAGATGCTTTATTCATAAAGACAGGGCCAGTAATATTTTGTTGTCTAGTAGAATGTTTGACTATATGGTCCAGGGAATTCTTTTTTATGAAATTAAGGATTTTTGCATAGCTTACATTTGCTTCCTAAGTCTCCCAGTTTATTGATGGATAGGTTAAATCTCTTAGGATGAAGATGTTTTTGTATATTTGAAGCTCATCTGAAGTACTTGAGAAACAGATATGG
Source organism: Protopterus annectens (assembly GCF_019279795.1). NCBI lineage: Eukaryota > Metazoa > Chordata > Ceratodontiformes > Protopteridae > Protopterus > Protopterus annectens. The sequence goes on along the minus strand of NC_056739.1, from coordinate 1,535,164,785 downwards.
TTTTTGAAGGTCATCAAGGGGTCATGTATCATGCTATGATCTGATGGCTGGTTTTATTTAGTATGTGTTGAAACTTAATATGTTTGGTTTATGGGTCTCTGTGAATCTGCCTTGAGACAATGTAGTCTTTAACAAACATCAATTCTCTACCTCAGTACCTCTTGGGTCTAGAAGCATGGTAGGTGCAAATCCCTGGTATAGAGTGGGTGTTTTCTGCGCTGTTAAACCAGGCTTCAGTAATAATATACACATTCATGAGTAATAATATACACATTCATGAGTTCCAAATACAGGAGAGTTTCAAGAAAGATCAACAGATATTAGGAAATGAACTAAACTGAAGTTCAAGTTTTACAATGGAAATTTAATTTTATAACAATTATTAAACACCTATGATTTAAGGTAAGATTTAAGTCATGGATCTAATGTACATATAAGGGGCACGGATTTATGAGCCAAACAGTTCTGTGAATCACTCCCCTGAGTAAAACACTTACTGCAGGAATTTCCATGATTTTCAGTTATGCATGTACAGATGCTGCACTATGCAGAGAAGAGGCTTAAAACATCACAATAAATTTAGTGACTGGAATGGCACAGCTGTATTTTGATGTACAGGGAGGTATTTATCATGCTGAGTGTCTAATGAGATTGTTTTTGTTATATATCTAAGCTTGTGTAGACCAAAAACTGCAACCATCGTATTCCTAACATCTGAAATGTTGATCATTCCCCATCCTTCTGATGATGGGAAAATCTTGGTCCTACTTTACGTGGGGTATCGTTTGGCTCATTCTTTGCATTAGTTTTCTGTTCTTTCCTGTTTGAATTTAGGATGTAATTTGGTGAGGCATCATCAAAAATTGTATATTATGTTCTATATCTCAAACTCATTGTTTTCATTTTAAAGTTATTTCTGTACAGATACTAGCACTAATAAAGCTTGATATTATGATGCTCTAACATATGAACCCTACAATAATAATATCAAAACTTTGTTGGTTTTCAGCAAGCATGAACAAGCATTCCATGCAGTTTAGTATGAAACTAACATCTCAGTTTTGCACAAATGCTTTCAGATCTAATTGGCTTAAGTATGAGACTCTTCTATTAGCTGAACTACAACCTTGACAAACTGGAACCATTCAGAAGGTATTCAAGTAAAGAGGGAGAATGTGAATGGCTGGATGGATATGTGGAGAAAGGAGCATACACAATTAAGGAGGTTTACTGTGCTAGGAATGCAAAACTACAAGGATGCAGGTTGGAGAGATTTGTAGTAAGAGGACCAACACTGGAGGATATTACAGAAAAGCATACTGAGGTAAGATGTTTACCGTACAATAAAACATTGTTTTCAAAAATGAGCATGATGACTTGACAGCCTAACCAATGTGCCCATTGTAAATCGAACATATACCAATAGAAAACAAGTTTGGTGGCTGAAGTACCACAGAGTAAATATAATTTGTACAGAGAACACCTCAAAGTATGAGAAAAATCAGGTACATTCTGCAAAACTAAAGAAACCTATCTGATTTTCCTAATATTTTTCTGATGTTCCTCATAAAATTATAAATTGTACAAAAAAAAATGCAAAGGAGATGCTCATTTCTCCATTGCTTCTTTTGTATTTCACAAGTGTGGAAACATAAATCCTATATGCATGCTCTGTATGTTAGCAAGGAAAAAGCAATGCACGAGGGCACTAAAGCACAATTATACAAGCATTATTTAAGAAGGGTAAGGAATTTCTTTCTTAAAATAATGTTATTGTATAACAGCAATAGTCCACAACTGTGCACGGGAATATCAGGATTTATCCGCCGTTGGCTTGGTTTAATCACTCTAGCTGTAGGAAAATTCCAATATACCCAAACACTCAGTCGAGGATCACTGATTAATCAGTCTGCACTCACTAAACTGGTGCAGCACTAATCAGGGCAAGAAGAGGTAGGTAATCCAACGAAGATGCAATGCAAGGTTGCTGTACTTAGATAAGAGAAGAGAAGAAAAAACTGGCTGCAGTAAGTTAAAGAGCTCCTTACAAATAATTCAAAGGAGGGTGGTGCAGGTAATGTGCAGTAGTTGGATGCAATCAAATGCACATTAAGTGGGGTAGTATAACAATTATGGAGGGGGTACTAGAAAAGGATGCAACAAGTAATAGCGCAGGGTTAGGAATGTCAGAACTCTTCCAAAAAAAAATACAGAGGTGTGCATGAGAGAGACGGAGTTAGAGGAAGCATTTTTTTGAAATACAGTCTCCAAAGGCAAGAATAAAAAAAAAATAGAAACCATATTACCATAATATGGAAGACTGAAGTGTACGGTCTTTTCTTGGGACAGTGAAGAAAAATTAAGAAGGTTATTAGCTAAAATACTATGTTAATAGAGAGGTGTGTGTTTAATCATGACACTTAGATACTTGAAAGTAAAACAGTGCATGACAGAGCGTATATCAGAGTGATTGTGGACAAGATTTATAGGGAAGCGTATCATTCTAGACTGAGGCAAACTTCTAGGGAAGAACCAAGACTGGTAGGTGGCAGAAGAGGAATTAGACAAAACTACAGAATCTGAAGAAATGAAAGCAGTAATTAATACATATATGTATAAATAAGGGGAAGCCCTGGGTGAAAATGAATTTAATTTTGAAGGCTTTAGGTTAGCAGGGAAAGAAATGTTGATCTATTAATGCCACATGCTAAACAATGCAAATGAGCTGAAGGCTCTACAAGATGCTTTTAAGATAGCTAAGGCAGTACTTAGTCCAAAACCAAAATTTAGAAAAATAATGAAAAAAATTAAACATCCAGGCAACTATCACCTTAATTCCTTAACTAACATAGATGCAAACATTTTAGCATGGGTTCTAACACAGAGTCTAAAAAGTAAGGTAATTAAATTTGCTAGCAGAGAGTTTACAGAATTAGATATTTAAATTTGCTGGACAAGAGAGAATGGGATTTTGTTAAAGGGTGCATGCCAGTGGCATTGATTCACTGAAAAGGTTGACAGGGAAAACTGAAAGAATGCAGGAACTACCTTTTCTGATATGCGAAAGGCATTTGACTTGGTAGGTTGGGATTTTTTATACGAGATATTAATGGACATAAGGGCGGGAGAAAGATTGAGATAATGGGTCAGTATCCTATACAGAAACCCTTGGATTAAGTTAGTTCTTAATGACAAATTCTTTAAAGAGGTGAATGTGGGTGTCCATGCTCTAGTTATTTATTTATATTAGCTATAGAGGTCTTGACACACAGTCATACAACCATTTTAAATAAATATGTGGCGTACAGAAGGTCTTTCATTTATTTTTGGATGACTGTATGCTAATCTAAAATAGATTGGATCTGGTGCTCCCTGGGGTAGAATATTTCTGAGTCTTTGTAAAACCAGTCAGTGCAACTTGATAACAGCAGTCCATGTCAGAGCAGGTAAACCAAAATGTCCTATTAAGGAGGGCAGCATACAGAAGAAAGATGGATTAAAATCTATGGGGATCCAGGTAGAGGAAATATGGGAGGAAACTAGAGAGATAAATTACAATTCCTTACTCACCAGATTACTCAGATCCTCAGTGGACTGAATCTTATCACTTAGTCATTGCTAAGCCATATAAATATTATCTTGAGGATGGTATTACTCATGGTGGCATGTGTTTGTCTGCACAATAACACAAAATCTCTAGAAAATAAAAACTTGATTGTGCTGATACATTTGTTTTGGGGAACAGGAGCTGAAGGATAGCTAATAAGAGGTTTGCATTAGTAAGGACATTAGCAGGGATGGAGTATGTCTGATTTCCACATATATGCAACTATGGTTTCAATATCAGCAATTTTATAATGGGATAAGGGGGAAGAAAGATGGACCAGTATTACACAATGAAAAAAAAAGCAGAACACTTCTAGAATAGTACACCGGTTGGGATCACATGGAAGTTTTGCAAGGGATGTGATTCATTGGGGTATCATGTTAAAAATTTGACAAAGATGGTTATCTTGAGTAACTCTCTATTGGAGGTAGCAAATAAAATGGCATACTGGATATAGTAGAAGCAAAGATGAATAAATGAATTAGAGGATTTCATGTGTGTGAGTGGAAATGAAGACAACAGAGAGCTCTTTTTGTCTTAGGAGAGGTTCAGTAATGAATATGTTTTCCACATATCTGAATAGTTAAGGTGGAAACAATTAAACATGGGTATAAAGGCTTGCTTGGTTCATGAGACAATCATATTCCACATCCATTTTATCAATATGAAAAATTATGCAGATGTGCAATCTGTAGGGGGAATTCTAGACATGGGAAATTGGACAAGCTCTTGTTTGCTCAAAACTATGGTCCAGAAATAAACGGTTAATGATTAACATTTGGTGCAGCAGAGGAAGCCAATTTTTTCTCAGTCAGAATGGGATGAAGTTTTTAAAATATGCAACAGTTTAAGAGCTGTCCCAGTTGCAATGGGCCAACAAACAGGACCATAAGAACTATAGTGGGAATGTGATCACAGGAACAACTAGATGCCCAGTGCAAAGCACATTTAAGTAGACACACACATTCATGCCACCCTTTCTAACCACTCAGTAGAGCTCATGTTCCGAACTAAGCAAGTCAATATGTGATAAACGTAGTATAAATTTGCATCTATCCATTTATTCATAAGCACTAGTTTCAAAGGTCATCAAAACAGTATTTTGTTTGACCGGTTGTGGTAACTTATTCTCAAGTTGGGAATATCTTTAGTTAGGATAATTAATCTCTAGTTCGGAACCACAGCACAGTTTAACAGATCCTGGAAGATAGGTGAATGCAAATGCTGGAGATGTAGGAAAGGGATAGGTGCATGATCTGGTATGTTTTGGGACTGTGTTGAGGTAAAGAATTTAAGGCAGGACTGCATCCAAGAATGGGAGGTGATATTTAATAAATGACTTTCATGCAGCCAGAAATTTGTGATATTTGTAATTGGGGAAGTTCAAGACTAGACAGATAAAAAACATCTGTTATTTCAGTGGACAGATTGAACGTCATAGACAAGGGCTGGAAATGTAAAATGAGTACAGAAAGGGTGTAATGTATAACATAAAAGGGTAAGAAGTTTAGCAGCCCGGGTAACCAAAAGACAGAAAAGCAAGGGCTGCAACAAATGGTACAGGGTGGTTAGTGGCTACCAATAAAATCAGAAAATGAACACACTTCAGCATGCATTCTTTATAAAGGCAGTCATTCAATCCTAAATGCTGGATTTGAAGGTTTTCTTTTAAAATATTATGGTCTTCTTTGCTTGATTATCTTATAAGCATTGTTTGTTTAAAAGTGATGGCGCACCTTTGGGATCTTATGTACATTTACTAAGATTTTTTTGTACTGAATAAAATACCACAAAAAAGTCATAAAATGAAATGCAAATGAAGCAGGACTAGGGAATCAGTATGGAAAACAGGGAAAATGCATAGTACTATTATGGATGGGTTGGGATTTTATATGATGATTTTCAGGAAGTCAGAGTGGATGGACAGGAAGACAGATGTGGGGATAGCAAGAAGATTATCATGTTACACTAGAATTGCAAAATAAATATAACAAGAGAACAGATAACACAATTACTGAAGACAGGAATAATTAAAACTGGAAGTGGAGAAAGTGGACTGGGAGGATGACTGAAGGCATTTGCCTGAAACATCGAGAGAATATTCTTGCTCAGGGAATGGAAGTCTCCAAGCAAGTCATAAAGAGTGGTCACTGATTAGATAGCACAATGGAAGATATGTTAAACAAGTGGTGAGTTACCTGTTGGCCAGAGGGATATGGTGACAAAAACAATGAAATTGGAGGATGAAATGGAAACAGAGTTTTGGTAAAGTATTCAGAAATGTGTAAAGAAAACGGAGAAGATATAACGAGTATCTGGGAAAGATTTGGTAAAGTGGAGTCCAGGCTGCTTTAAGAGGTAAAATTATGGGAGTCCAGGCTGCTTTAAGATATAAAATGATGGCGTCCATCAAACCAGTGTACCTAGAAAGTTTATATAAACCAAGATAAAGGAGCCAGAACACTGAGGGATAATCATGGAGCCTCAGCAGTTCTATATGGTGCTCTACTGATGAGGGGTTACTGTACAAAGTTAAAGGAAAACATGTTTGCTTATAGTATTATAGATGAAAGATACAGTGGGGCAACTGTAGATATTTATTCTAGTGGGAAGTAGGACATCAGCATGGGAGGGTCTCTTACATAAACATTGCAGCAAAGGTGGAAGTGATGATGATCAGCAGTTCAAGGGATGAATAAAGAAGAATAGTTATGACAGATCAGCAACTAAGGGAGGGAGCACAGGCTTTCTATTAGAAATAGTACGGCATTAAATGGGGGAGTTGAGAGGCTAGGACGTCTACAGGCAGATGAAGGAAGAAAGAATATGGAGGTGGGAAAACTTAGCACATCATGATCCAGGTGCATAAATAGTTCCTATCCTAGAGAAGAGTGGGAAAGAGCTACTCAGAGGTTAAAGAATGAGAAAAAAATCAAGCTGGAATGAATGATTTCCAAGGGAAATTTTATAAATTAACTAAATGGGAACTGGCAGGGGGGCCTACAGTTCATCTATAATCAGCATGTGAAGCACAGGTAAGTGGCAGGAATCACACAGACAATGAAGGTGATAATCCCACGTAAAGGGAAAACGGTAGAGCAAGGCACAGTAGGGTAGGACCATTTGACTGTTAAAGAAGGATATGGAAGTAATGGCTAAAGTTGTCTTAGGAAGGTTAAAAACGTAGCCAGGAATCATTGATGAGAAGCAGATAGGGTTAATGAAGGGGAAGCAATCAATAGATAATTAGTGGTCACTGACTGTCTTTTTAAGAAACTGAGAAGTGGGAGTGATACTGTCATATAAAAATAAGGCACTTGTTTGCAGATAACGGGAGTTCTATATTAAGACACTAGAGGAAATGGTGTCATAGTATTATTTTATCTAAATTAATACTATGTATTTTTAAGTTAAAATATTGGTAATAGGGATTGTACTTGTGAAGTGTAGATGCAGAGGTGAAATGTGCATGGAGTTTCTTTTAATTTTGGTCATAACCTTTTTCGGCTGTGTGCTAAGTGTATTCTACAGCTGAAAAAGGTTGAAGATATCTCAGTGGGTCAGATGACAGAATTTGAAGAATTTTAAACCGAATCTGATTTCAACTGTAGGAAGCAAAATAAATAAATAAAAGCCACGGACAGTCAAGGATCATGGTTAGGTGTACAAGTTGCATAACCTGAAGAATGGGAATCCTTAGGGATGTCAGTCAAAAGAAGTTAATAACTTTAAAAATAGTTAAACACTCTCATTAGATAGACAATAGAGAATAATCTATTAGGAAGGAAAGGCAGTGTCTGAATGCTGGTAAATAGAATTAATCTAATTAAGATGGTAAGTTTCTTCATGACCGCTTCATGTTGACGTATAGTTATAAAGGTAGAGAGGTAAGAAGTTAGCAAGTACAAAAAGACTATGCAGAAGTTTTAAATGCGAACCCAAGCAATAAAGGATAGGAGGGGAAAAAAAATTAATTGGCTTGGTTCTCCAGAGTTTGAGGAAATGTACCACTGCCTCTAAGTGTCATGTAAGAAAGAGGGACACGAGGTTGGCTAGAATAATGACAGATGTGGGAACAGTTAGAGAAAGGCCTTACAGGGAATGGATAAGAGTGGATAACAAAGTATGGAAAACTGGACATCAGATAAAGGGCTGTAGGAAGATATGTGCGATATTCTGAGACTTATTAATGTGTGTGCTGGAACACAGAGACTGAATGACTAACTATGTGGACTTAGACGTATTAACTCAGAGATTACTGGTTCTCAAAATATTCTCCTTCTCTGAGTTATGACAGTCTTGGTATTAGTATATGCAAATTTGTAGGGCCTAACCCCCAGCATTGGGGTGTACGTGGGCTTGTCTTCCCAACCAAAAATAAATTTGAATGAGATCAGCAGTGTTTGACATTCTGTCTTCTTTTGCATTTTTTTTTTTTTTACTTTTTTTTCATAACTCTGTGTCTTGCAGTTGCAAATCTCAGAATTCCAATAGGGAGCCTTGGGAAGGAGGAGGCATGAATAGAAAGGGAATAAGAAAAATAAGGGAAATAATAAAGAAAGCCGATCCTATACTGAGAGGGGATAGACCAAAGAAGGCAATGTTATAGTGAGGGTTTGAGCCGAAGGTGTGGTGGAAGTAAAATCAGTAGAAATGCAGGATAATAAGTCCATGGAGTCAAAATCAGAAAAAAATTAAGGTGGGGGTAGATAGAATGTAGGCTGTGATACATAAATGGAAGGGTTGGTGACAGACATAGTGAGAATGTATATGACAAGGTTATGATTAATCATTAAAAAGGCAAGGAATCAAAACTGAAATGAGAAAAAAAATATTGAGACCAAGTGAAGGAAATTGACAGGAGGGTACACAGTTTAGCAAAGGGCAGAGATTAGTAAAGAAGAATAGTCCATGGGAGAGACTACATCCCAGTAAAGCCAGAAAAGGGGAATTAGAAAGAAAACTGGAGATATTAAGGAAGTATGAGAGATGTAGTTATCTCTGGAGGCAAATCTGTCAAATAAGGTCTTTCCATTTAGCAAACATGTTGTCAGTAACATACAATACCTCACTCAAGGTGGGTATCTTGAGACAGTGTAAGAATAAGTCTCATGGCTTCTAATGATCAATTACTCAAACAGCATAATACAGTGTGTGAGAGATGTGCATACATTATATGCTTGGAGGCAAAAATCTCACACACATTAAACTCAGACACCAAAATCGTTAGCAGAACACCACACACCACACCTCTCCAAGTCCATCACAATACTCATAATCCATCATATGCTGAGGTTTTAATGATTAGCTTGCCTAAACCTTAAACACATCCAAAGCACAACACAGGCAGAAAACACACTCAATAAATTAATGCCACCTTCTCACATACACAAGGATTCTCAAAGTCACAGATGCTGAATCTGTAAAGCAGAAATTGACTCAACCAAACCTTCTTGTTACAGGTCACTCAATTTTAAGACATCTAGATGTGCATCTTACCAGCCTGATTGAGGAAAGAGTGATAGTTAGCCGCTTGTCTGGTGCCAGGGTTCATCAGATCATACATGCACTCAATTTCATTAATTACAAATACCAAGTAAGACTCCATCTTTGTTCATGCTAGTGTCAATAATTAGAAGTGTACCTCTCTGGTTATATGAACGCAGACATGATGGAGCTCGCAGACTGTGTGTCCAAGGCAGGTATGAGCCTGGCATTGATCAGCATTCTCCATTCTCCAAGGAAGATGCCATGATATGAGCAAGAAATAAATGACTCTAATATTTATCTTAGTTTTTGACGTCATTCAAAGGGGGTCCATATTTGTCAACCTGAGAAGATATGACTGACAGATTACACACTTTGGGGTAGCCTGCATCTGACCCCTCTAAGGTGTCTATTAGAGGCAAAGACATCATTCATACCCATAGTGCATTTGTAGGCAATGCCAACTTGATAAACATACCAGCATAACAAAACAAGCAAAGGGAAATATAAAGTTGTTACTGATCAATGTTAGGAGCTTACACAAGAAGCTCCACTCCCTACAAGCCCTTATCACCCTGGAGAACACCAACATGTGTAGTTTAAAATAGCAGGGCACACTCCATCTGTCCAGCACTATAATGCCTTCTATACGTTTAGACTAACTACTACACAGAAAAGAAAAAAAGGTGGCAGTGTCTCAGTCTTCATCCAAAAGAGACTCACATCAAGGCTAGTAATGTAGCATCTTGCTCTAGAGCTTCTTTGTGTCCAAATAACCATCAGAAAGGTCCCATACCATACATTAGCTAGCTACAGAACTCCCTCTATGACAGAAGAAACCCACTCCACCTATCTACAGGAACTAGAATCACCCACTATTAAACCCAATACCGTTTTTATAGGTTTTCTAGTCTGGGAAAGCTACACCACCACTAGTGCACAAGCACAGAGATTACTGGACTTTGTCAATAAACATACCTGGGGACAATTAGTCAGTGTAACCAGTATGGGGAACAACTTCTTGGATTGTGTCCTTACTAATATGGGAGCATCTTGCATCATCCCTTGCATATATTCATCACATGTTAGGTCTGAACATAAAGCAGTCTCCTTCAAAATAAAAGTGAAACCAGAGATCCCTTCCACCCAAATTACCTTTAGAAATTTCTTTAAGACAAATGATCCACTCTACTGCCGTGTGATATACTGGCAAGCTTCAAATCCTCACCAAACCCAGTGAACTCCACTGAATATCCAGAAACTATACCACGGCAGTATACCAGCATGCAAACAGCTGCACAGATGTAGCTGTACCCCACAGGAACAAGCACATGGCAAACGCAGAAACAAACTCACATGACGGAACTGGAATGACAACAAGCTTTACAATACAAGGAAAGGAACTTTGATCAAAAGAAAGAAGATTAATCCCCAGAATGTTAGAGCCCTTGTTACTGAAATAAACAACTCAGGAGCTTAATAAAATCCACCAAAGCCACGTTGAGATTGAAATAGCTACCTAAGTCAAAGATAATAAAAGGCCTTTTTTTAGGTATGTTCGTAATCTCAAAAGCAGAATGCAGTAATGCACTAAGCTGACTGCCAACGATGATACTTCCACTGAGACTGAAGATATAACAAACCCAGTGGCTGATAAATTTAGCTATAACTTTACCCCACCCCACCCTCCATCTCTGCCTCAAGATATACCTGAAACTGGCTTGCCACTAGCTGGCACACAAAACCAAGTCCTAAAAGTGCTATCAAAAGCAAAACAATACTGCATTGATGGGTCCTGAAAATATCCCTGGATGCTTCCTAAATAGCATAGAGGATGATTTAGCCACACCCCTAACAACACTGTTCAGTCTCACTCTGCATAAGGAAGAGGCATGCACAAAACCATGCAATTACACAAATAAAGAAATCCATGGAAGGACTTATCATGCAATTAATCAATCAGGACATGGAGAACCTCCAAACATGAGAAGCATCTTAGTTTGGATTCATTAAGCAGGTGATGCTTATTCATACTGGTGGATTTTTTTGAAAAGGTCAACAAAGCAATGAATGAAGACTAAACAGTACACACTGCATACCTCAACCTGGACCAGGCTTTTGACATAATTCCTCACTGAGGCATACTAGAAAAGATAAATAAACCACTAAGTCACCTGCTGGATGGCAATTGACTAAAAGTAATGATACAGGAAATCAAAATAGAGTAAGTCACCACCATAAAGCAACCAAACACCAGTGGAGTCCCCCGGGGTACTGTGCTGGGACTTCTACTGTTTGGTATCTACTTTTCCAAAAAAAAAAACAATACCAAAGGGCTCTGTATGACTGAGTTACTGCAAGCTATGAGCAGGCATTGAATCCTCAAATGACTAGTCATCCCGCAGGAAGGTTTGTCCTAAATAAATAACTGATGCCAAAATTGTGGACTGAAACTAAATACCAAAACAATGCATTACTGTATACTTTGTGAAGTCATCTACCCCAGGGAACTACCACATTGAAAATATACCCCTAAGACTTTATTTTATTTATTATTTTATTTTACATTTGTTTGAATTGACCCAGTTTTGGGGGACTTGGGAATTTATATGGGCAGTGACCTAGTTTTTGACCAACATGTGTCCATTGTTGTAAGAAACTCCTTCTACATTGCACAATTTATAAACAAAGTGATTGCATCTAGATCTAAAGATGTCATTATTCCACTTTACTCAGCCCTCATGTCACTAAGTATAATGCCCCCTTTGTCAATATACCTGTCAAGACACATGCAACAACTGGAATACCCTCACAGACACCTTACTAAAAGGCTACAAGGCCTAGACAACATTCTATATGAACAGACCCAAAGCCCTGTCAATATACTCGGTATTCTACAGACTGCTTAGAGGTGACCTGTGTCTGGCATATAAGGAATTCTCTGACCAAACACTGATGGATTTACTGCACATCAGTAAGTCAAATAGCATCTGGCATCATACTCAGTCTAGTGATCTATACCTCTTGTTCAATATCAGCAAAATAGTTTGTAGGGAAATATATATCTTGCAGAGGATTTCGCTGCTGTGGAGCAGTCTTCCCACCCACATAAAACAAAGTTTATGCCTGTCCATGTTCATGCACAATTTGGCACTATCAATGGAAATAGAAAATGCATCGCAGGACTGCTTCTGTAGAACTAGTGGACAGAGGCAGCTCCTAAATGCTTTATTCCATGCATGGGTCCCTTCAAATTACCTATGGTATGATCAGAGTTATTCTCATTATAGGTAGTACATAATTACTGACCATGGAATGGGTAAAGCCAGTCTCTAACTAAATAGGATGGGTTGATTCAAGCACAAAATTGGAAATTGGTAAGGTTTAAAATGGCCAGCAAGGGCAGCTAGGTTAGTACTTACCTATGACCTTATAAATACTTAAATCTATATTGGCTGTTTAGCTCACACTGCGGTGGTGGTGCTGCAGTAGCGTTGTCACCTCACAGCAAGACGTTGTCCCGTTTGATTCTCAGCTAGAGCGTCTTCTGTGAGGAGACATGCATGAATGGGTGTACCTTCGTTGAAGGTTGTGCATCAGGCTGTCAACTCGGCATGTAAAAATCCACTGCCAATCATTAGCAGACCGGAGTTCCGCTGTGGCGACCCCTAACCGGGAAAAGCCAAAAGATAGAACAACTGTTGATTTCTGTAGCATCCTTTTTATGGAAAAATCAGGACCCTAACTGTGCAATTAAAAACTGCAATATTAATCATTTTGGGTAGGTAATAGATCATGTGGATTAAATTATATGGGATATCTTAATTTTCACAAGCTCAGGAAAGTTTCTTTTTTTACCTCTGTTCTATCATAATAGAGTATGTTGTGTTCATCAGCTTCTATGAAATTCTTCTTTCCTCTGGTCTTCTTAATTTATTGCCAGGCTTGGTTCTAAAATTTAACATTTTGGTTACAGTAGTATTTTAAGCAGGAAATGTGTTTCTTTCAATAATAGGAGCCTGTGATTGATCAAAACAAGTTTTTGTCAATGTATGGTAATCACATTTCCTCTCCTGGGGTTAAGCATTATTGTAACAACTTAAGAAAACATATATCAATAGTTTTATTTAACTTTGACTAGATAAAGATTACACACAAAAATATATAAAAATGAAATCCAGGAATATTTTGTTACTTAAAGTCGCAGTAATAAACGAGATGGCATGTATATAAATCTGTTTAGCTGTGTGACCATGTTTCATAGGAATATCTCACAGTGAATCTTAGAGATTTTACAAATATTCACAAATACATACCTTCTAGAGGAGGTGAGGGTAACTTATTTATTATTATTATTATTATTTATTGATTTCAAGACTGAATGCATCCATCTTACCCTTGAATGCCAGTGGGAACAGTTTGCTAACTAAAACATATTGCAAGTTTTTATGTCTTAAGATTTTAGAATGTCAACTCATTTTAGAAGAACTAGGTGGGCATAAACCATGCAATACATTACTCTGGAGATATCATTTACCCTTCCATAAGCTGGTCATTCTATCATGAAGATAATCTCTATGAAAAACTCATTCTGGGTTATGTAAGCAATACCACTTAAAGCAATTTATCTACAGACCTATTAGGGGCTTTAATATTTTGCATCTGTTATGGACTAACTCGGAAAATCTGATTAACAGCATTCATACATTCCTCTCTAAGTATCTAATCTGATAATGATATGCATTCTTTCAGTGCCGAAATACTAGGATAAAAAGATCTTATTACCATAAAATATCTGTCTCGTGTTCACCCATTTCTTCATTCACCAACAATCACTCAGCTGATGCTATTGGATTGAAATAATTTATTCATTAAAATGCTTTTTTGGGAATTCCCCCATCAAAAAATTCTGTGTGTCTGTGGAGATGGCACATGTTTAGAGGGGGGGGGGGGGATAGCCTTCCATGTGGGTGGTGTGTTGGGGACTTGCCCCCTGCAAAAACACTTTAGTCTGTGTCACAGATGCATAGGTTATTTAAACACTTTAGTCTGTGTCACAGATGCATAGGTTATTTAAACACTTTAGTCTGTGTCACAGATGCATAGGTTATTTAAACACTTTAGTCTGTGTCACAGATGCATAGGTTATTTAAACACTTTAGTCATGCACTTATTATATAAAGGTGTTATTCTGTGTAGTCTGTGTCACAGATGCATAAACACTTTAAACTCTTTAGTCTGTGTCACAGATGTTAAACACTTTTTAGTTGTGTCACAGATGCATAGGTTATTCACTACACTTCTGTGTGTGTCACAGATGGTTGTGGTTATTTAAACACTTTAAGTCTGTGTCAGTCTGTGTCACATTAAACAAACACTAGTCTGTGTGTCAGATGCACAATTTAAATATTTAAACACTTTAGTCTGTGTCACAGATGCATAGGTTATTTATTTAGCCTGTGTCAGATGCATGCATTAGTTTTTAAACACTTTAGTCTGTGTCACAGATGCATAGGTTATTTAAACACTTTTGGTCTAGTGTGTGCATGCATGGTTGTTTTTAAACACTAGTCTGTGTCACAGATGCAGGTTATTATTTAATTTTTTAGTCTGTGTCTGTGTCACAGGTTATTTTTTTAAACTTTTTAGTCTGTGTCACAGATGCATAGGTTATTTAAACATTTTGGTGAGCTGCAATCACTGCAGTGATTCTTTCAATGACCGTATCTCAATCATGCATAGTATAAACTGATGAATTTCATAATTTTACTAATGACAATACCTGAATAATAAAAGATAAGGTGTCATCATTGGATTGGTCGATATCACCTGAAAAGTCCTGTACTGATCAACATTGGAAACAACTGTACAATAAAACATACTTTTTGCACTAGTATTGAAATATAAGGGTACTGGTTCAAAGAACCAATGCCTAAATTGTGAAAAAGGCAAATTAAATTATATAAAAGTAAGAAATATATCAGTGCATTTTATCATAATTTACCACCCACATTAAATAAACTTTGGTTTAAGGCACTGTGTGCAGACTTCAAAATGATCATCAAATATTCAAGACCAGCTTTGAACTTAGTTTAGTCTGGGAAGCATCCAGTAACTCCATGTTTTCTGTTATTTGTACTGGCCTCAAAAATAACTCTCTTTCTATCAGTAACTTCTGTAACTACAGAGATCTAGTACACATTCTAAAAATACTCTCTCTCCATTCAAACTCTTTATGTACCTCTCTTACTGACTTTTAATCTATAATTGCCCGATGTTCTGTGTTATATACCTCATTTTATTTAGAAGAGTTTTACTGTGAACCCTTGCTATGTGAAAAGAAAAGCTACTACTAGTACCTGACAGCCTAGGAAGACATGATCACAAACCACAAGGCTTTGCCAGAGATTGCTTGCATCTGTCTCCCTTGGACTTCAGGCTTCTGGCATAGGCTCTTCCTACCCTATAATGCCTTTTTTAGGCAATGACATGAGGTCAGAACTACCAACATGAAAATTTAATCAAAATGCAAATTAAAGGTCATGCTGCCAAATATTAGGAGTCTAAACATGAAATGCACTCACTGCAAACATTCTTAACCCTGGAAAATGCTGACATTTGTGCAGCCACAGAAACCTGGTTCAAAGCTTACTCATCCTACCATACATTCAGATGCCAAACCGTTGCCAGCAAAACAAAAGGAGGTGGAGTTTCCATATATATATTAAAGACATACACACCTCCAGACTGGTCAAACAGTTCAACACACAGGAGACACTCCAGGTGCAGTTAACTGTTGACAATACTACTATTCAAATCATAGCTAGATAAAGGCCCCCAACGTTGACTCAAGATACCCACTCCATCTATCTGGACCTCTGAGTCCATCAAGATTCAACCCTTTACCCTGATCCTGGGCGACTTGAACTATCCATCAATAGACTGGAAGTACTCATACCAAAACACAAATGTCCAGATATTCCTTGATTTTGTCAATGCAAATGCCTTGGACCAGCTGGTTGCAACCCCCACAAGAGGTGACAATATCCTGGACTTGGTGTTAACCAACATGAGTAACCAATGCAGCATCCCTACAGTGTCATCCTCCATAGTAAGATCTGACCACAAAGTGGTCACTTAATCTCCATCTCCCCTCCCCCAGCTAGGGTCAAACATAAAAACTTCTCAAAAGCTGATTACAACCTCCTGAGGGAAGGTATAAACAGTTTCACAGCCCCCTCACCCACTGCAGGAACTGGCACAAATGTCCAAACCTACAGCAAAGTACTATACCAGCATTTATATAGCTGCATTGAATCAGGAATACCCGACAGGCGAAAATCCTCCTCCTCAAGCAAATCTGTCTGGTGGACATCTGCAATAAACAAACTCTATAATAAAAGGAAAAAATTGCTGTCCAGGACCAAGAAAGAGCAGTTACCTAATTGGAAGCAATCTCCCCTTAGCCTGAACAAGCAAATAAGAGCAGTAGTCAAACCTCCAAAGCAAACCAAGTCCAAACTGGCCACATGTACTAAAAACAATCATAAGGCCTTCTTCACATATGTCCGCAATCTCAAAGGAAGCACTCAGATCTGCTCAGAACTGGTGGTCAAGGAGATCACATACGCAAACACCATCGATATAGTCAACTTGTTGGCAGACAGGCTCAGTGAAAATGTCACCCCTCTGTCCAACCCATAAGTAAATCAGGACATCTCCAGCTCCTGACCCCCTCCAATTATCTTGAGTAACCAAGTCAGCACTGCCCTCTCAAAGACAAAAAATACAGCATCCATGGGGCCTGATAACATCCCAGGCTACAACCAAGATGAACTAAGGCTGGAACTTGCAGCACCATTAGGCACCCTATTCAATCAAAGCCTGAGTACTGGCTTCATCCCAGCTAAGTGGAGGACAGCCACTGTTATCCCTTTGCACAAAGGTGGAGCATCCACCAATCCAGGAAATTATAGACCCATCAGCCGAACTAGCCTGATCTGCAAAGTCATGGAATGGATTATCATGGACCTCATTAAGAAGGACATTGGCAACCTCCAAACACTCGATCCCACACAGTCTCATTTCATCAAGTGGAGGTCATGCCTGTTAAATTTGGTCAACTTCTTTGAGACAGTCACCAAACCCATGGACAAGGGGAAGATGGTGCACACCACCTACCTTGACCTGGCCAAAGCCTTCAATACTATTCCCCACTAAGGTATAATAGACAAACTCTCAGAACTAGGCATCAATCCATATGTTACCAGATGAGTAGCATATTGTCTCACTGATAGAACCCATCTTTTCAAAATAGGGGACTCATCCTCAAGCAGTAGACCCATAATGAGTGATGTACCCCAGGGAACTGTCTTGGGGCCTTTGTTGTTTGGGACATACTTTTCTGAGGTGCAGGTCAAAACCAATGGGCTATGACTGCAAGCTGGATGCTGTCATCAATTCCCCTAGTGATGTGGACATACTCCAAGAGGGTCTTCCCCAAACAAATAACTAGTGCCACAAACATAGCCTCAAACTGAATGCCAAAAAGGCATCAACATCCCCTTTGGGGAGAGTGATGTCCGCATAAATTACACAATAATAACAAGGTCCCAAGCACTATCAGTTGTGAGGGACTTGGGCACCCAGGATGATAGCAAACTGACTTTTGACCACCATATTGCCTGTATTGTACAAATAGCTTTCTACATGGCCCACCTGCTTAGGAAGAGTCTCTCATCCAGGAACAAGGAGGGCATAACATCCCTGTAGTCTTCCCTTATATGCCACATTATTGAGTACAACACCCCTTTTGGCATGTACCTCACAAAGCAAATGCAGCAGCTGGAGAGACCACAGAGGTTCCTCACCAGGAGAATCCAGGGCCTTAAACATCTACCCTAGACAGATAGGCTAAAAGCCCTGTCCCTCTACACAGTCTCATACAGACTCCTCAGAGGTGACCTCTGTCCGGCATACAAAGCAAACTCAGACCCCATCTTGATGGGACTGTTGCATATCTGTAAGTCAAGCTCCACTCAAGTAACCCACACACGTGACCTAAACCTAGTCTGTGTCATGAATAGGACTTGTTAGAAGGACAGTTTTATGTCCCAGAGACTCCCCCTTCTGTGGCATAGACCCCCTGTTCACATCAAGCAGAATTCCTCATTAACCCTTTTTAAGCACAACTTGGATAACTGAAAGGAGAACAGAAAACTCACCATTGAGATTCCACTTGCTGGACAGGGACATGAGTTGCTCACTTGTCAGAATATGGGCTAAATTCTTGGCTAGGGTAGTAAGAGCCTCAGGGCCAACAGCCTAATAACTTGCTATGATTCTACCACACGTTTTGATGGAATACCTGGGTCTTTTATTGTTAATTTAAAAAATGTCCTGGTGGACATGTGTCATTTACATAATGCATCTCTAATAAGCTCCTATATTCCACCAGCATAATAGAGAGAGAAATGTTGCTCTTTTATAGGGACAGCAGTAAAAATGATCTGCCAACTGCAAATCAGTTAATCTGAACTTGTATACTGGGAAAACATTTAAAAGGTTATTAATCTTATACTTGGCATAGTTTTACTCCATCTAGTTCATGATTCTCTAACTTTGTAGTTTTTTTAAATATATTAATTTAGTCTTTGACTCACAATTACCATTCACTATTGCCTATATAGACTTGGTAACAGCCTTTGGCCCTATTCCCCATTCTTAGTTGCTTACTAATTTGATACATCATACTATAAATCATTTCCATAGAACTTCATTAGACAGTAGCTTTCTAATATGATTTCTTGAGTTTAATTCAATGGCTTTTATTCTATTTGGAAGAGTATATCATCAAAACAGTCTCAAGGATCTGCATTGTCGTATTACTGTTCAGTATCTTGCTTTTAAATCTGAATTTGTAGCACTTGTTGGCTAAACAAGTTCACTGATGATTGCAAACTGGGGTGATTATATCAAACCCAGATGAAGACTTTGAACAAAAATGCTGTTTTAACATATTTCGGTAAAATGAATTTTTTTCCCTTTATGTAATCAACCTTTAAAGGTAGTTGATGATTGCAGACAAGAGGTCTATCCTGTTGTCCACCTGCTTTTATTTTTTATTTTAAGCAATTTCTTCAGTTTATAATAAGGTGCTACTTCCTTCCCTCTTTTACATGTTCTTCAGTTCAGTCCATTCATAAGTAGAATCGTTAGTGCAACACTTATGGACTTTCTTTTTCTAGTAGATTTGCTGGATTGCAGAATGAGTTGGCTGGGGTAATATTACATTCAAAGAAAGGCTGGCTAAATTTAAGTCAGCACTTGACAGATATA
Source organism: Protopterus annectens (assembly GCF_019279795.1). Lineage (NCBI taxonomy): Eukaryota > Metazoa > Chordata > Ceratodontiformes > Protopteridae > Protopterus > Protopterus annectens. Next base: position 1,535,145,353 of record NC_056739.1, on the reverse strand, counting down.
CAAATTGCAACAAATACAGTTCAGTACTGGTATGTAATGGTGTCTGTTACATAACCAGTTTTGGAAACTATGAAAGTAGCTTTGCAGACCGCAAACAATGTCCTTGTAGTCTACAGTAACACCTAGGCACTATCCATTTTGATGCAATCCTTATTTCAAAGGTAACAAACTCAAATGCCTTTCAACAGACTATATACATACACATATTATATATATATAAATATATATATATATATATATATATATATATATATATGTATGTATCTATATGTATATATATATATATATATATATATATATATATATATATATATATATATATATGCATATATTACATGCACACACACACACACACACACACACACACACACACACACACACACACACACACACACTGCCAAATACACTGAAAGACACAGCAGATTAATTACTCATTTGGATTTTGGGAAATATAAAAAAAAAAAAACAGTGGTTCTACTAGGAAATGTGACTTTGCCCTTTCTGATGCTGTTGATATTTTCCCCCAACCCATCTATTTAAGATGGTGCTGCTCATGATTTGAGTCTCCAGAACAAATGTCACTAAACATGAACATATATTGGAATGGATGTTGTGCCTCAACCCATTTATATCAATGATGTAGTTAGCAAATTGAACTGCATAACTGAAATCAACCTACTATCCACTCTGTGGCTACAATCCTCTACAGCTATATTAAGAACCTCCATGGCAATACCCAGATTTGCTCTGAGTTACTGCACAATGGTACCTCCTATACCGAGCCAACAGATATTGCCAACATCCTGGCTGACAGATTCAGTGCCAACTTTACCCCCCCCCCCCCAAGGACCAATCACAATACCGGAACAATGCCAGTCACTCAGCATTACTGCAGCACAGGGTAAAGCTGCATTCTCCAAGGCCAAGAATACAGCTTCCATGGGACCCAATAATATCCCTGGCTGTGTTCTACATGAACTACAAAGAGAACTGGCACCACATCTGTGTGCCCTGTTCAGTCACAGCCTCACCTCTGGCTTTGTCCCTACTGAATAGCGCACTGCTACAGTTATCCCTCTCCAAAAATGGGGAGCAACTACAGACCCTGGGAATTATCACCGCATTAGCCTGATGAGTCTGATATGTAAAGCTATGGAGCACATCATCATGGACCTGATTAACAAAGATATAGGAAATCTTCAAAATCTAGACCGCCACACAATTTGGCTTTGTGAAAGGGAGATCATGCCTACTCTACTGGGTTGACTTTTTAAGTCAGTCACCAGGGCTGTGGATGAAGGTAAGGTGGTGCATGCAGCCTACCTCGATCTGGTCAAGGCCTTTGATACCATCCCTCATTCAGGAATTGCTTATAAACTCACCAAACTAAGCATCAACTCCTATATCACAAGGTGGGTTGCAAATTGGCTCACAGAATACACAGTGTGAAAGTAGAGGACTCCAAGTCAGACTGCCGACCAGTCAGGAGTGGAGTCCCACAGGTAGTGGTCCAGGGTTCTCTCCTGTTCCACATCTACTTCTCAGAAGTCCAGGCCAACACAAAGGGACTCTGGATGACCAAGTTCGCAGATGACTGCAAGCTGGGAGACATTATTAACTCCCCAAGTGATGCAGACTTTCTAAAAAAGGGCCTCAATGAAACCATGGCCTTAAGCTTAACACCAAAAAGTGCATTGTCATCCCCTTTAGTAAAAACTTAGTCCCCACTAATTACATTGATGGGAGACCACTGAACACTGAAGGCTTTTATAAGACATTTGGCGACGCAGGTTGACAGCAACCTCTTCTACGACCACCACATTGCCACTGTGGTCAGAAAGAACTTCTATGTGGCACATCTCATTACCAAGGGTTTTGCATCCAGGAAGAAAGAGGTCATCATCTCTCTCTACTCTTCTCTCATCAGACCAGTCGAGTATAATGCCCCATTCGGCATGTACCTCACTAGACACCTGCAACAGCTGGAGAGGCCACAGAAGTACCTCACAAAGAGGATCACAGGCATTAAACACATGTCATACATGAACAGACTCAAAAGACAGGTCTGGTTCTTTAGTTTTTGTAACTGTTTTCTGCCTATATGCCATTAAATAATATATTCTACACCACTTTGTGCTGGCCTGGTTTTCTCATCCAGACTCAAAAGACTCCAGCTATTCTCGGTCTCATATCGCCTACTTAGAGGTGATCTCTGCTTGACTTACCAAGCCATGTCTGACACAGCTCTGTTAGAAATGCTACATCTGAAGAAATCCCAATCTCTCCACACCACACGCTCCAGAGACCTCAACCTCATTACCACAATCAACAGAATGTGCTGGAGGGACAGGTTCCTCAACCAGAGACTGCCCATGCTCTGGAATAGACTTCAATACATGTCAAGCAGAGCACCTCACTGTCCCTCTTCAAGAGAAATCTTGATGAGTAGATGGGAAATGGAAAGTTCACCCCAGGGATCTCACCAGTGGCTCTACTTCATACAGGCACTGGGAACTAACCTCGAGCGGCACTGTGCCAGGCGCTTCTATGGGGTAGGCTTGTAAAGGCTCCAAGGCCATTAGCCTACTACACACCTATGAACTTATGAATACAATATTTAGAAAAAAAAAACTATGAATTAAATTTATAGCATTACTGTAAGTTTCACTGGACCCTACTCAAATATTTAACTCCGAGTCTGAACAACAATTATATTAATGCTTCCTTACAGAACATATGGAATAGCCTAGTACCTTCCATAAAAAAAAGAACCAAGAACTCTTCCTTGGATCACTATAGACATAAATTCACTTGCAACTATAGATATAATTCACTTATGACTGAAACAGATCATGTACTGGAAAAGATTTCATCATGGCAAAACATACTGTAGCAATAACATCTAACAGTGCAATGTAATGAGGACATCTATCTTGTAACTAGTAGCAACACACGCTAGTTTCTCACATAGTAGGTCCCAAATAGATGCAACCCACAATGATTCTGGAACACTATTTCCAAGTTACTACATCCATGAAAAGTTATCTAGGCCAGACTAATACATGAAGGTATTTCTGGCTGCAATATGTATTCAGAGGCATTATCTTGGTGTAGCATAAGGTATCATCACCTTCCGTTTTCCTGTTAATCCCTCCCAATGTACTTAATCTGACACCTTAGTATTCTAGTTAACAATACAATTTTATTAAATTAAAAAAAAAAAACTCCTTAGCAGATCAGAACCTATTTCATCAGTACATCGTACATGTTTTGTCTAAATATTTGCAGTTAATAGCAAAAGTGAGAGCCTATAATCATCATAAACAGATGCCCTAATGAAGCCTATATTCCAGCACTGTGGGAAATCCTGTAATATGGCTTCTTTAGTGTAGTTCATCAGTAGGGAGGTCGAGCTTTAGGCACATTGTCTTTTTCTATCCATTAGATATAGTGTTGTATTTACCTCCAACTAACGAGTAACATAACATCAAATAATTTACTGGCCACTACAGCTCGTGTAGAACAAAGACTGTCCTCCTCTAGTTTACAGATCACAACAGCAGCTCACACAAATGTCGAGAAAGAGTAGGTTCACACTGTATTGATCTGTCAAGATGTTTTCATCACTATAAAGCTCTGTTTTATTGAATAATAAGTATTATGCAAACAGTTCATAAACGTATTCAAAACCTATCTTTGTGAATGTACTCCTTCTACATCCTTTGCACTGTCTACCAACTCTATTTCTCCATCTCTCTTTTCATTTCTACCTAAGAAATTGACTCTATTAACTACAAACTATTATTTTCTACTAACTCTTCTTCTAGCCTTCAAACTACTTAATTACTTATGTCTTTATTGTATATATCTGTACTGATGAGATTTAATATTTGATGAATACTCTTACTGAAAAACTTGACTAAATGCCTGTATTAGATGCTCTATGTATTTTGAATGCCTGTTTTAGTTGTGTCTTAAACTGCATATGTACTTTAAATGTACTTTTGTTACTATGCATTAGATAGTGGAGCTTTAACTCCCTATGTACTTTGAATGTACATTTGTTACTTTGCATTAGATAGTGGAGCTTTTCTCCTCGGGCCTCCACTGAAAATGGACATGTATCCAGTTGGACTAGCCCGGTTAACAAATGTAAAATAAATGTAAAATAAATAAATAAAATAAAATAAAATAAATTGAAATGTAAGCCATGACTTAGCCATAGATATCATTATGTGCCATGCATCTAAATTCTACCAAAACTAAAGTCTTGCTATTTAACCGCTTCTGGTGTTCTGTCTCTCTAAAATATCCTTACAAAACATAGATAACAAGCTTGAAAAAGTTAACATAAAACTTTAAGGTGTTCATCAGGCACTATAATCTAGCCAAAATGGCAACAACATAAAAGAAAACATTTCAAAGACTAAGTATTCAGGGGAGAATCTGGAGAGAATAATGTTTTTCCATACAGGTTAAGAATGAATGCTATTTTAATATTCAGTCTGTTATATCCATCTAGTATTCTCACTAACTCTTTGTCCTCTCAAGGATCAAAGCTGCAACAAGCTTAAAATTCCACAGTCAAAAACTCCTTCCAACCTTCCTGGTAACACACACATAGCTATATTTCTTTAAGGAATATACATAGGCTTAAGTTCATTACACTTAACCTTCATACTAAAAACACGGCACTGTCTCTGACATCTCTTGTATAGTATCATATTGTTGTGTCTTTCGGCTTTTCCCGGTCAGGGGTCGCCACAGCGGAAGTCCGGTCCGCTAATGATTGGCAGTAGATTTTTACGTGCTGAGTTGCCAGCTCTGACTGACGCACAAACTTCAACAAAGGTACGCCCGTGTCTCCACACAGAAGATGCTCTAGCTGAGAATCGAACAGGACATCATCTTACTGTGAGGCGACAACGCTACCGCAACACCACCACCGCAGTAACTTGCGTAGTATCATATTACAGTAAAGAATACATGTTCAGGTGTGGTCAAAGAAATTTGTAATAAAGATGAATTCATGCTGTACTTAAAGTGGTATCTCACATAGAGATAAATTCAGGATTCGTGCAAAGAAATGCTTCTCTATTTTTAATCAGATATCCCTTCTCTCACGTTGATCTACTTCCCTTTACCTGATATACACTGAACCTCACGCTCTTTTCCTTTTTGAATGGATGGTTCTCCGTTTTAAATGCAGTTGATTCTACATATTTATCTGTATTTACGCTGACAGATAATGGCCCACAAAATAATAAGTGTAAGTTACAAAACTTCTTTATAGTGCAGCTGAGATGAACATACGTGAAGTAGTCAGATTTATTCACACACACATTTCTAGACTGCTATTTGAGCTAAACTGTATTATGTGCTATTCGTAATTCCATGCCATCTTCCATTTCTTAGGTTCTCAGTGCTATCTGAAAATGTACTTGATTAATGAAACTTGTTGCATCAGTCATCAGGAATTTTAACTAACATGACAAAGACTCCCACCAGACCTCTATTACGTTAGGAGCTGCCCATTCTGAAACTCACTGTGAAAAAATATAAACAAACATCATGATGTTTTCATTATAGGACACTTCAATTATGGCTTCTTTTAAAACAATGTTGTGTATGTAGAGATTATACAGTTTTATTTTCTGCTGACAGGTTGGAAGGATGCCTTGTGAGGTCTCTCTCACCAGTGCCTGATACGTTCTATACTCTCTCCATAATATATACATCTGAAGTGATCAACCTAGTGAAGTCATTTCTAGATTTCAATGCCTGGTTAGCCAAACACAACTTATATAAGCCCAGCTTTGTGAAGGCATTTGTCACTGATCTAACTTGCAAAACTACATGACCAATTTTGGTCTTTCAGAAGTGACTCAGCTTGTAAGGCTACATGACTTATGTACCTCATATATATTGCAAAAAAATGTATAGTATTCCTGTTTGCCTGAGGCAAGCATGTTTATATTGTATTCTATTATATTTTGCTATAATATTTTTGTTAAGCTCATGTACATATTGTTAGCAATGTAGTACTAAAACTAAGTTGCTTGTACCTTAATAATGTTCTTTTGGTTGTGTAGCTGTTCTCCCTGGGTCTCCGCAAAAAATTTTTTTTTTTCAACCCAGTCGGACACTACTCGGTCAACAAATGTAAATAAATAAACAAAATAAATAATTGTATGATTTCTTGAATAACAAGTATTGGAATTCATAATTTTATGCACAACATTGCAAAAATATATATTATGGGAATCAGTGAAATAAGTTTAAAAGTCAACAAAGAGTGGGTAGACTTCTCTGAGGCAATATTAATCAGAGGTTGGATTATTATATTGGGGGATAAAGCTCCATCTCAAATGCCTAAAGTGCAAGGAGAATATATGTTTTTTCCAGTTTTGGTGAATTAGGTCAATGACTTTCCAGAAATTGTATTTACACTCCTGGAACATTCCTGTTTTGAAATCCTGGAATACAGCTTCTCATGTTTTAAATTAAATTTGTGATTTTTCTAGAGTTTGGACATTTGTTAACATAGGCATCTACCAATCCCACGTGCTTGCTGAACACTGCAATTTATTTTTAAATACAGGTATCTTCTTGGGGGTATAAGTTTTAAGGAACTAGTGTGCATTACTTATAAATACAAAACACGTGAATTCAGGAACGTATTTTACAAATCATTGATGAAAATAAATATGGTTCAGTTTAGTCTGTCATTGTTATGGCATACTTTCAAAACAGTCCTAAAACGTCATTTGAGAAAATGCATAATCTTTTATTAGAAGAGAAACCTATGCATAGGAAACCGGTAGGAATGATCTGTTAGAAAGGTTGCAAGCAGAGAGGACTTGTGTTGTGAATAGCAATCAGAGCTATTAAACAAATACCTCGTCAAAATGCAGCAACTTCATTTGCTGAACGACCGATTTTGCCCATTGCAATACAGTGATTATTCTTCATTAAATGACAATATTGGCTACTAAAGTGAAACAGAACAGCACATGCTGCTTGATAACAATGATGAACAATTCAGTAAAAATAAATCTCTGACTTCTTCCACTGAGATCTTAGAAGCACTGCCACCCACTGTCACTCTCAAATGTGTGAGAATAGAACTACGGCAAAATGACAATAATGATTTCCAAGTATTTTGTATCTAGCAGAATTCTCAAACTTTTCAAAAAAGAATCTTAAACTGAATTATGCATAAAGATATCTACATAATAGCGCAAATCTTGTCACCTATCCCAAATGTCATACAGAGAGTGTGAATAAGTAACAGTTACAGACAAATTCTTTGACAGTTATATAACATGCACATGAAAAAGAAATCTTATACTTAATGTCAGACATAGCATTTTAACCAAAGTATTGCTACAATCAGGAATTTCACTTTCTCTGAACCAAAATGATTTCAAAGGTAAAATATTAATGCTTTAGTTTACAGGAGGTTGAGCTCTTGGTATGGGGTCTGTGCAGGACCCTTCAAAAATCACATTTTTGCTTTCTTCACATGTAAAAAAAACAAAAGAAACATTTAAAACTAGACTTTCCACTGTGTGATTCCTTAAACCTCTTGTATTAGAGACAACATGGGATATATGTAAATAACCCTTTAAGGACATCAGGTGTTTCAGCTATATGGAATTCTGAATGTCTATAACTTTTATTTTTTAAGTATATTAATGGACAAATTCAGGCCAAAAATATCAAACCCCACTAGCTGCAAACATTCACATTTCTGCCTACTTATGGCATCATCAGGACAGCATAAGTGGAATGTTTGGCTAACTTTTAGAAACACAGGTTTGTCGTACCCAACTGATATCCATAATCATTACAGTGCCTGCAAAACATCCCAACCAACAAACTAAAACAATGAGCAAAAAGGTCATATAGAAAAAACAATTAGTTTGCGTCTTTCGGCTTTTCCCAGTTAGGGCTCGCCACCGCAGAACTCCGGTCTGCTAATGATTGTCAGTAGATTTTTACGTACCGAGTTGCCAGGTCTGATGCACAACCTTCAACGAAGGTACGCCCATTCACGCATGTCTCCACACAGATGACGTTCTAGCTGAGAATCGAACCGAACAGCGTCTTACTGTGAGGCGACAATGCTACCGCAGCACCACCACCGCAGTACAGAAAAACCAATTAGTAAAAACCAAAACAAAAATCTAACAAGGCTATACTTTCTACTGTGGGATTCCTTAAACCTCTTGTAATAGAGGCAATATGGAATATATGCACATGATCCTTTAAGGACATTAGGTGTTTCAACTATATGGCAATTTTGAATGTTCATGTTTTTTTTAAGTCTATTAATGGACAAATTCAGGCCAATAAAGCCAAAGCCCATTAGCTGTGGACATGCATGTTTCAACCTTCTTATGGCATCATCAGCACAGCATAAGTGGACTGTTTGGTCTAGCCTTGTTAGATTTTTCTTTTGTTTTTTACTGATTGTTTTACTTTGTTGGTTGAGATATGTTGCAGGCATCCTAGTGATTATGGGTATCAGTTGGTTATGACAACCCTGAGCCTCTAAAGGTTAGCCAAACAGTCCACTTATGCTGTCCTGATGATGCCATAAGAAGGCTGAAACATGCATGTCCACAGCTAGTGGGGTTTGGCTTTATTGGACTGAATTTATCCATAACAGACTTAAAAAAAGTCATGGACATTCAGAATTGCCATATAGCTGAAACACCTAATGTCCTTAAAGGGTCACTTGCATAAGAATGAATACTCCCAGTCTATGCTGTCAACACATAGACCTGTTTTATTATATTTGGTTATCTATCATGCAGTTGCATTTGTATCAGCCAAATGAGGTATTATCATTGTTATTACATGTATATACCTTTATGATGGTTTTCTTTATTATCAGAGGATAACCACTTAGTATAGATACCAAGATACATTATGTACTTGTATACCATATCATATCAGAAATTGGGGTTATGTTGTATAATACCCCTTTCTGTATATAGTGTATGGTGCTTACATTATTGCCAGCATGTGACCCAACCTCATTTTTTATACCACACTGTTCAGTTATATTTATTTATATATGGTATGGGTCAATTTAAGACTGATTTTTTGCTCCATAATCATGTGTTTCATATGATACCAATAGCATGTATCATTTTTATGTTTTGCAGTTGGCTAGGATATCATACATTGGACCTTTGTCAACTATTAGCTCCAGATAGGTTTATTGCATTGTTACACTGGTTATTGTGCCAACCTTAAACATACTATAGACAGTTTATAAACTGGTCACAGTGTTTTGGGTTATGCATTACACATGTCCAGCAAGCATGGGATACTGTTTGTTACATTTTGTTAGACATATTATAGACAGTTTATACACCTGACACAGTGTTTTTGGTTATGTATTATATATTTCCAACAAGCATGAGACACTGTTTTGTTATATTTCGCATTTATAGATATGGATGATCAACAGACTGTTTTTATTTCAACATTTTCTGACACTTCTTGGCATTGATGCCTATGATTGCAGTTGTGTTTTGGAATGTAACTTTTTGTTACTCATTATGTATGCACATAAATTATGTGCTCCTGTTTTTCATTGGTCCCGAGTTATTCATAAGCATCTATGCTTACCAGTGAGTTGTCATTATGTCTTTCTTCCTCACTGAAGAAGGTTTTTAGTATGAGGATCGAGCTGTTACTTTAGTGCTTATGTAGCACTAGGTCACCTTTAATAAATTTTGGGATTTGGAACTTTCGGTGCTGGCCTTTGGTGTGTTTTGTTTTTTGTTTGTCGTGCGTGCACAGCCGTGGTAGGTGGGAGTGTTTGTACGTCACTTGCATATATCCCATGTTGCCTGTAATACAAGAGGTTTAAGGAATCACACAGTGGAATGTCTAGCCTTGTTAGATTTTTCTTTTTTTTTACTGCTTGTTTTTTCTGTGTGACCTTTTGTCTCATCATTTTACTTTCATTTGTTATCAGATGATGTTGCCCTCTAGAAGCTATAGAAGTATTTTTCTTTATCACTGTTATACAAAATACTTTTGTCCTAAACATAGACCAGTGTCATCAAGCCCATTTAAAAAAAAATCAGATCATGAAAAATAACTAGATAAACTCAACTTCTGTGAATGGTGCGGGTCTCAGCTAACAAGTGAAACATTACTCCTCACAATTAGAAGTTACAACAATGTAAAGGCAATCAAACACGTTTCTAATATGAATAAAAAGAAAAGGCATTTAATTAAATATCAAGTAATAAGTGAATTATTTTCTAAGTATTGTTGTTCAACAGTTTTTTCCCTGTCCAAGATGGGTAAGGAACATATCCTCATGCCCTTTCTTTGTCAGCAGGATGAACCAGGCAATACTCTGTCTTCTCGCTTTCCCTCGAGTATTACACCCATGCTGTCTCATACAGCAATCATTGGGATCATCTCCACTATCAGACAGCATAACATTATACTGTCTGAGGAAAATGTATCAATGCCTGCTATTAATCCATAGTAACCTCACTCTTCCATGGCAACTACTAGCTTTTTATATTACGGTGGCGGGAATCCATTGCAAATAGATCCAAGCTGATTACTACAAGCTTTACTCAATTCTGAAATTGTGTGAAATTCTGTACAAATGACATAGCCATAAATGTAAATACATAGGGTGAAAGCTCCTCTCTCTATTCAAAATATTGCAGATTCAACTTTCCCAGAGTGTGATAGGAGTGTGCAATCCTTGATTAAAAGATGTCCATAGGATCATAGGTGTATACTTGGCTTACAACCACTAAGGCTCCTACAAGCCTAGCCATGCAATCTAAATATGACTGACATTTTCAATTTATACAGGGATGAGTTACTGACTGCCTCTGTCCATCAGAGACATAGGCTAATGATGTAGTTAACTGTAATGGCCAATGTCCCAAAATTAAAATATAAGTCTAATTCATAATAATATAATTATAAGCAATACTAATAAACTGATAAATAAAAAAAAAAGTAATAATAATATTGATAATTACAAGTAAGCATAATGCATTTCTTGTCATTGAGCTTTAACCCATACATACATACATGCATACAAATATTTCAAGCAGAGGCATTAATGCCCTTCTTGCTTGCCAATCTACTAAAACACCTGTTACCATAATAAGTGTCCAGGCTGTTCTTAAAAATATCTAAACTAGTACTTGCTTTAATGTAATTTGGTGTCTGTTCTATGCATCAGCTACTCTGTCAGAGAACCAATTAGTACACTTCTCATTCCTACAGAATATTCTACATAGGTTATCTGATGATTCTCTAGTACTTTTTGATAACCCCAAACATTCCCAGAGGTAGCTGTCTCTAAATGCCTTATATACTTGAATAGGATCCCCTCTTAGATTTCTATAAGAAACACTGTTCAAGTTCAGATATTTTAGTCTTTCACAGTAACTTAGATTTTCACACCTATGGATGCCTTTGGTATATTTCCGCTGTACTCTTTCCAGTTTACTCATGCTTGTTTTCTTATAGGGTTTCCATATTGTTATTCCATACTCAAGTTTGGGTCTAATATAACTAACAAACAATGACTTCATCATTTTTGATTTCCTAGACTTTATATCATTAACCAATTGGTTGACATGATAAGAAAAACTCATAGCTGAATCTACCCATATACCTAGGTCCTTAAATGAGTCTACAGTTTCAATCACTGTGTGGTGTACTAAATATTCACCTTTGTCTGTACCCCTTCCACATCTTATATATCTATAAAAAAGTTTCCTATTATGCTCCATATCTTTATATAAATTTTCTTCAAATTTTTCTTGATCTTGTCTCACACTATGCTTAATCTGTTTGTCCAGCTTGTTTGTTTCAGTTTTCAAAGTTGTAGTTTGACCTCTCTTCCATTACTTATATTTTTTCTCTCTCATCTTAATCAGATATCTTGTTCTCATGCAAATATATACCCTGATGTATGCCTAGATCATGATGTTAAACATTTTTTTTGATGTTTTGCACTCAATTTCTCTTTCAAAACTTTCCGCATCCCATCTGCAGTTTTTCCACTGAATACCTCACTCCAGTTAGTTTTACATAGTGACTGTTTTACTTCCATATAATCTGTAATTAGTCTTCTGTGCACTGGTTTAGATTTCAGTTTAGCAAAATTAACCTTTATAACTCCATCAACATTGCACATCAATGGTGGTAAATCTTGACTTGAAGTAACAGTAATTTCTTTAGAAACACAGACAATGGCTAGTATGTTCCGTCCCCGCTAGGCTTTTTTATAATCTAAAGCAATTGTTGTTCCTGAATATAAGTTGTGAATAATTTCCTTACTAACGTTGTTGAATCAATATTATTCCAGTCTGTTTCTGGTAAATTTAAGTCCCCAGTAAATATTATTCTTCCCTCCCGTGTTTCATGCAAGAAATGTATGAATTATTCTAAGTCATCTGCACTTGACTTTGTTGGTCTATACACTACAATAACTGTCATATGTTCCAAGATTGTCTTTATTGTCACAGTTACACACTCTACAGTATTGTTATCATCAATGAAGATGTAATAAACGTAGGTCTCATAATTACCTTGGCATGGCATTGGGAGCAAGTATTTATCTGTGTTAGACCTTCCTGAAGGGTTTCTCATCTTGGGGGAATTCAGTGACTGCTCCCAGTTTGCAACCATCCTTGAACTTGGTCAGCCAGAGGCCTTTGACATAGGCTTTGACCTCTGAGAATTAGATGCCAAAAGTACAGTTTTGTACCTACCATAAATGTAGATGTTAATACCAGAGTATTGACGCCAGGTCGGCGTCGAAATGGCGCGCGGACTGGCCAGCATGTATCAACGCATGACCGACTCGCCATAATCAGATCAGTCTTTTTGCCCCAGATGTCAGAAGAGACTAAAAAAGACAAGGCCAAAATACCTGCACCAAAAATATGTACAATATATACGTAACCTCACCTACACAACCACACCAAGACACAGAGGGGAGAGAGGGGTGGACTACAGCTAGGGGGGGATCTCCCTAATCTACATTATTGGTAGGTACAAAACTGTATGGCAGTAGCCCTAGTGGAATGAGGCCTAATCCCAGCTGCAGTAAGATATTGAAGAGCACTCAAAAATTAGGCTCAGAAATCTCCAAATTCTTTGCTGTACTCCAAAATAAAATGACCGTCCTTCTGAGATAACAGATGAGGAAAGAGGTAAAGGCCATGGAGGCTTCTTTTACAACTCCCGTAGTAGTGGTACCCCGTGTTGCGAGGCCAATCTGGAGCTATCAAAAGTTTCCACTCGTGAGGGATCCATGATTTGCCTGTAACACATCTGCTAAGGAGTTCTGTGCTCTGCCTGCATAGAGGATAAGATGTGTTCCCCCCTTGTTTTGATGCCCACATGACAGTCGTGTTGTCTGTTTCTGACTACCTCTGGGGTCACAGACAGAGAATCCTTGTAGGGGTGACATTCCTGAGCCCACCACAAAAATTTCGCTCACAGAATACCAATTTCCAACCTAAAATAGCGCCCTGCAACTTTAGCCTTATAGGCATGAAGGTAAGCTTCCTTGAGATCTGAAGTTACCATAGTGAGTGATTCGCTCAGCAGCAGAGGTAAAAGCTGTTGTCAGCCAATCATCTTGAACTGGGGAATGTCCAGATAAGTGTTGAGGATAGATAAATCCAAAATTGGTCTCACGTGTTCCCTTTCTGATAAGCAGGACTGGCTGAATGGCCCCATCTGGAGGTAACTGAAAACTTGCTTGTGAGCCTCTTTTCTTTGTGGAGGAGGAACGTCACAGCAGCAGGCAGAGCCCTTTGGGACTCAACTGGTGACTGGCCTCTTTGTGAAGGTGGCTTCACTGACCCTAACCTTTTGGATTCTATCAGTGAGACAGCTAGTTTATCAATGGGTTTGTGATGCCTGTGCCCTGGCCCAGCAGTCAAGGAGTCTCAATCCTCACCACTAACACCAGAGATGGCGTATCATATATGAGGAAAGGATAACAAATACACACAGTAAAGTGCAATTTCTCTTAAGAGCACACAGAGATCACAGTCAGTCTGGGGCTGGTCACTCTCTTGCTCCCCAGGTCCCCAATAAGACTCCCCACTGGCACAGCTATAGGGTCCAGATCTCAGCCTAGCTGGGCAAGCTAAAATCTCCAGCACCCTCTCTGTCCAACCAGTGCTTTGTGTCCCTGCCCAAGTAGCTGACAGACCCACACTTTGAGATAAGAGTTTACATAACCACACAGACACTTCTGGGGAAGGCTGGCACAGGTTCTCCAGCTGTGCCCCTTTTATCCAGACTATAGGGTAGTACCACTTGCCACCAACCAGCTAATATTTATCAGCTACTCAAAGGCCCTTAAAAGGGTGTCCACTTATTACTGTGCAATATTGTTATCTAATTGGTAGTATGACTAAACAGTCTCAAGGCTTATTAGAGTGACCTGGTACAGGATCCTTATATATATGCAATGTACTGTTAGAGCTTAACTTAGCGCTACACAAACCAGCCACAGTTAAAAGGTTTTAAAATATTTAATAATAAATATAACCACAAGACAATACTTTCTACTATACAGTGCTAGTCAAAAGTTCAGAGATCTCAAAGAAATACTTAAAATAAATCAGTAGTACAGTTCTGACATCACAGAAAAACAGTTAGTCTAATCTTTCTAAATTCTAGCTATCCCTAAAAGAAAAAACAAGTCTACGATAACTTACATAAGACAACAGGCAAAGTGCTGATGAGTTGGATGATCAAGACAAAAATGCTTAATGCCTTTTGATTCTCTCTGTTTAAATTGCTATTGCAGTTCTGATAAACATTACATCATTTATTTTACACTTTCCTGGTGCTCCCAGGCTTACACATTAACTGCATTTACATTCTTAACATCTCCCTTTTGTTATCTTGCAGCTGGTCAGAAACAGAGTAATAAAATACATGTGTGTGTTTAAATCTAGCAAATTTAACTCTTGGTTAAAACAATAGAAAGAATTTCTATATCTAGATGTTTTGGCACCACTGCTACATTAAAGGGTCACCACATGCTTTACTTTGGTCAGTAGAGTGTACTGTTGTCACATTTATTTCCAGTTCTACATGTAACAGTATTTCATTACATTTAAGACAACAAACCTGTAGTTTACATTCATATTTACAAATGACAGAATTATCTGCAAAATTCTATCTAGCTAGGCTGGCAGCCTTCACCCTTCTCTACCAGTCTTCACAGGGTTATAAAGTGGTTTATGCATATTTCCATAAGTCTGTTGACAATGCCCACAAGGGGTATTGTATCAAATCCACTGAGCACAGAAGAAGTTATCAGGGACCTGGGGACCCAGGTTGATAGTAGTCTGTCATTCGACACCCATGTAGCTAAAGTAGTTAGGAAGACCTTCTACATTGCCCACCTTATCATGAAGGGATTCTCATCTAGATCAAGGGAGGTCATAGTCTCCCTTTACTCATCACTCATCAGGCCAATGATTGAGTACAATGCCCCATTCTGAATGTATCTGACCCGACACTTGCAGCAGCTGGAGAGGCCACAAAGTTCCTCACCAAAAGGATAAAGGGTCTCAAAATCTGTCCTATGCTGCCCGACTGAAAGAACTCCAGCTCTATTCAGTCGCCACCGCTTGCTAAACTCAGAGGTGACCTTTGCCTAACATACAAGGCCATGTCAAACCCAGATTTGATGAATATGCTTCACCTCAAAAAATCTAGATCCATCAGAGCCACAAGGGCGGGAGACTTAAACCTTGACACGGCTATTAATAGGACGTGCTGGAGGGATAGATTCATCACCCAAAGACTCCTATGCTGTGGAACAAAATCCCGGTACATGTGAGGCAGAGCACCTCGCTGGCCTTGTTCAAGAGAAATCTTGACCAATGGATGGGAGATCGCAGATATACCCCAGGGATTACCTCAGTGTCACTGCTCGACAGAGGCACAGAAAAATAATGGGTATAGTTCCCCATACTAAAGGGGTGGCCTAAGCCACAAAACGATGGGCTAGGCTTGTAAATGCCCTCGGGCAGATAGCCTAGTATGAACCTATGAACCTATGAACCTAAATATTTTATCCAGATCTAGGTAGGCAGTATGCACTGCTTTCCTCTCATCCATTGCCTTACAGTCCTTTTTGAAGAAGTCCATCAGTTTCATTATGCATGACCTTCCTTTGACAAAGCTAAACCAGGAATAGTACAGTATCTGGGGCTCTTCTGTTCCCTTGCTGATAATCTCCATGATAGTTCTTCAATATGAAGGTGGTGGTCATTGCAGTCCTTCATTCCTCATGGCACAAAGTCTGCTTTAAGACAAGTTGTATTTTAGACTTTTCAGGAGGCGTCCTCAGGATGTTATCAGAGCACAATGAGGTTGTGTTCTAGGCTTTAGAGACCACAGCCAGTAGATGCTCCCTAGTTATAGTTGGAGGGGTTAAGTTTGAGGGTATTTCTTGTTGGATGGTTGTAGTAAGAGGGGTATAAAGTTGGAATTGAGTTTGTCCACTAACAGGTTCACTATTTCAACAGGCTCACTGAATGTAGCGCCATTAATCAACAGTTCAGCAATTTGCTGTATGTTGCCCTTGAGGATTCTGACATAGCTGAAGAAGGGCTTGTGGTTATCTTTTACCTGATAGGCAATCTTAACCTCATAGTTGGCTTTGTTTGACCTAATTAACCCTCTTAGCTATTTAGTTTGATGAAAGAGTTGTTTATATTTATGGAAATTAACATAATTTTTGCCATAATTTTTTTCCCTTTGTCATACATACTGTATAATTTGAGATGCCACTAGGGTGGTTTGTTTCTACAGCTAGTTTGGTGCTTCCTTTTGATAGATACAGCAGGCTTTATGCAGCCATTTACATGGTTGTAACAGAGTTTCTGAGAGCAATTCAGCATAGGCTACTGTGTTCTCGGGCTTGGAAGGGCACTGAATTTTGACAGGCCATCCCTTAATAAAATGTAGGGTGCTAGTTTGCCTTGGAAAAGTTCCTGTCACTGGCTTTACTGGGGTCACAGAGTTTATTTTTATTTTAAAGGACACAGCTTTATGGTCAAACCTTTCCAAGTGAGAAAGACACATGTGTGTGTGTGTGTGTGTGTGGGGGGGGGGGGGGGGCAGCATTTTCCAATATCTGTGAGTGGGAGATCCAGTATGTTGAAGCCTCTAGTGGATGCATTCACTGTTTGGCCAAGGCTGTTTGTATTTATAAAGTCCAGGAATCTCTATGCCTGCAGATTTGAGGCCATGTAGGATTACCAGTGTATAGATGGGTAATTACAGCCTGCCATGAGTAGGGTGTTCGGTTGGATAATAAATGACTTCAGTAGGTCCATATATGCATAGTGAGCTTCTTGGAACATAGAGGGTGCCCTACAGGTGGTAAGGATATGATAAAGGATTTTGTCTATGGGGATCTGCATGTGGAGGAACTACTGCACATCATCCTGTTCGACCACCCTAGAGGTATGATTTATATTGAGACACCTCCACCTTTACCCCTTGTCTGTGAAGCTACTGGTATAAAACTGTGGAAGGCACTGAAACCTTGCACTGATGTGGTGTACTCTACTGCTTTACACCATGTTTTGTTAACTGCACAAATGTCTATATTCTTGAGTGTCAGAAGAGAGTGTAACTTTTTTAAGGCTCTTGGCATTGAGCAGTAACACCTTGTGGTTCAGTTGAGTTGATGTTCTAATGTCAATTCGATATTGCATAACAAAGGCACTATGGGAGTGGATAAAGTTTTATCCAGTATTTGAAAGCCTACAGGAAACAGGTGCAGGCCATTCTTGGAAAAGCAATGTGGTCTGTTACCATGTCCTCCCAAGATGACAAATACCGGATCCCCTAATGATACCAGAAATACAGTCAAGTGTTAACATCAGTCATCATTTGCTTAAATTGTGGCATCATCCTCAGTGATGGTAACATGCTGCTACATGCTAGGCTTATACTAGCCTTAGACAGATAGTCTGAGAGCTTGATAATGTCTATCTTCATATAGTCCAGGGAGGTACATCTTGCGTTGTTTACACCTGCGTGGACTATGATGGAATCAGACTGATACCTGTGGTGTAATGATTTGAGTGTGTGCATGATTTGGTGAATCCTGGCTCCAGATAGGCAACTAACCATTATCTTCTCCTGGCTAGAGGAAACATTAGTATGTTTTACAATGGATGCCCCAATAACGAGTCCTGGGAAGTATTTGCCTGCCTTTGGGACTTCATGCTTGGGGCTTGAGTGCGACTGTATGCATGGTGTAACGTGCTGTTTTTTCTCTGAGTTTCTTTGGGATTGCTGAAAGATAGCTATGCTAAACGGCAGTCTATGTGATCTTTGTTGTTTAGGAAATTGCTTTTAAGTGTCTCAGCATACATTAGTCTGTGTGTTGTGTGCTATGTGAAGTGGATGTTTTGACAACCTGATGTGCACTTGTATGTGAGAGTTTAGCATCCAGTGTCATTGTGTAAGTACACCTCTTGCATACTGTGTCGGTTTCTTTAAGGAATAAGTGGTTGTCAGTAAACATAAGAGAATTGCTACGTTGTCTTAAGATGTCCATAACAACCAATCAGGCTGCAGAGAAGTTAGGAAATTGCATATCCATGCTGTCCCAGCCCTTTGGTGAGCTAGAAGGGGGATGGTGTATTGGGGTTACAGTGCTAGTAAGGATGCATTGATGTTGCAGACTAATGATTTATCTAGGCAGATTATAATAAACAGTACTAAATTCTACTGTAATGTTTATGCAATACTGAACTCTACTAAATCTATATATATTGCCACTTGACATCCAACTAGCTGGTCTAAGCTTGTCAATGCAGAAAGCATTTGCTCTACATTTACTGTGTTACAAGGTACAGTTTTATGGACCATTCTATAGGGAACATTTGCTTTTTAGGTGTTTGCTACTGTACAGGGCACACAGTAAAACAGACTCACATACAATGCTATCACAAATGAATTAAACGACTGGAAATTCCTTGTGGTAGGTGATTTTAAGAACGTCTTACAGCAGTAACAGTGCGAGGAAGAGAAATTTCTTTCTTTTTTTTTTTTTTTCGTTTCATACAGTGAAATGCACAAATAAACGCAGGAAATTGTAGCAATCACTCAAAATAGCATAAGCGAGTGTAATTTAGCAATCAAAAATACTTTGTTTTGCCTGGATGGCACTGTTTACAAGTAAAACACTTCTGGAATACAGGCTAGGATGCCAAGCTTTGCTGAGCTCTGAGAAAATGAGCAGGAGGCAATCTGTAGTACAGGATGCCTACTCAAGAACAATACTGATTTACTCGGTGGATACTCAACATCATAGAGCTATGGAAAACAATGGGTAGGAAGAGTAAATAAATAAATACAACAGACAACAGCAATAGAAGAAGGGACTTTGGATTATCATACGGACCAAAGGTCAGAGAGACAACCTTATAAAATCACAAGAGGAACAGGGAGGGAGGATTGGTAAAATTCAAGGAAGAAGCCGGCTAGCTAGAGAGGAATCCAATCAAATAAAGCCAATACTGAAGCTCTTTCAGAAACTTTAGCTTTCAGTTGGGGGGGGGCACAAAACAGAGAAACAGAAAGGCACGGGAATGCAACTTTCAGCAGGAAAATAATCAAATTATAAAACTGTAGGAGCAAAACTAGAATATCAACAACTGTAAAAGCACTGAAGCTAAATCCTGAAGCAGAAAAACAATACACTCATTACAGTAATTCTACTACAGTTTAAACCACCAGACTAAGTAGAAATTTAATAAAAGCAGTGTTTATGGAAAAAAGCACAGTAATAAATGACTAAATATGGCTCAAACCTGGCAGTAGTTCCTAATTCTGCCACAAAGTAAATGAAACTGTAAGACTAAGGCCCAGCACGGATGAAAATACAAACAGCTAGCTTTCACAAGTCAACGTGTGGATAAAGTAGAACAGTATATTGTAGAAACCCAGTCTTCCCACAACTGCAAATTAAGCGACAAGACTAAGGTCCCAGAACAAACTAAAATATGTAAACAAATAACTTTTTTGGCTAAAATGCAGAAAAGAGGAGTACAAAGAAGTTTAGCCACGCAGGTCAGTGTAGGTGCAACTTAAATATTTCAGCAGAATTGAAATAAATGATTTTATTCTCTTTCCTTTTTGATGAAAAGCTTGTTACTCACAGTTCTCCAAGTCTTACATAAAACTGATTATTTCGATATACGGGAAGTGGAATTTGTACAAATGCCATTTTTGCACCATTTCTGTATGCTGTCCAGACAGTCTTGTATAACCCATCACTTAACATTATGACGACTCAGACTATGAATTTCTGTACATTTCTTGAAGAGAGTTGAAAATTCAGACCACTCATTGTGGAAGGAGATTCTGTCTACATTGATCTCAGTATAGTTTATAGGTTTTTTGTAGAGTATACAGGATCATCTCATTGCTCTAATAAAGAAGAATTCTAGTATGTCACAAACTCATCTGACTGTTTTGTGCTGGGGCTTTATATATGTAATGAATGAAATAGTCTTCGCAGAAGGATCCACAATGTTCTTCCCTAATCAGACTTGATCATAATAAATCTATGAGAGAAATGCCACTTGTACATTTTTGGTTAGATCACTAAAAACAATGTACTATGTTCTTCAAAACAGCTACGGAGTGAAATACAGAAGTGGACTAGGGTCGGGGTCCATTCATTCTTTGAAGACTTGCAAAATAACTGAATGTGTCCCTGAATTTAGGATTTCATAACCATTTTTCCATGACTGAATTAAGTAAATAGTAGAAGGGTGAAGTCTTTATTAATTTACAACTGAATGAAACATGCTATATTTCTGTGTGTATATACACACACGTGCATTCACATATACAAATTATGCAATGGAACTGGTAAATTCAAAACTTTCAGTTCCTTTCTTCATGAATTTTGACCAACTACAGTGGAGACATATTATCCTCTCATATGTTCTGGAAGAAAAATACTTTAATGACCATAGGAAATTGTCTTGCTTGTTTATAAGACTAAACAGTATAGGCAGAAACAGGAAGAAAATTATAAATATCACCCTTTAAATGTTCAGAGTGGCCCAGATTTTGCTGGCATGTGAGATTGTGCAAGGAAAACCATACCCTGGTGCCAGTGTAAAGGACTTTTTACTATACTACAGAAAAAAAGACTTAATAGTGTAGGTTACGTTGTTTATACAGTTTTTCATCATATCTTTAAGCTTTGGGTGCACTATCATTGTTTTCTGGAACATCTAAACAAACATTAAGAGCTTTACACATTTTCCAAACAAATACACAAAATTGGAGTGTCCTGTAAAAAGAGGGACATGACAGCCCTAGACCACATTTTGAATTCCAGAGGGAATACTGACTTTAACTTAAAACAATATCAAACCCTGAGGAACTGTTTCAGAATCATAACATCACCATCACCAATAGTATAAACAATATAGGACTATTCTGTCAGAAGCTATTAACTTAATCTAAAAGTACAATTCTCATTCTTTCATAAAAAAATCTGAAAGCGCATAATATTAAAGCTGTGATTTTGGCTTACATTACCTAGAAATGTGAAAATTAGTTCATTAAGAAAATAATGCATCATAAAACAATGTGGCATGCTCTTTGACTCCGTAATTAAAAAATTACAAGAAAAAGTAGATTAGCGTCATTTGCACAAATACCTAAACCTGTTTTGTGGTGCTGTATCTGACAGCCATGGATACATCAATTAGGAAATGGTCCAGGTACCACACACACAAAACTGACAGAAGTCAATTGCACTAGTGCAAACAGAGACAAATGCATTGCAGGTCTCTTTCATGAAATAACAACCACCATATTCTTCATCTACACATGAACTCAGAAGGGAAGTAAATACTGTGGGAAGAAATATCCAGGGAATTATTATGGCTAGGCTTGCATAGGTCCTATGGCCGAAAGCCTAGTACCAACCTACAAACCTATAACTTTGCCAGGCAGATGGTCCAGAAATTACATACGTCTTCACAGTAATGACTTGGTAGCATTTCCATCACATGTACACTCCATCATTCTTTATGACTCTTGTCTTACCACCCCCATATATTCTTTCCTTTGCACACAAATCCTGCCGCACTGTCTTGATGGTGAAGTGGAACTTTGTTAGGGTGCAGATGATGCCACATGTTTCTGTTGATCAAACAGACTGACAGAATAGCAATTTGTGTTATAAAGTGGATTTTATATACTTTAGAACTGTCTGAAAATCTGTGACTTTACTGTCAACCCTTAGAACCTAATGTTATGCTGTCTGAAACCCAAAAGCTTCATATGAACAATGATAACTTATTCAATAACACCATAAATAGTGGTCAGTATTACAAAACATCACTACCTACTAGACAAGACTCATGCTTGTTACAGCAGATGACCACCAGTGTGCCAGGCTGCATATTTATGCTGACCCCTCCAAGCACTTTGTATGAACAGCCATGCACACATCCAAGCCTCAAGTACCACAGACAGTTTTCCTTTTAATACTTGCTCTGGTTTAATTTGTTTTTTGAAATGTCCAGTAGTTCCACAATTTCACAGTGGATAACAGAGCCAGTTATTTTCACCATTGTAGCACCTTTTTATTGCTACATAGTACACAGTATAAGTTGCCTATGGTTGCATGCTGAACCCAGTGATGTGTCTGTTGCACCCCCCTTCACATTACTGGAGATGCTGATCTCCTGTTCATGCGCTGTATTTTGCTTAGAAAGCTGAGTTTCAGATCTTGCCTACTACTGAAGCCACTAAACTGAAGTAGCCAATCATAGAGGTGAACATAGGGTAACTATATTGCCACAAAAATGGACAGTGCAATCAGATTGTGACCTATTGATTAACTGAATAAGCATTAGGGCTTACTACTAGATAAACTGCTGTGTGGTGAAATAATCCAAACATTTTAATGGCCTAACTGTAAAAATATTTTGTGTTATAATTTTAACCAGACCAAGGCTGTACAAAAAATTGGCTAATGCATTATTTTAGAGCTATTAAATAATGAATGCATTTCTGTGACTCAGTGCAGCTCCTGTTTTATCTAGTTATACCACTTAACATTATATAATGCATGTATTGCCTGAGAAAGAAACTCTAGGGAGAAGAACTAATGAATAAGTGTATTTAACAGATGAATTAAACAGACTTAGACCTCTTTTCCTAAAAGGCTAACTATTCTTCTGAGCTTATTTCTTCTGAAGAACTTCATAGGCCGATTATATTCAGTTACTCCATTGAAGAAACCTGTAATAGACTGAGTCTTGTCTAGGGTAGCAGCACAGCTGAAACATTATGGCTGCCTGTCCGATTCCCACATTGGTTAATAACTGCATTTATGGCAGTGTAGCTATACAGCTACATATAGGATGCATGAGTGAGCAAGTTAATGAGTTACCATCAATGATTTGTAGCCATAAAGTGTGTGTGTGTGTGTGTTAGGGGTGAGGGTTACTACATAATGTAGTCTTTATTACGTTAGCCATTTCTAAACATACTCGGGTATGAACTACAGGGGTACTATAGCTCTCTGTACATGACTGACTTGTACAGTGACAATATAAATTCTTTGTCATTGACCAGACCTGTAGAAGGAGCAACATACCATTCTATCCTTACTGTGACCCATACTGCAGTGAAACATGTCTCTGACCATGGAGTGACCTTTACAGGTGGACTATAACTTTCTGTCCATGCAGTGATCTCTACAATGGTAATATAACCTCTCTGTCTCTGGAATGATTTGTACAGGGGTATTATACCTCTCTGTCCATGTCCAGGACTGACCTGGACAGGGCTAATATAACCTCTATTTAATGAACAAGACTGCTGATCTGCCTGTAATTTGTAAGGTCATATGGGTAAAAGGGTATCTTCATCACCTGAATACTTTTCTGGGTATCATTTAAACCACCCCATCCATCCATCCACAACCCCTTTTTCCGCTTTTTGTACATGGGGTCAGGGTGACACCAACAGTAACAACAAACCACCCAAAACCCTTCATAAACATTTTTCTGATTAGGTGATACCTGTCTGTGTGTTACAAATTGATCATTAATCATCATCTTTCTTTAAATGGCAGAAATCTGTTAAAAATGTGTAAATCCATCACAAAAACATTTGAGTGCGCCCTATTTTTTACTAGCCCACCTGCCTGGTATATCAGAAACACTACATTTACTAATGCTTGAATGTTTCTAGATTTTTGTTGTTTTTCTTCACTTTTTAAATGAGCATGAAACATACCTTTTTCAATGATTTTCAGAACAGTTACTTTTCTGTGGAACAGAAAAATATTTCACCTTTACTGATCACTTTAGTGAGATTTAAGGGCAACTCTGTTACTGGCAAATAAAACTATGACATGAAAATTAAACAGGAGGGTTATAAAGCTACTTCAGCTTAGGGAAATTAATATTTCTTCCAGCATTTAATTAAAATGAATTAAGACAGTAGTCTAGCAGGAAAAACTAGAATATGAACATCTAAAATAAATACTTAAGGGGATCATTAAATCTTAACACTTTAATTCTTACATACATATAAAGTTAGACAAATGAAATACAGCTTATAATACTATTAGTTATGAGCTTACAGCATTCAAGGTATAGTCAAGTTATTTACAGATAATTATTTTTTGAGAAACAAAAAAATAAAAATAAAAAGAATAGACAAAAATATACTTAAAAAATAAATCTGATGGCTAGTTATATACTACTTTTCAGGACTGTCTTGCAAACACTAACTTATCTCAATGTCTTATTTTCTTTATAAAGGGCACCTCCAATGGCTATTACACACACACACACACACACACACACACACACACACACACACACACACACGTGTGCATGCACATTGATGTCTTAAGTTTGTGGCCCTTGAGAAACCACATTCTTAGCCTCCCTCCTGTGTTGCTCCTTCTTTGCTTTCATATACAGTGCTGATGATGCCCCCCCCACACACACACTCACACACACACACACACACACACACACACACACACACATGGACACACAGGCACCTTTGAGAGACCACATTCATATCTGCCTTCCTTCCTTCTTAGTTTACACAGAGTGTTGATAATATCCACAAACTATTTGAAGCTTAAACTAACATACTGCTAGTAATACTACGGCATAGAGGAACCATTGCCAACACTTTGCCCAGTACAATTAATGCACACTACACTTAATATTACAACACAAATTAGCCACTGCCGTCCTTCTGCTCCTGGTATTTTGACATATAGCTCTTGTGTGTGTGTTGCCATAGTGGTATCGTAACAGCGGAAACATTTATGCGGGGTTCCTCCACTTAATGTCAAGATCTATACAAGAGTTACACTTTTTCTCTGCACATCTGTACTTCTCCTGTAATGCTCAACTCCCTCTTTTTAGCCATGTTACCATTATCAGTGATTTATTAAGAAATACACTATACCTGTTAAGAGAAGCAATAGTCATATTTTGTTTGTAATAAGTGCGGTTGATGTACTCTGCTGGAGACAGGAGTTTTAAAACAAGCTGCCTCTTTAAAAGGTTGGCTTAACTGGCCCATTAGGTCATTCACAAAAGGAAAGCACTTAGAACATTGTCTTCTGTATTTATATTCTTTGAGCAATTCTTCATTATTTAGATAACATCAGTGATTATGTTTAACTTACATAATGCAAGCATATAAATTCCCAAAAGCAGTAAAGCACAGTCACTACTGAACATTTCAGCAGGGGAATTATTTATCTGTAACTGCCACAGTAATTTCAATAGCAAAGTTACAGACACATCTTTAATAATCAAGGCATCATCTCTGCATAATTTAAAAATCATCTTGGCAAAAAGTCAATTTAATAGCATTGTTTTCTTTGTGAAATCCTTCTAGAAATAACTGACAAAAAGAAAAAAAACCCAAAAACAAAACATGTACTAATAGTAAACAACTTCCCAGTCATTTGATCTCTACGAAATGCATGAACTGGAAACCAAGACAGAAATTTGAATATCTAAGTTTCAGATACCAGCAGGAGTGTATTTTATGAACTTGATTTACTTCATCCTGAACAGAGCATTTGATTCCTTGGTCTTCACTCCAAAGATATTTAAACAGAGTATGCACAGTGGCCAAGTATGGAGTAAACTGCAAGTTTCACATCATGACAAAACATAATTCAAAGATAAGCACCACAGACACTTAAGGACTCTTAAATGAGCATGGAATGGTACAGTAAAGGTGTTTGAACAAAAGTGGTGTGCTGTAAGCTTGTGCATAATTAAAGGAGTCCACTTCAAAGAAGATGTGTCAAACGTGTTGAGCTGTGCACCAAGCTGTCAGAAGAGCATGTAGGAAAGGAGCTACCAAGGTGAGCAGGCAATTGTTTACAACCAGGACATAGTTCTGCATTCTACCTTAAGATGAGATACAAAGGATAAAGGTAGCAGCACAAATGCATTGTAGATGTGTCAGTACTAGCCACAAAAAGTAATAAATTGGTACTGAATGGATACCACCATACCATGCAGATATAGTGAGCACAAGGCAGGCCAATTTCATTGCTAAAAGGTATGTGCTATGCTGCCAGTAGTCACTCACAAGCAGCACTTTCCATGGCCAATAGGAAAGTACAGTTATGTACACTTACCGTAAATGTAGATGTTTAAGTGTATTCACTGTTGCAGTCATTACATTTGGGGTAATCTGCTGGCAGGTTGCCCTCAGTCGGCCTGATTAACAAAGTCTTGGATCCTGCATTGGTTACTGTCCCTTCTTCCATTACGTCAGGGGTATAAAACATGCAGCCGACGCCATTGCATCAATTTTTCTTGCCCCAGATGTCAGGTGTCCCCCAAATGAGGAGCAAAATAAAATTAAAAACACAAATGTATACCTACAACCAAAAGGAAATACACCAAAAAGGCTTTTAAGCATAGTAAAAGAAAGTAGAGGTATAGTAAGAGAAAAACAGGGGGCTGGAGGGAGGGTAACCAGGACTGCAACAGTGAATACACTCGAACATCTACATTTATGGTAAGTGCACACAACTGTACTATGTTCTTCGTGTTTCACTGTTGCAGTCATTACATTTGGGTAGATTCCCAAAGCTATGGTTGGGAGGATGGATTTATACAGCATTAGAACCAGCTATAAGGCCCTGCAATACAGCAGTGGCAAAGCCAACTCTAGATTTAGAGAAAATTGGTAAATAATAATGCTTGGTGAAAGTATGTACTGAACTCCAGGTAGCAGCTTCTAGAATATCCCTGGTAGGAACACCTCTGAGAAAGGCTGCAGAAGTAGATGCAGCTCTGGTGGAATGAGATCTGATCCCCTGGGGGACAGGTTTTCCATGGTGCTTATAGCAGAAATGAATGCAGTGGCTTATCCATTTAGAAAGGGTTTGTTTTGAAATAGCCTTCCCATCTGCCCCAGCAGCAAATGCCACTAGCAATTGTTCAGATTTTCTTCTAAATTTAGTTCTGTCCAAGTAGAATCTAAGTTGTCTGTACACGTCCAAGGAATGCAGAATCCATTCCCCTTTGTTCTGTAGATTGGGATAGAGGGTTGGCAAGTGAATGGACTGGTTAAGAGCCACACTGGAAACCACCTTGGGCATGAAGGATGGATTGGTCCTCAGAGGTACCCTGTCTGCATGAAAGATGATGAAAGGCTCCACTGCCATAAGGGCCTGTAATTCAGATATCCTTCTAGCTGAAGTGATTGCTGTTTTCCAAGAAAGAAATTTTAAGTCTGCAGTAGCAGCTGGCTCGAAAGGAGGTAAAGTGAGCTTTTCCAAAACAAAGTTAAAGACTCAGGCAGGGGTAGGAGCTGTCCTGGGTGGTCTCAAGTTCTTTGCCCCTCTGAGATACTGTTTGAGCAGGGGATGAGAAAAGAGGGGTGGTTCTGTGTTATAGTGAGCTGAAACAGCTGAAGCATGGATTTTAACAGAGGAAAAAGACAGGCCCTTGTGAAGCATCTCAGTTAAGAATTGCAAACTCTGAGGTAAATTGGGTGCTGCTGTGCTCATCCCTAAAGATTGGTTCCAGGTACAGAATCTTTTTCATTTGTCAGCATAAGATTTTCTAGTGCTAGGTCATCTCGCCTCCAAAATGACATCCATCACAGGTTTGCTGAGGGATGCTAAGGGTGAATTTAAGTGATTAGCCAAGCTGCAAGGTTCAATGTTGGGAGCTGAGGGTGCAAAATTTGATTCTCCTGCTGAGACAGTAAGAAAGGTGTCTGAGGCAGGTGCTATGGAGATATTTGTGAGGCACTGCGCAGGTGTGGGGGGTACCAGTGTTGGCGTGGCCCATCTAGAGCAATCAAAATCATTTTTGATTTGTCCTGTTTGACATTTAGCAGAACTTTGGAGAGCAGAGGCAGAGAGGGTAGGCATAGACTGATAGGTTTTTCCATCTGAAGGACAGAGCATCCACTTTCCAGGCTTTTTTGTGAGATGTCCTTGTGTAAAATTTGTCCAACTGGTAGTTCTGGGGGGAGGCAAATAGATCTATGTCTGGGCTCCCCATTTGCTTGTCAACATGTTGAAAATCCACGGTTCCAGTTTCCACTCATGTGGGTCCATGAGATTTCTGCTTAGTCTGTCTGCCAGTGTATTCAGTTTTCCTGGCAGGAATTGAGCTTGTAGTTGCACTTGGTAGCTCAAGGCAGTGTTCCACAATGCCATGGCTAGTCTGCAGAGGGGGTAGGAATGTGTACCTCCCTGCTTGTTTATGTACCACATAACCATGGTGTTGTCCGTCTTTACCATTGGTTGTCCTGGATGAATGTAGTCCTTGAAGGCTGTCAGAGCATTCTGCACAGCTAACATTTCTTTTTGATTGATATGTAGGTGCATTTGATTTGGGTTCCATTTGCCCTGAATGCACTTCCCTGCCAGGTGAGCCCCCCCATGCATAGTCTGATGTGTCTGTAGTTAGGGTTTGGGCAGCAGGGTGTAGTGTGAATGGCAGTCCCTTGTTTTGCTGGCAGGCTTCTGCCCACCATAGGAACTCCAGGCATAGGCAAGGTATGATAGGAATCATTGTTTCCAGGCTGTGACAATGTTAACTCCATAGACTTTTTAAGTACCACTGAAGTGTCCTCATAGGCAGTCTTGCATATGGAATTAGAAGAATGCAGGAGGCTATGAACCCAAAGGCTTGCAGAATTTGTCTTGCAGATAGCAGGGTTTTTGTGGCCACTTGTTTGAAGTAAGTTAACAAATGAATTTGCTTTTCTGGTGTGATTAAAGCCATCTGGGAAATTGTATTCAAGCTTGCACCCAGGAATGTAATCTGCTGAGAGGGTACCAGTTGTGATTTCTTTTCATTTATGGTGTACCCTAGACAAGTTAGAACCCTTTTTACAAACGCCAGATGATTTATAAGTATGGCCTGGTTTTCTGCCTGCATTAGACAATCGTCCAGGTATGGATATATTTGAATATTTCTTTGCCTGCAAAATGCTATAACTGTAGCCAGACACTTTGTGAATACCTTGGGCACAGTAGACAAGTAAAAGGGCAGTGCAGAGAATTGATAATGCAAGTAGCTTGTTTTGAAACGTAGGTATCTTCTGCAAGATTCCCTGACTGGGATATGCAGGTAAGCTTCTTTTAAATCGAGAGTTGCCAACCAGGCATCTTTGCCTAGCATAGGAAGTAACTGGTGAAGAGTCAGCATCTTGAATTTTTGAATGTCCAGAAAGGTATTTAGAGTAGACAGGTCCAGAATTGGACACCATGATTTGTCTTTTCTGGGTACCAGGAAAAGGCTGGAATAGAAACCTTGTCCCTTTTCCTCTTCTGGTACTGGCTGAATAGCCCCAATGTTTAAGAGGGAAAGTACTTGTTTCTGAGCCTCTGCCACTGATTTGGGGGCAGGTCTGGCCACCTATTTGGTGTTGGCAATGTGTGGAAATGAAATCTGTATCCCTGGGACACTATATTCAAATCCCATTTGTCCTGGGTTATGAGTTGCCAGTTTTTTGCATGAAGAGCAATCTTTCCCCTCAAAGGGGCGGCTAAAAGGTAAGTGCTTGGTAATTTTAAAGGAAAGTCATTGAGACTGTTTACCATAGGATTGTGTTTATTTCCAGATTTGGAAGTGGAGCCCCCCCCCCCCCCCCCCATTGCTTAGTTCTGAGAGTCCCTTGGGACTGAAACCTGGTGCTTTTGGTGTGTCTGGGTTTGGCTTGAGTGGATCTGGAAGGAGCTGGAAAGGACCAATTCTTAGTAGGCCAGTGTCTACTAAATCTTGGAGGTTACACTTGTAAGAAATCTTTTACAGTTTGCATAGATTTAGCTTTATCTTCCATCTTTTTTAGAACTTCTTCAGCCTTATTGCCAAACAGGCACTCCTGATTTAAAGGAGCATCCAACAATTTTGCTTTAACATGATCAGGCAAAGATTGCTCCTTAAGCCAAGCATGCCTTCTAAGCAGAGACCCAGTAACAGCAGCCATGCAAGAGGCCTCTAAAGAATCAAAACCACATTGCAAAGTATGTTTTCCAACTTGTTCAGCTGAATGCAATAAATCCTGTAAATCTTTATTTTCCACACTGTCAGAAATCAATATAATTTTCTGTTTAAGCAGTCCCACAATATGCTGTTGATATTTTAGCATATGAAATTGGCAGTTTACAGCCCTGATTGCCAAGGTTGCAGAAGTATAAATCTTTTTATCCTATCTATCCAGCACCCTGGAGTCTCTATCAGAAGGGGTAGGATTTTTAGCAGTAGAAGACGTAATGCCCTTGGGCCCCTGAGAAATGGTTTCTGGATCTGCAACGGGATTTTTGAAAAGGAACTTGTGGGACTCAGGAACCCTGTAGTATCTGTCAGGTTTACTAGGATCCAGAGGCAGGGAATCAGGGGCCATACTGGATTCTGAAAACACATCATTCAACAATGTCTAGTACAGGAGGTATAGCCAAAGGCCTATGCTGAGGTAGAAGGAGGAAATCCCTAAGCCTCTTTTTAGATTCAGAAAATTCCTGACTTTCCCATTGGAAATGCTCCCTTAAGGTATGTAAAGTTTCCCCAAAAGAAAAGTCCTCGTGGGGGGGGGGAAGAGGGAATGGAATCCTCTGCATCAGAATCCTCATAAGTAGGTATGGGCAAATCCAGGTCACTGGAAGAATTAGAAGAAAGAGTCCTGATCAGAAGATTCATAGTCAAGCTCAGTCCTAGGCCTCTTAGAAGGGGGTTTACTACCCCTGATTAGAGTAATATGATCTTCAGCCATTTTGATAATTTGTTTTTAGGCATAGGGGCCTGAGTGTCAGTTTTTTAGCCATAGATCGAGATTTAGGCCTTAGAATAGAAGGTGGAGTTGGTTTAATATGCAAGTCTGTAGGCCTGAATGCATCCTCAGAAGCCGGTGCCTGCACAGTGGCTCCGGACCCATCCAAGGTAGAGACATCCGTGTATTCCATAGGTGAAGCATCTCGCGGCATACCGGACTCTGAATGAGTCTCGGTAGAGGCCTGCGAGTCAGAAGTAGCGGGTATCATGGGCTGCAAAAGCACCTCACTGAGTACCAGCGAACTGGCGACTGGCTTAGGAGAAGCATCGTCGGCAGTTTTGGACCTTGACGGCCTGTCTCTGTCTTTTTCTTTGCATTTTTTTGGAATTCCAGTAGTCAGATGGCTAACCGACATCATTTCTGGATAATTAAACAGAGAACCAAAATATTTAGAGGCAAAAATGTAAAAGCACAAAACCGACAGCAAGGTACGTCGTGGTCGGGGCCTAGGCAAGGAATACAGTACAAATGAAAATCTTTATGAGGTATTTGCTTCCCACAAGTAATGCAATTATTAACTTTTACTGACATCGGAAAAGAGCAAGAAAAAGTTTACCCAACGGGGTACTTAGCTTTAAGTTGAAGACTTTGGTTCTGAAACTCAAAAACAAAAATTTCAGGAGTCGGCTGGCAGGCACTTGCGAACTGCTTCTGCTTCGGGCACTGCACGGCAATGGCATCAGATGCAAGTTTTATACCCCTGACGACCTGACGTAATTGAAGAAGGGACAGCAACTGATGCAAGACCCAAGACTTTGTTAATCAGGCCGACTGAGGGCAACCTGCCAGCAGATTACCCCCAAATGAAATGACTGCAACAGTGAAACACAAAGAACATCAAATGTGGATTGTCTCAAGTCTCCACCAGTAGGATACTGAACCAGTTCCTAAAAGTAATGATGCACAATGGACAAAACAGCACACACACCCATATGTGAAGTACACCAACTACCATTCAGCAAAAATGCAGGTGGTGTATGACTGTAATGAAAGTATATGCATCCTGCGCACAATGCATCTCAGTGAAATACTGTGAATGGATGCTGTGTGGCAAACTGTACCACGTGCTGTAGCAATGTAGAATCTGACATCACTACCTTATATAAAATGCAGAATAGCCATACTGGAGCTATGGTTACAGATTCCTGAGCATGCACTCACTATGGTGGCAGGTAGTGTATGTAAAAAAAAAAAAAACATGCACAGAGCATGAATCATTACAGAGTTTAGAGTTTGTCCATCAGAAAATGCACTTCATGTGCTTGATGACTTTGGTGCATCCTTCCTGAACACCATTCAGATGATCTAAATAGTACTTGTACTGTGCTACGGTTACGATGGGTAACCTGGGATTCCGGATACTGGCTAAGGCTGTTGCTGCCCCTATAGTGCCTTTTTAGGCAAGGGAAATTCACCACCATAACAGGAACAGGCAAGCAAAAACTGAGGGTAATGCTACTCAATTGCTAGAAGTCTAAATCTCAAAATGCACTCACTCGAAGCACTCCTATAAATGGAGAACATAGATATCTGTGCAGTGACTGAGACCTGGTTCAAGGCTCCAGAGAGCACCCCTGCACTACCAGGCTATAACTTTTCGGCCATATAACCTGGACTGGAACACCAAAGGCAGAGGTATGTCCATATTCATTAAGGATATCCACACCTCCAGGCTAGTTGCTCAGCATAATGCATCCGAGGTTATCCAAGTGCAACTAACTCTGGGCAAAACTGCAATCCAAATTGTAGCTTGCTACAGATCCCCCGCCATGCCCCAAGATTCCCACTCCTCTTTTCTTGATGTACTGGAAAATATTAGGGTTAAACCAAACACCATAATAATGGGTGATTTCAACTACCACAACATTAGCAGGGAAAACTACTCATGTACCAACTCCTTCACAGAACGCTTTCTGGAATTCATAAACTCCAATGCCCTGGATCAACTTATCCACACCCCCACCAGGGGCAACAATATCCTAGACCTAGTCATTACCAACATGAGTGACTGGTGTTCGAAACCTAAAGTCAACTCCTCATTGGTCCGATCCGACCATAAGCTAATCACCATTGATATCCACACCCCACCCCAACCCCCCATTAAGGAAACCACGGTAAAACATTTCTCCAAAGCCAACTTCATGCTTCTTAAGACAGAAGTGGTGAACTTCATGACACCTATGCAGATGGACAATGCAGTTATGACTGCTGAATCCTACACAAATGCACTTTATAAGCACTTACATGAGTGCATGGATCGTGCTATCCCAAACAGAACCAAATCGCTATCCTCCAAAAAAAGAAGCCGATCTGGTGGTCCCCTGCCATAAACAAACTGTACAACAGAAGGAAGAAATTGTTGCAAAAGACAGTAAAATTCCAAGAGTGGAGGAGCTCCCTGGTCAGCCTCAGTAAGAAGCTGAGATCCCTTATAAGATCTTCCAAAGCTAGCTATGAAAACAAAATCGGCACAGATTCTAAGGACAACCACAAAGCATTCTATAGCTATGTCAAGAATCTCAATGGCAACATCCAGATCTGCTCTGAGTTATAGCACAACAGCACTACAATTACAGAACCAACTGATATTGCCAATATCCTGGCAGACAGGTTCAGTGCTAAGCTTACCCCCCCTCACCCTCTAAAGGGCCCATATCTATACAGGAAGAATGCAGAGTCCCTGTAATAACAACTACACAGGCAAAAGCTGCACTCTCTAAAGCCAAAAACACAGGATCTATGGGACCGGACAACATCCCAGGCTGCATTTTACATGAACTTCAGAACGAACTGGCTCCCCACCTAAGCAGCATGTTCAATCGTAGCCTCACATCAGGCTTTGTGCCTACTGAACAGCATACAGCAACAGTTATCCCACTCCACAAAGGGGGAGCCACCACTGATCCTGGGAACTATCGCCCTATTAGCCTGACGAGCCTGGTCTGCAAGGCCATGGAACGTATTATCATGGAACTCATAAACAAAGACATTAGTAACCTCCAAACTCTGAATCCCACCCAGTTTGGGTTTGTGAAAGGCAGATCATCCCTCCTGAACCTAATTGACTGCTTTGAGGCAGTCACCAAAGCCGTAGATGAGGGTAAGGTGGTTCACACAGCTTATCTTGACATCACCAAGGCTTTTGACACCATCCCCCATTCTGGAATTATAGCTAAACTCACTAAACTAGGTATAAATCCCTACGTCACAAGATGGGTTGCCAACTGGCTCACTGACAGAACCCACACTGTCAAAGTTGTACACTCCATATCTGACCTCAAACCAGTGACAAGTGAAGTACCACAGGGTTCAGTCCTGGGACCGCTCCTGTTTGGTATCTACTTCTCTGAAGTACAGGCTAACACAGAAGGCTTCTGGCTAATGAAGTTCGCAGATGACTGCAAACTAGGAACCATAGTCAAGTCCCCAGATGATGTGGAAATCCTACAGAAGGGCCTCGCTAAGACAGATGCCTGGCCTCAAGCTTAATGCCAAAAAGTGCATCGTCATCCCCTTTGGTAAAAACTCTGTACCCATGAACTACTACATAGACAGCAGTCTACTTAACACCGAATGTGTGATAAGAGACCTTGGGACCCAGGTGGATAGTAGTCTGTCCTTTGACAGTCACATCACCACAGTAGTCAGGAAGTCCTTCTATGTGGCACACCTCATCATAAAAGGGTTCTCATCCAGGAAAAAAAGAGTTCATTGTTCCCGTCTACTCAACACTCATTAGACCAATATATAGAGTACAACGCCCCTTTTGGAATGTACCTCACAAGACATCTGCAGCAGCTGGAAACGCCACAGAAGTACCTCAGAAAGATGATTACTGGCCTCAAACAGATGCCCTACACTGACCGTCTCAAAAAACTCCAGCTTTACTCCATAGCATATTGTCTACTCCAAGGTGATCTCTGCCTAACATATAAAGCTATGTCAAACCCAGAGCTATTGGACATGCTACACCTAAAGAAATCCCAATCCCTCCAAGCTACATGGTCTAGGGACCTAAACCTTGTCACCACAATAAACAGGACATGCCGGAGGGATAGATTCCTGTCCCAGAGACTTCCCATACTCTGGAATAGGCTACCCATCTATGTCAAGCAAAGTTCTTCTTTAGCACTCTTCAAGAAAAATATTGATGAGTGGATGGGAAATACACCCCTGGGATCATTTCTGTATCTCTGCTCGATAGTGGCACAGGAAAATAGCTTTCTTGGGTGGCATAAGCCAGGGAACCTTGTTGGCTTGACTTACGACGGCCCTCGGGCTGATAGCCTAGTACCTACCTATGAACCATAATAGAAACCTACACGTCTCTGGAAATGCACAACATGGGTGTTACTACCAGAGCAAATGAAAGAAGACTGGCTATATGAAGGTCAAGTGACATCACCATGAAATGCATTCCAGACAGAGTGGGAAACATGCATGGCATATGCAAATTAATTTCATCCAGCAATTCTTTAGCTGAAGAACAGTAGACTGTCTGCAGAATTTGTATGATCGCAGTGTTTCTGCAATCAGTGCTGAGACTACAAACTGTTACAGCCAACAACATGCATGCTGACTCAAAGAGGCATGGGCTAAAGGACATCTTTAGGTGTGCTGCAATGCTGCATGTAGTGCAGATTGCATTGTCATTGATTACTTCATAATGAGTGTGTGTCCAGTACCAGTGGGTCTATGCACACTCCATTTGGCCTAGGGATATATGCACAACTGCCACTTGTCTATACACCTGTATATTCTGGGCTGGAGC
Organism: Protopterus annectens; assembly: GCF_019279795.1. NCBI lineage: Eukaryota > Metazoa > Chordata > Ceratodontiformes > Protopteridae > Protopterus > Protopterus annectens. Next base: position 1,535,109,178 of record NC_056739.1, on the reverse strand, counting down.
TTTGCAGTCATACCAGATATTACAGGTACTACTCAGTACATTGTCGGCAGTGCTGAATGTGTGTGATAGTTACATTACCAAGTGGTATGTCCAGACAAAACCTTGTCTGTCTGTACTCTATTTCTGCCACCTCAATTTAGCTATCTTGCATATTGTTGAAAAAGCATCAGTCAGTATGAGATGTGTGGTCTGCCTTGATTCAATTATGTGTTTTATTGCTTTTATCTTTCAGGTTAAAAAGCTGATTGTGACAGAAAGGGGCAGGAGGCACAGCAAGACAGGTGTGGGTAGTCTGTGAAAGGATTTAAAGAAATTGCATAACAGCCATTTAACCCATCCCAGAGAATGAATCTACTGGTGGTGACCAGACCAGAAAGTCTGACAGAGTAGCATGTAGGTGGTAGAGCTGCTAGCTGATAGGGAAAGCACCATCTGCCTTGCTGTGGGATGTGTGGATGTCTTATATTCACCCTGGGACAGCTGAAGAACATCATAGTTGATGATTTTAACATGAACCTCACCAGCCAGAAAGTCTTTACCCACAGTATTCAGGACCAGGACTTGCAGGCTTTGACCATGCACCCTCTTTAGCAATGGAATCTGAATATCAGGGTGCAGGGTGGGTTTTGCAATTTTTCATTCACTACCACAGACTAGGCTTGGTCCCTTGCTGTGGACACAAATACCCATACATGTAGGACTGGCCTCATGGCAATGCCCAGCTATGGCCGTCTATGCTTCTGCATTCCCCAGCCTAGGAGTACTGGCTATGCTAATGCTGGAGCCATCCTTCCACCTACTATGTCCATTCTTATACCACCTCCTCCTCAGTCGCATCCATCTCTTATGACCACTGAGATGGGGATACTGATTACATCCATGACTGTAGCAGATACAGTTTCCAAAGAGTGTTAATGCCAGAGCTGACAGTGCACTGTATATATAACTGTATTTTACTGTTCTTATGTGTTTATTAACATATTAAAACTACTCACTGGTATGTTGTCATTTTTGTAACATTATCATGTGAATCATTTGATATTTGTTGGGTACTCCATGTACATGTGTTTGCCCTGCCTCAGCTCCTGAAATCTCTTGTTCTGTACACTCACTTTCCACATGGCCTTTTCCTATACTTGTATATGATGTGAAGGTCTGTAAACCACTGTGGCCTTGGTACTGCACCTGTGGCTTTCCCTGTGGCCTTTCCCTATACTTGTGTATGATGTGAAGCTCTGCAAATCATTGTGGCCTTGCTACTGCACATGTGGCTTTCTAAGTGGCCTTTCCCTATACTTGTGTATGGTGTGAAGGTCTGTATACCTCTGTAGCCTTGGTGCTGCACATGTGGCTTTCCATGTGGCCTTTCCCTATACTTGTGTATGGTGTGAAGGTCAGTATAGCACTGTAGCTTTGGTACTGCACATGTGGCTTTCTAATTGGCCTTTCCCTATACATGTGTATGGTGTGAAAGTGTGTAAACCACTGTAGCCTTGGTACTGCACTTCTTACCATTATCCTGCTATTTTTGCAATACATTATATTCCACTATTCTTTGCTGGTATTACCTGTGCCCATCATTGCAGCTATTCAACATTGTGTGTGTGTCCCTTAAATGCTATGTGTTTGCCTGGCTGTGGCACACATCACTGTGATTATGACTTTCTTCATTACCAGGACCAGACTTATTGCTGTTCTTATGTGATTGTATGCACTGGAATAAGATTTTTAGCAATTTTTGTTTTTCATTATATTGTTTATTGCTCTTTGGTCATGATGCAGACCTGCATCGTAGTGGCTTGTGCCATGGCTATGGACAATAATTGCAGCAAAGGTTCCAAGGCTGCTGCAAGTGCCTATTATGTCCTACTGCTCATGGGATCAAGCTACTGTGTTAACTGGCATTCTGAGATTTCAGTTAATGTCCAGTTGTACACAGCACCACGTATTGCTTTAGACTCCAAATGGAGCAGCTGCTACACCATTCACTGAATAATTCCTTTGGCCTGAATCATACTTGCTGCAGTATACACATTCATCCACACATCATTGTCTTTGAATCATTCCATGACTCTGGCTGTCATTTGGTAAGTACTAAGTAAGAGAGATTATATGTGCAGCTGGATATCAGAGACAGATCCTCCTTAATTTCATTTACTACAATCCCCACAGTGCAGTGCACTGCCTCAGTTTTAGACGTACTTCTTTGTGCTATTAGTATCTGCCTATAGACTTTGTCTCCCTTGCTCCTATGCTGATGACATTAGTGGTTCCTTTGCAAAGGCTGATAGCAGCATGTAATAAATAGAGGTTGATGTAGTGTTTAGGAAATGTTGTACAAGTGTTGCATGGTATCATCTCCACCCATGCCTTTTTAAAAAAAAAGTATCCATACCAAAGGATGGGATAGTGAAATTAATGCCTCTTCCCAGAAATTTGAAGGTATGTACAGCAGTAAGTCTGCAGGAAAAAAAAACTGAGGGCTTATAACTGTTCTATAAAACAGAATGAAAAGCGGATATGGCGCGTACACACAACTCCATGAAGATGTGTTGATAGAAATGCAAAAGTAAATCAAAGGACCTAATTATACATTACTACTCTATTCAGCTTGCTCCTTCCTTACATTATTGTCTGCAAGTCTGTTAGAATTTGTATTTGCTATATTATTACTCCATTTTACATTTATTGACTCATATTTCACATTGTCTTGCCACCTTTTCTCTTCTCTTGTTCTGTTTCTACCTCTTCTTCCCAGCCACTGAGCCTAGGCTTCTGTTTTTACTCACAAAAATAAAACATGGCATTTGTCAGAACCGGTACAGGTAAATACTGACACGTGCAATACTACATTGTATTGATTTATTTAACATTTGTTTACCAGGAAAGTTCAACTTGGAACAAAGCCCATTTTCAGTGGATGCCCAGGGAGAAACACTCCAGATGCATGCCTTTGTAACGTCTTTAAATAACTTGCAGTATTTAAGGGTGGGTTTGTTGGGATACCCATTACTAGTTCAGGTACAGAAACATTACTGTCATGAAATTTAAGTTATGTGGCTGGCAGTCATTCCTCCAGAAAACAAACTACATAACCCATGGAAGAAAACTGGTTGTAGTTTTCTATGGTTGTAAAGCTCTCCACACCCACCATGCAAAAGCTGAACTCCTAAAGTTTCACCCCTACATAGTGAAGTTAGCTCTGAGGTCGCTTCACCTAGAGGGAAAAGTGAAATACTTTTTAAAGCCATTTTATGAGCCACATTGTCTTTGACTACTAGTGCATTTTCATCAAATTATCTATGTACTTCCAGTACAATGCTTAACAAGGAACAATATACATACCAGTGATACAATAGGGTTAAAACTTGACCTTAAAAGAGGCCTAGGTTTAGACTCATCAGTCTTGTAGTAATTGACTGATACAAATTATTCAGCATTATTACGCTATTGCCATCTAGCTAGGAGGAGTTTTAGAAGCAAACTATCACTGTAAATATCAGTTTGCATAAAAAAGATAAAATTTGTGTACTAATTACCTTGGCTCTAATAATACTGCTATTAATTAGTAACCGTCAACAAACAGTTTCACTAATTTAGTCTTTAGGTAAATTACAATGATATGATGTGGGTAGATTTTGTTTTTCACAATTTCTAAGACTGTTTAACTAGAAAATGAAAACCTTAACACCAAGCATATTAATACAAAATAATTTCTGAGATCGTGATTACTTTATCACATTGTCTCAAACGATGGCCACTGATTTTTCAAAGATATCATTCAATGAATAAGTTTCTAGTGATAACTAATATAATTACCATCTCCAAACAAAGGCATTGCCAGTTAAACATGCTGGTTTGATGGAAAGAAATGCAACTACAGTAATAACTGAATTGTTATGATTAATACAACAGATTAGGTTCATAGGTAGAGTATCAGCCTTAGGGCCTATTTAAGCCTAGCCATAAAGGTACCCTGGTTTTCGCCACCCAAGAAAATTATTTTCCTGTGCCCCTGTCTAGCAGAGACCCAGATGTGATCCTCGGGGTGAATTTTCTATTTCTCATCCAATCATCAAGATTTTTCTTGAAGAGTGCTAATGAGGACCTTTGTTTGATATAGATAGGTAGTTTGTTCCAGAGTATAGGAAGTCTCTGGGACAGGAATCTATCCCTCCAGCACGTTCTGTTTATTGTGGTGACAAGGTTTAGGTCCCTATAGCGTGTAGCTCGGAGGGATTAGGATTTCTTTAAATGGAGCATGTCCAACAGCTCTAGATTTTACATAGCTTTGTATGTTAGGCAGAGATCGCCTCTGAGTAGGTGATATTTCACGGAGTAAAGCTGGAGTTTTTTGAGACAGTCTGCGTAGGGCATCTGTTTGAGGCCAGTAATCCTCTTTGTGAGGTATTTCTGCGACCATCTGTTTGAGGCCAGTAATCCTCTTTGTGAGGTATTTCTGCGACCTTTCCAGTTGTTGTTGATGTCTTGTGAGGTGCATACCAAAAAGGGGCATTGTACTCTATAATGGGTCTAATGAGTGACGAGTAGAGGGGAACAATGACCTCTTTTAAATATATATTGCCTTTTTTCCTGATTTTAATTACATTTTCAAAGATTCTCCACAATGACTATACAGCAGTATTGCAGCTAGAACACAGAACTGTTCACAAACATACTAAATATTTTAGAAGCCATTTGATCTCAACATTTCCACTGTTATACTGGATTGTTAAGTAATCCCTTTTTGTGGATTATGTTTAAAAAGATGGCCAACAAAACAGCAACTGCAAAAAATTTGAGGAGAAAATTATCCTAAAAACACAGGAAAACAAAAAATATATCAAGGCATACAAAAATTAGTTAATTCAATTTATTTGTTTACTTGTTTGGTAGGAAGACAAGTCTGTGTGCATATAGTTCAGTGGTGCACCCTCACAAGAAAAGGAAATATCCTTTCTCTGCAGTTGTATAATTTTGCCATCAGGAATAACAAACAGCAGCCTGATGATTCTGTTTAGTTTGTCACAGTTTTAGAAGTTGACCTTTTGATGGGCGACTTTCTTAACAACATCCTTTTCAAAATGTCTTTCTAAGCACTTTGTGGCTAACAGCAGCTTTTATTCAACACAACTGTTAATAAAATCCATTACTACTAAGCAGACCTTCAGCCTACATTTCCTTACACCAACCAAGTTTGTCTCATCATTACAAGCTACATTTCTGTTTTCCAACAATGATGACTTCATGCTAAAATAATGAGCGGAAGAATCGCAGATAAGAATTATACTACGTTTGGCATAAACCCAGAAATCCAAGTCATTTTGCTCATACATTAAACCCCAGACTAGTTATCGTTTCAAAGCACCCTGCAAGTGCAGCACAAACTCAATGGTAATTGGACACGTTTGTTTCATTGTGCTACGACAACCAACATGTTAATTCTTAGACCTTGTTAAAAAATCACATTATTCTTGGAAGAAAATCGTGCAGGTGGCCTTTTAATGATGAGTGAATCACTGACACACTTCCATCAGCAGAGATGTGCAACAACCTTATGCTGCTAATGACATTGTAATTACAAATGCCGTATATCCCCATCACTGCAGCACACTAAACATGGCAAAACAAGCCAATAAGCCAACTAAACTAAGCATCACAGCAACAAAAAAAAGTTAAATAATGTCAAAAATAAAGTGTTAAGCTCCATTTCAGTTCTAGTCATTTATATGTGTACAAAAGAATTCTCCTACATCATAGGTTCCAGCATAATCACACAACTAGTTTGACAGAAATCAAAGCACATGGCTTCATTAAAGTGATTTACACCTCAGGGAATGCCATATCATAATAAAACAGGCAATTAAATCCATACCTGACACTTCTTGAGCTTTCAGCTTCTGATCTGAAAAGCAAAAATAAATATACAGTTACTTAAGTACATATTCAGAACTCAGCATACAAAACAGAACTCATGTATCCATGTTAACACATACAGTATCAACCCAGATTGAACTGAAATTCTTAGGTAAATAAAATAATTAAATGGATTCTTCCAAAAATTAACAATAAAACTTCAGCAAGGAAAGCACATGTACAGAAAAGTTAATTATCTAATCTACTATTTCAATGCCTTAACTTTGTATTTATTTTAAATATTACTATTTTTAATCTGATGAAACAATTGCTTGCAAACCACATAAAAGGAATATAACATTTAGAACAAAAACGAATAAAGCCTGAGGGTCACTGATGCGGACTGCAATGAAATGGGTAGCATGGCTCATTGACAGACACTGTCCAGTGGTACAGAAAACTGAAAGAGTACAATGTTCTTATAAACACATGCTCATGTTTAAGGGCATCATAGTCAATATAAACACATGGTCATGTCTAAGGACATCACAGTCCTTATCAGCACATGGTCATGTCTAAGGACACAGTCCTTATAAGCACATGGTCATGGCTGATGACAATGGGATGCTGTTGATATTAAATACATCTAGTTTGGGAAGATGGAGTAGTAAAATCATGCAACATACCATAACAACAGGTACTAGTCCTCAAATTTTAGTGATTTATAAACTTTCAGCAACGTTCATTTTCATAACCTTGATAACTTTACAGACAGAGGACTATTGAAACTATAGTAAAACTCAAGAGGCACATTTTGAAATGTACTGCATCTATTCCAAAGTGCAACTGAATTTTGAGTAACGCCAACACAGATCACAACCAAGGAAAGGTTACTTAAAAGTGCTTAACTGCCATTTTGGGAGAGACAGAGAAAGACGATCTAATCTTCAGAAATATTTGCACTGTTCCTTTCCTTCATAATGCCTGCTGTTTTTACACTTTGGTCCATTGTGCTATCTGTAAAGGTCCATGCCCATGACAATATTTGCCAGAATAGTCACAAAACAGCTATGGGCAAATGATGATGACAGTATTCATTAACTTGTGTCCTGAATGTTCCACTGTACCAACTCCTTCGATCAACATGTACCAACTCCTTCGCTCAACACTTTCCGGAATTCATAAATTCCAGTGCCCTGGATCAACTTATCCACACCCCCACCAGGGGAACAATATCCTAGACCTAGTCATTACCAACATGGGTGACCGGTGTTCCACACCTGAAGTCAGCTCCTCATTAGTCAGATCCGAACATAAGCTAATCACCCTAGATATCCACATCCCGTCCCCATCCCCCATTAAGAAAACCATGGTAAAAAATTTCTCCAAAGCCAACTTCATGTTTCTTAAAACAGAAGTGGTGAACTTCATGACACCCATGCAGATCATGGACAATACAGTTACGACTGCTGAATCCTACACAAATGCACTCTATAAGCACTTACACAAGGGCATAGATCGTGCAATCCCAAACAGAACCAAGACACTATCCTCCAAAAAAAGGAAGCCAATCTGGTGGTCCCCTGCCATAAACAAACTCTACAACAGAAGGAAGAAACTGTTGCTAAAGAGAGTAAAATCCCATTAGTCGAGGAGCTCCCTGGTCAGCATCAGTAAGAAGCTGAGATCCCTTATAAGATCCTCCAAAGCTAGCTATGAAAACAAAATCACCACTGATTCTAGGTACAACCACAAAGCATTCTGCTCTGAGTTACAGCACAATGGCACGAAAATTACAGAACAAACTGATATTGCAAATATCCTGGCAGATGGGCTCAGTGGTAACTTTACCCCCCTCTCACCCCCTAAAGGGCCCATATCTATACAGGAAGAATGCGGAGTCCCTGTAATCACAGCTACATATGTAAAAGCTCCACTCTCTAAAGCCAAAAACACAGCATCCGTGGGACCTGACAACATCCCAGGCTGCGTTTTACATGAACTTCATTATGAATTGGCTCCTCACCTAAGCACCATGTTCAATCATAGCCTCATGTCAGGCTTTGTGCCCACTGAATGGAGCACAGCAACAGTTATCCCACTCCACAAAGGGGGAGCCACCACTGATCCAAGGAACTATCACCCTATTAGCCTAATGAGCCTGGTCTGTAAGGCCATGGAATGTATCATCATGGAACTCATACGCAAAGACATTGGTAACCTCCAAACTCTGGACTCCACCCAGTTCAGGATTGTGAAAGGCAGATCATGCCTCCTAAACCTGATCGACTTCTTTGAGGCAGTCACCAAAGCGGTAGATGAGGGTAAGGTGGTTCACACACAGCTTATCTTGACCTCACCAAGGCTTTCAACACCATCCTCATTCTGGAATTGCAGCTAAAATCACTAAACTAGGTATAAATCCCTATGTCACAAGATGGGTTGCCAACTGGCTCACTGACAGAACCCACACTGTAAAAGTTGCAGACTCCAAATCTAACGTCAAACCAGTGAAAAATGGAGTACCACAGGGTTCAGTCCTGGGACCTCTCCTGTTTGATATCTACTTCTCTGAAGTACAGGCTAACACAGAAGGCCTTTGGCTAACAAAGTTTGCAGATGACTGCAAACTAGGAGCCATAGTAGAGTCTCCAAATGATGTGGACATCCTACAGAGGGGCCTCACTGAGACAGATGCCTGGTGTCAGACCCATGGCCTCAAGCTCAATGTCAAAAAGTGCATTGTCATCCCCTTTGGTAAAAACTCCGTACCCATGTACTAGCACATAGGCGGCAGTCTACTTAATGCCGAATGTATGATAAGAGACCTTGGGACCCAGGTGGACAGTAGTCTCTTCTTTCAAAATCACATTGACACAGTAGTCAGGAAATTCTTCTACATGGCACACCTCATCACAAAAGGGTTTTCATCCAGGAAGAAAGAGGTCATTGTTCCCCTCTACTTGACATTCATTAGACCCATTATAGAGTACAACGTCCCTTTTTGGAATGTACCTCACAAGACATCAGCAGCAGCTGGAAAGGGCACAGAAGTACCTCACAAAGAGGATTACTGGCCTCAATCAGATGACCTACACTGACTGTCTCTAAAAACTCCAGCTTTACTCCGTAGCATATCACCTATTCTGAGATGATCTCTAACTAACATATAAAGCTATGTAAAGCCCAGAGCTGTTGGACATGCTACACCTAAAGAAATCACAATCCCGCCGAACTACATGCTCTAGAGACCTAAACCTTGTCATCATCATAAACAGGACATGCTGGAGGGATAGATTCCTGTCTCAGAGACTTCCCAGACTTCCCATACTCTGGAACAAGCTACCCATCTATGTCGAGCAAAGTTCCTCATTAGCACTCAAGAAAAAATTTTGATGAGTGGATGGGAAATAGGAAGTACACCCTGGGGATCACTTCTGTGGCTCTGCTCGACAGGGGAATAACTTTCTTTGGTGGCGTAAGCCATCTAACCTTGTTGGCTAGGCTTACTTAGGCCCTTGGGCTGATAGCCTAGCACCTACCTATGAACTTATGGTTTGTACTAAATTTAAATTATATACTATTTATGTTCTTTCTAATTGAAATAAATTAAATTAGTACTTGGCTTCTCCATGAATGGCAACTAATTATAGAAAATATGTGTGTGTGTGTGTGTGTGTGTGTGTGTGTGTGTGTGTGTGTGTGTGTGTGTGTGTACGCAGAGGAAATTCACTTCTCAAGTTTTTCACACACTGTTTTAATGCACAGATACATTACTCACTCGTTTGTTTATACGAACTGAATGCTCATTTGTGAATCAACATTATAAGGAAAACACAAGTTTGTTTTACATGCTTTACCTATAACAGTACCCAAGAAAACCCTATGGACAAAAACAACCATATGCTAAAGTCCTTGAGGTCATGCATAACCTCTTTGTAGTAAATTGATAAATCCAAGATGTCAAAAATGGTCTTCCATGTTTCATGCTTACATTTTATGCATGCAACTCTGTTCTGGGGCTTTACTATTCAGGTCTCCTTTGAAAGTGGGTCTTACTCAGTGGGGTTAACATAGTTAAAGTGTTCATGCAAAATTAAAACACAAACAAAAAAATAGATAAGCAGATAATTACTGAGCATCTTCCCTGAAAGGTACAGACAAGTAAAAGTATTTTATGCAAGCATTTCCATCATCCGAGCTTGCAATCAGCACCTCCAGAGCAAACAAAAAATCAATCAAATAAATAATTTTACAAATTTCAGCAGTTAATATAACAACTTGGTAATGCACGATAAAAGAAAGGCATTGTATATTCTGAGTGTTGTTCAAAATAAATCACTAACTACTAGACATTAAGTGGAATATACAACAATGATTTGTACTTAAAGATATTCAAAACAAACAAAATGTATTATATTAGGTACATTCACTAATCTGAAAATAGTTTTTCAAAAGGCCACAGTTTTTTTAATTAACATTTAACTTATATCAAGTCAGAATATTAACAAATCATTGAGAATGTTCAACTGGTTCTAGTGTGCAAAAAAATTGGCATGTGCTCAGATGTGGGATAACAGGTAAACCCTGGCTCAAAGAAATCACACTTTATTGAAATATTTATTTTTCTTAATAGTACAAACACAAGCTTTCATACCATCTGTTGTATCAAGTGTTAAAACATATTTCAGAATGAAGCTTATAAAATAGTAATATTAAAACAAGTGGCTGTAACTGTTCAATCACATTCAACAGTTAAATTATTTTAAAAGCATATAATTAAATTTAAAGAAACAGTCCTAATATAGCATAACAGCAGTATAAATCTCTAAATATACCTTACTGCACTTATTAAAAGGCTATTTATAAAACAACTATTAAGTATCTATTAAAATATAATGTAAGACAGAAAAGGTTAAACTGTCTTAAAATTTTTTACTTAAATATAGATTTTAAACAACAAAAGACATTCACACCTGAAAATAATTAGTTTTAAGTATAGGTATCCATGCATACTCTCTTCTCTAAGGATATGTTACATGATTGCTCACAATTTAAAATTAACTTTCTGGCTTATTCAGGGAAACCAGAAAGGGACAAGACATAAATAAATAAATGATTTACTAAAGTATTCATTTTCCTGAATGGCTGCCAGTGATATTGGATGAGAAGAATCATAAGCATTCATAGCATGAATAAATGAGTATCATGCTCATAGTATGAATATAGGAGTATTATTCTCATAGTATGAACATATTAGTATAAAGCTTATAGTATGAATAAACGAGTATCATGCTCATGGTATGAATATAGGAGTATTATGCTCATAGTAAGAATATAGCAGTATTATGCTCATAGTATGAATATACTATGAGCATAATACTCCTATATTCATACTATGAGCATAAAGCCATGGTGGTGCAGTGGTAGCATTGTCGCCTCACACCAAGAGGTTCTCCCATTCGATTCTTGGCTGGAGCGCCTTCTGTGTGGAGTCTGCATGTCCTCCCCATGGTCGAGTGGTGCTCGAAAGACATGAGTGAATAGGCATGCCTTCTTTGAAGTTTGGGCGTCAGGCTGGCACCTTGGCACTGTAAAAATCGACTGCCAATCATTAGCGGACCGGAGTTCCACTGTGGTGACCCCTAACTGGGAAAAAGCCGAAAGAAAAACAACATGCTCATAGTATGAATATAGGAGTATTGTACTGAAGAGCTGGGAACACTACCTTGTAGGATGAAAATAAATTTTAACACAGTAGCTTTTTACTGACTCAAATATATTGTATGAGTTAAAACAATGTAAACTCTTAGGTGACAGAAGATATTTATTGCTAGGTCAAGAACAGAAGATGATGATGTTACCTCAGCAGAAGACACTGTTCTAACTGTGTCACAAACTCGACTACAGAGTTTCAGTACAACTGTATACTGACTGTTGGCAGGGCTGGCCTAGTTTTAAATAACAGGCTAGAGGCACAAAGCCAAAGCTACATTTTGTGTTTGTGTGTGACAGATGTTATAAATATGTAAAATCCACAGAATAAACATCTTGTTCTGTTATCTCGCTTAATTATATTTATTAACTGGTTTACTTAACCGGTCCTCCTCATATCCTTGCCAGCTATGACCAGGATCACAAGACCACAAGGGCATGAGTAAATGTAAAATGCATGTACATTTAGTGGAAACATTCTAGCGACCTTTTTTTGGGGGGGTGGTAATAGGGTGGAGTTAGAGTATACAAAGAAAATCTATGAAGACACAGGAAGAACATTTAAACCATACACAGACAATAACATGAAAGAATGAACCCATATCCCAGTATCTCTGACACTGAGTCACTGTACTACTCAGTTGTTTGCGACTGATAAGTGCCTATATTAGAATACTTTCATAGGAAGGAAAAGGTACAATATAATAAGGAAAAGTTATGTCTAGGGTATAGATGTTCTTTAATAAAGACAGGTCTAATGTAACCAAGCAGAGCATTATGTATGTGACTGTTTCCAGTGGCAGCTCGTGCCATCGGACTGCAGCCATCCCAGCAAAAAGGAGTTTGAACATTTAATTTTCTATTCACCAAAACAGTGTATTTAAATATTTTGTTTATTGTTGGGCTCTATTGCTCTAGCGACTTGAGTCCGACCAACTCACAAAGTCCCGGAACTTGAACTGTGCATGCTCATTGAGTTCCGTTTTTTTTTTTTTTTTTTAATTTAGCGTTTACTTTCTTCTTTAAATTTGCCAGACTGCTGGCAAAGCAGTCTAGATTAATGAGAAGTCATCAGTGTGATGCCCAGAAGTCTAGGCGGTTTAGCCACACAAAAAAAGTAGAAAGGGGGGGGTCAGACTGCCATGTCCACAGTCACATGGTTACCATGCATTAGTCTTTGATTGGCCTGTAGTTTTTTTGTATGACCTTGAGGGAAACACTGCCATGCTCTGCTATAACACACACATATTGCTTGTAGTCCTCATCCTGGTGTATTTCTGTTCTGATTGTAGGTGCCACCATATTTAGACTTGTAGTATAACTGAAGTACCTAAGCCTGCAGATATATTTTGCCTTCTAGAGCTAAATACCACAACTGTTCTGCTTCCCTTTCAAATTATTCTTCTCCTTCGTAGCTACAGAAACGACTGCACCTAATATGAAAAAAAACTTGACCAATACCAGCTATCAAGGATAATGACAACATCACACTAGATTATAACATAAATAGGCAAGACTGGACATCAAAACATGCAGGAGGTGTAGCTATACCAAATCATAATAACGTGTGCTTCCCATTTTCAAGAACTTATTTTAGTATTTGATAACACTGAAATAATTATAGCCATCCTAACCTAAATACAAATGAAAACCAATGCAACGCCATAATCTATTTAATACCTCTAAACGGAATATGAAGTTTAATGCCAACAAATATTTTGTGTTGCATCTTGGTACCAAAAATAATGCTTGCCCATATTCTATTGGCAACTCGTTTCTGCTCAGTGTTAACCGTATCAGAGATTTTGGGGGTATTAACAGATAAAAAATTAAAATATGATGTTTGTGTAAATGTTTTATTGAGAATGTGTTATAGGTTAATCAGTAATATTTTATGATGATGCCTTACTAGTAGGAATCATAATAACAGCTCTTTTGGAATACTGAGGTTTATTTTGTTTGCCAAATTCTTCACAGGTTAGGAAACCAGAGCGTATGCAGTGCACTTCTACAAGACAAGTTAGTGGGATGAGGCACCTGAATACAGTTAAAGCACCTGTATTAGATTTGTATAAAAAACTATCAGCTCATTAAGCTGTTGCTGGTGTGATATTAATGGTTCCATCCTGAAAGTAGCTAATTTGATTGATTTGTGTGCTGCCATTTTTAGCTGGATTCATACAACACATGTATGTTTTGTGTGCAAGGGGCCTATCATTTGAAAACAGTGCAAAGTTAATCTTTATACTAGCCAAATGCATTTTCTTTGAATGTGGATTTCAATGCTGTTTCAATGAATGTGAGTTTCAAGGGCAGAGAAGTTTTAATGCCAAGTCTATTTTCATTGTGAGACTGCATTGCTTTGTTTAGCAGATGTCTTAGTGTTTGTGCTGTAAAATGCAAAATAAAACTTTCAAATGAAATCCAAATCATCATAGAAGTAAAGCAATTATGCACATTACAGTGTTTATGGTAAATGGGGCAAAATAGCCAAGTAATGGAACACTGGAATGGCTACAAGGGGGAGGCTCCATTCAACCATGATTTTGTGCGGGGGAAGGGCGGCAAACTCAGACAGCCCCAGCTGAGCTATACCTCTCAACAATTCAGATATTCACAGAATAAATAAATTTTTTTGCTTCTTATTTTTGGTTTGTTCCTCATAAAACCTATGGTTTTCTGGCAAATCATTTAAAAATTAAGTCACTAAATAATGACAGATATTGAGTTTCAGACTTCATAAAATTCAGAACAATACATGCTAAAGCAAGACCTGTTATTCTATTAACTAAGTTTATACAAGAGCAATTTTTAGTACTGTTTGTATGTTCCTGTTCTGCATTAACAGGTTGAGAGGTACGTGCAAATAAATTGCTTTATAGAATTAGGCAAAGCCAAACCTCTCAACTGTCCCCAATTTTGGCTCAAAATGTTGCTCTCCCTCTAATAATCCCTCCGCAAAATGGCAATTTTGGAAGAAAACATGGAAGGTTTGAAATTAATAAATAACTGTAATAATCAGAGTTATAGATTACTTTTTTTTCAGAAATGCATGCAGATTTGTTTATTTTGTCAGCTGCTCAAGTTAACAGTACTAATATTAAAAAATGATCCCTTCTTTGACAGGTTCCCAGCTGTATTGTGTGGCTATTTTTATATTTTTGCATCACATTTTTTGGTCCATTTTTCATAAAATTATGGTTTTCTGGCAAATTAGTGGCAAATCATTAAAGACTGAAGTTAGAAAATAATGACAGACATTTGAGTTTTAGATTTCATACACTTCATAAAATGCATACTAATGCAAGACCTACTATTCTATTAGAAAGTTTATAAGAGCAATATTTAAAAAATGTCCTTATTTTTGGGCCTTTGTCCCACTTCTTTGTATGGCTTTGTCCAGATTTCTTGCTCTGAGGTTGAGAGGTATGACAAATGTGTCAAGGCCATCACAGTCAGCCAGAGACATTTCAAATTGTGACATACTTGTTGCTCCCCGCTCCCCCATGTAGTGACTCTGGATGTGTCCAAGCAAGACACGGAGTAGTTATGCAGTGTAAGTGTGCAGAGTACCCCCCCCCCATCCAAGGTAGACACAAGTACTACTGTGGCTTTTCATCTGTTCTTGCTTGATTTTGCAGAATGTTCTGTTTTTTGTCATATTTTTTATACTGTTGATTTATGCTTCATATTATTCAGAAAGTGTCTGTTGGTCTGTGTTTAAGTAGCAATGCTTTAATGACCATCAGGTAAGCTTGTCTCAGATTGTAAGATGCAAGTAAGCTATAATAAGCATACTGTTAAAGAATTACCAACGTTGAAAGCCTTTTTGTGGTTGCCATGCAGAGAATACTTGCATAACTAGATAACGTATAAGCCTTGGGTATTGAAATGCATATGACGGTAATTGTAATAAAGGACAGCATTACAGTATTTTAAGAAGCTCATTACCTTTGTTGGAGACTTGCAGTCATCTTTGCAGGCTTTAACCGTAAACTAAACAGAATGCCAATCTATCATGTATGATCCATAACTTGTGCAGTAATCCTTTATGCAATTTATCTTGAGCTTGTTTCTTGTTTGCTGTTCATGTTTTACTTTGATCATGTTTTCCCATGAAACAAGTAGGTAGTTGTCAGGCAGCAGGTCTTTTTTGGATACGAAATATTTTTACAAGTGGGGGTATCACACAGAATGCTACTTTCAGCATGTTACTTGGTACTTTTATAAAGCCTGAATATAAATTATAATTAGAACTGCAGTGCAAGGAGAAATGGTTTGAGTTGAGTGCTGCTTGTTTTTCTTGTACTTGATTTTGACTGGCATTCCAGTAATGTATTTAAAAAGCAATTTATTTTTTCATGCCTCACAACCTTTTTGTTTCCATCTAGATATTAAGTAAGCTGTCATGCAGCCAATGCATTGAAATATTCTTTTTCTTCTACACTACATTTTGTCTTGATTGGACTCAGAATAATGGTTTGGCACCCAGGGCAGTGTATCTAATTAAAGTTCCAGTTTTTGTGGTTTTGAGCATAGCTCCTCCCCTTTCCAGTTGGCCACACCCCTTCCCATTGGCCCCACCCAATCCGCTGTCTCCTGCAGCCCCCCCTTTGATTTGAAGTCACCAGCCACCACTGACTGTTTCCACACTACTTCATTTGAAAACAAGTCTACATACAAGTCATTAGTGGCCTTGATATTTCTAATACAAACTTATAATACCCATATATATATATATATATATATATATATATATATATATAGTGTGTAAAATAAATAAATCTGTGAACCTGCTTTATGTCCCACCCCAACTACATTTTTTTCTCTACTTAGTTCCTTCCTTCATCTCCATTTCATTGAGTTTCTAAGCACTAATCGCAGGAGCTATTATCTAGTTGACAGACTCTGATTCACCTCTTCAAATGCTCAGTGTTCAACATCTACTAAAGCATAAGTATCTTTTGTACTGAAACAGTTGCCTTTACTTCATATTAGTGCAATCTATTTAACAAATGAATGTGTAATTGTTAGTGTATGTTGCTTAATGTCTTTTCGCCTATATTACTGAATGGTTGTTTAGAAATGTTTGCAATATCTTTATTTTATTTATTTATTTAAATTTGCTGACAAGGTAGAGGACTGATCTCAGTAAACCATTTGCAGGCACATCCCAGGTGTCTAAGATCACATAAGAGAAAAATAAACAAGTTTAGAGATATGAGGATATGCTAAATACATGCAAATTTACAAATGCAAGAATATGCTACAACATTTAGTTCAATAAGCAATTCACAATGTCACAGCATGGATAGAAATATGGAATCTTAGCAGAGCTTTTAGGGTGAAATGTAGCCATTATGAATGAGATAGCTTATGCTACAGGGATAGCAACATATTATATAGAGAGGTATGAAGACATTAGAAAATGTGAGTTATGAATGGTTGTGTGAATGTTAGAACTTTTCTTGCAAGGCCGCCAATGAAAATAATTTTTTGAGTAAAGCAATTAGATAAACCTGGTAAACAAAAGCAAAATAAAAAAAAATAAGAGACAATGACTGCTGCCAGCTAATGTTATATCAGTAAAGGCTGGTCAGTGGCCCACATCTCTCAACTGTACAGATTTTCTCAGAATGTCCAGATTTTTGCCTTCTATTTTTGGTCCATTTTTCATAAAATTGCAGTTTTCTAGCAAATCATTGATGATTTAAGTCTTAAAATAATGACAGACATTTGAGTTTCAAACTTTATATCGTTCATAAAATTCATACTAATTCATGCAAATGTAAAAATTGTCCTATTTTTGGGCCTTTCTCCCCTCACCATTATTCATGGCATTACCTCTCAACCTCATAGAGCAAGAAATCTGGACAGAGTGATCATGGGATCTGCATATGGGCCTATATAAAAACATTAAACATGTTGACATTTCTGGTAGAGAAGAAACATGGGTTATCAAAATCATTTTTTCTGTGAATTTCTGTTCATCCACTTTTCATATGTGAAGGTTTTTGACAGCCCCCACACCCCGTCAGATTTACTTTAAAGTCATTAAAAACAACAAACAAAATGAGACTCCACTGAACATGAGATCTTAGATAATTGCAGAGAAGACTCATTGAAAGCAATACAACTGAGTCCAATACCCAAAAAATAAATAAAAATGTTAAAAAAAATTCACTCAGTAACAATGCAAAATTGCAAACAGTCCATGGTACTTCTTATGAGAATCTAATGTCTACAATATGCTATAAACCTTATTTTAAAATTTTTAACTAAAAGCAAACCAAAGCTGAAACATTAACCCTAAACATATCCAAAGATTTTACTTAAATCTAACCATAATACTGATTCTAACAGTAACCAAAAGAAAACCTCTGTCCTAACTACAAACCTTAACTTAAAATTAAGGCATTCAGAAGCATTGTAGTAACTGCAGTCAGCCAAATGACATTTCATTCACAGTAACTTTCAGCGTTGCATTCTGTTCAAATGGAGCATTCATCCACATGAAGATTTTACCATAAGAAAACTATATAATCTCAAGCTGCTTATTTGTAAGAGTTTTATGTTCATGAGCATTCCTGATTTGATATTCCTTTCTGTGATCTCCCCATATTCCTCCTTATGATGGCTGCAGCATGAAGACCACCTTATTAGCATTCAAATTATTTATTGTGAATTTTCTACAACCGCTGTGTTTTTTATGCCATTATGGTTACACATTTTATCAGCCATCAGATAGGCTGATTTTTGGTCTGCAGGGAACACTTCAGCTATTAGCCTTGCTACTGGAAGTCAAGAAGCATTAAAATGTCTTGTGCAATACAGAGTATAACTGAAATGCAGGGTGGCATGTTTGTTCAGTTTTTGTACACATTCACATTACTTACAACTACATTTTTAACAATTGTTTCCTTTCTTGAATTTATAGTAAGTTATACGTTTTATGTTTTAAAGCTGGCTTACCTTATGTTCACTAATTGAAAAATGTAATTTTTGGATAGGATGGATGTGACATACATGGAAAATAAAGGACTGTAGTAACTCTAAAAACAAACCACAATGGTAGAATCCTAACCATAACAGGGTGTATAACAAAAGGAAAAAAGTTGTGGGTAAAATCAGGCAGAGCAACTCCTATCACAGATTAAAGACCACCACAAAGCCTTGTAGAACTGTCAAAAACCTCAAAAGTAGCACACATCGGTGTGTCAAGCTGGTGGTCAATAGTGCTGCTTTGACTCAGCAGAGTGAGAGAAAATTTCTTGGTAACAAATTCAGTTCAAACTTCACCCCCACTCCACCCTGCCAAGAAACAACCTACTAGAATAAACCTCTAAACTACTAACAGGATGCAGGTCCTGATGGTTCTTGCTAAGGCCAAAAAGACAGCCTCAGTGGGCTTCAACAATATATCAGGAAGCCTCCTAAAAAGCTTGAAACATGACCTACCAGGACCACTAGTATCACCTTTCAACTATAGCCTTAGAACAGGCATTGTACCATGAGAATAGAGGACTACAATGGTTATCCAACTTCACAAGGGCGGACCATAAACTGACCCCTGAAACTACAAACCTATTATAGGTTCATAGGTAGGTACTAGGCTACTGGCCCTAGGGTCTATATAAGCATAGCCAAAAAGGTACCCTGGGTTTCGCCACCCAAGAAAATTATTTTTCTATGGTCCTGTTGAGCAGAGCCACAGAGGTGACCCCCGGGGTGAATTTCCTATTTCCCATCCAATCATCAAGATTTTTCTTGAAGAGTGCTAATGAGGACCTTTGTTTGATATAGACAGGTAGTTTGTTCCAGTGTATGGGACATCTCTGGGACAGGTATCTATTCCTCCAGCATGTTCTGTTTATTGTAGTGACAAGGTTTAGGTCCCTAGAGCATGTAGCTTGAAGGGATTGGGATTTCTTTAAGTGGAGCATGTCCAACAGCTCTGGGTTTGACATAGCTTTGTATGTTAGGCAGAGATCACCTCAGAGTAGGCGATATGTGACGGAGTAAAACTGGGGTTTTTTGAGACGGTCTGTGTAGGGCATCTGTTTGAGGCTGGTAATCCTCTTTGTGAGGTATTTCTCCGGCCTTTCCATTTGTTGTAGATGTCTTGTGAGGTACATACCAAAAGGGGCGTTGTACTCTATAATGGGTCTAATGAGTGATGGGTAGAGGGGAATAATGACCTCTTTTATTCTGGATGAGAAACCTTTTGTGATGGTGTGCCACGTAGAAGGATTTCCTGACTACTGTGGCCGTGTGGTTATAAACTGAGAGACTACTGTCCACCTGTGTCCCAAGGTCTCATCACACTTTCGGTGTTAAGTAGATTACCACCTATGTGGTAGCTCATGGGTACAGAATTTTTACCAAAGGGGATGACAATGCACTTTTTGGCATTGAGCTTGAGGCCATGGCTTTGACACCAGGCATCTGTCTCTTTGAGGCCCTTTTGAAGGATGTTCGCATCGTTAAGAGTTTTGATTATTGCTCCTAGTTTGCAGTCATCTGCAAACTTCATTAGCCAAAGTCCTTCTATGTTAGCCTGTACTTCAGAAAAGTAGATACCAACCAGGAGAGGACCCAGGACTGAACCCTGTGGTACTCCACTTGTCACTGGTCTGAAGTCAGA
Organism: Protopterus annectens; assembly: GCF_019279795.1. Taxonomy (NCBI): domain Eukaryota; kingdom Metazoa; phylum Chordata; order Ceratodontiformes; family Protopteridae; genus Protopterus; species Protopterus annectens. Next base: position 1,535,088,963 of record NC_056739.1, on the reverse strand, counting down.
TTTGGAGTCTGCTACATTCACAGTGTGGGTTCTCTCAGTGAGCCAGTTGGCAACCCACCTTGTGACATAGGGATTTATACTTAGTTTAGTGAGTTTATCTATAATTCCATAGGTTCATAGGTTCATACTAGGCTATCTGCCCGAGGGCATTTACAAGCCTAGCCCATAGTTTTGTGGCTTACGCCACCCCTTTAGTATGGGGAACTATACCCATTATTTTGCTGTGCCTCTGTTGAGCAGTGACACTGAGGTAATCCCTGGGTATATCTGCGATCTCCCATCCATTGGTCAAGATTTCTCTTGAACAAGGCCAGCGAGGTGCTCTGCCTCACATATACCGGGATTTTATTCCACAGCATAGGGAGTCTTTGGGTGATGAATCTATCCCTCCAGCACGTCCTATTAATAGCCGTGTCGAGGTTTAAGTCTCCGCCCTTGTGGCTCTGACGGATCTAGATTTTTGAGGTGAAGCATATTCATCAAATCTGGGTTTGACATGGCCTTGTATGTTAGGCAAAGGTCACCTCTGAGCAAGCGGTAGCGACTGAATAGAGCTGGAGTTCTTTCAGTCGGGCAGCATAGGACAGATGTTTGAGACCCTTTATCCTTTTGGTGAGGAACTTTGTGGCCTCTCCAGCTGCTGCAAGTGTCGGGTCAGATACATTCCGAATGGGGCATTGTACTCAATCATTGGTCTGATGAGTGATGAGTATAGGGAGACTATGACCTCCCTTGATCTAGATGAGAATCCCTTCATGATAAGGTGGGCAATGTAGAAGGTCTTCCTAACTACTTTAGCTACATGGGTGTCGAATGACAGACTACTATCAACCTGGGTCCCCAGGTCCCTGATAACTTCTTCTGTGCTCAGTGGATTGCCACCTATTTGGTAGCTAGGGGTAACCTTGTTTTTCCCGAAGGGTATGACTATGCATTTTTGGCATTTAACTTTAGGCCATGGCTCTGGCACCAGTTATCCGTTTCTGTGAGACCCTTCTGAAGGATATCTGTGTCAGATGTGTTTTCTACTATGGCGCCCAGTTTGCAGTCATCTGCAAACTTTGTCAGCCATAACCCTCCTGTTTTGCTTGTACTGGAAAAGTAGATGCCAAACAAGAGTGGGCCCAGGACTGAGCCCTGTGGTACACCACTTGTGACAGGCTTTGAGTCTGACATGGCGCCAGCAACTCTGACCCTGTGGGTTCTGTCACTCAGCCAGTTTGCAACCCATCTTGTGATGTATGGGTTAACATTTAAGCTGATGAGCTTTTCAATGATACCCGAGTGGGGTATTGTATCAAAGGCCTTCGCCAGATCGAGGTAGGCTGTATGGACTGCCTTTCCCTCATCAATGGCTTTGGTGACTGTTTCGAAAAAGTCAACCAAGTTTAGAAGGCATGATCTGCCTTTGACAAAGCCAAACTGGGATGGATCCAAAGTCTGCAAATTCCCTATGTCTTTATTTATGAGGTCCATTATGATCCTCTCCATGGCTTTGCAGATAAGGCTTGTCAAGCTAATGGGCGGTAATTTCCAGGGTCGGTGGAGGCACCGCCTTTGTGAAGTGGGACCACAGTTGCAGTGCGCCACTCCTGGGTGCGTATCCAGAGGTAAGACTATGATTAAACAGCTGTCCTAGCTGTGGGTTTAATTCCTCATTGAGTTCGTGGAGCACACAGCCGGGGACACCATCAGGTCCCATGGATGCTGTGTTTTTGCTTTGGAGAGAGCAGTTCTCACTTGGGCGTTGGAGATGTTTGGGGGCTGCAATCGCTTGGTATAGATATCTCTCCTTTGGGGAGGGGAGTTTGCACTGAACCTGTCAGCCAGTATGTTGGCAATGTCTGTAGGATCAGTAATCTTCACATCATTTTGAACTAGTTCTGAGCATATCTGGGAGTTTCCTCCCAGGTTTCTAACATAGCTAAAGAAGGCCTTATGATTGTCTTTTGAGTCTTTAGCTATTTTTCTCTCAAAATTTGCTTTGGATGATTTTATGAGAGCTCTTAGTTTTTTACTTATAGTGATCAAGGGTGTCTTACCTTTTAAGGATTTTGCTCTATCTTGTAGTAGCTTCCTCCTTTTGTTGTACAGTTTGTTTATGGCTGGGGTCCACCAGACTGGACGCTTGCCTTTGGTACAAAGAGTCTTTGTTTTGCTTGGGATTGCCTTATCCATGCAGTCCTGCAGGTGCTGGTAGAAGGCATTTGTAAGTGATTCAGCGGCTTGAGTACTGTTTTCCATCACTCTCGGGGCCTTAAAGGAGACCACACTAGTCTTTAGAAGTGTGAAGTTGGCTTTCGAGAAGTTCTTTACTGTGGTCTTTTTTATTTCAGGTGGGGGTGGGATGAGGACCTCCAGCGAGATTAGTTTGTGATCTGATCTCACCAGTGAGGGGTATACTTCTGGTGTTGAACATTGTGCTCCCATGTTCGTGATGATGAGATCAAGTATGTTTTCTCCTCTTGTGGGGATGGTGACTAGTTGTTCCATGGCATTTGAGTTTATGAATTCCAGGAACTTTTGGGCTAGGGTGTTTGGGCTTGAGTAGTGTTCCCAGTCTATATTAGGGTAATTGAAGTCACCTAGTATGATGGTGTTTGTTGATACATTTATCCCCTCTAGTGTTTTCAGGAAGGCCATGTGAGGTTCCTGAGTTTGTGAGGGTGGCCTGTAACATGCTACAATTTGCAGAGCAGTCTTGCCTATGGTTAATTGCACCTGGATGGTCTCCGATGCATCGTGCGTTGCCACCAGTCTTGAGGTGTGGGTGTCTTTGATGAATATGGATACCCCCCCCTCCTTTCTTGGTATTGTCCGGATTTTGGGGCGGAACGCATGATAAGAGGTAAAACCTGATAGTGCTGGGGTGCTCTCAGGAGCCTTGAACCAGGTTTCTGTCACTGCACAGACATCGATGTTCTCCATACTGAGAAGGGCCTCGAGTGCGTGCATTTTGAGATTTAGACTTCTGGCATTGAGCAGCATTACCCTTAGTTTTTTCCTTTTTGTGTTCTAGGGTGGTAGGTTTAGAATTTGAGCCTTGCCTAAAAAGGCACTATGGGGTGGCAAGAGCCTTTGCCAATATCCGAATCCCAGGGTGACAGGTGCAAGCCGTCCCTTGCAAGCAGCGTGGCTTGTCCAGCATGTCATCCCAGGCAGACAGACATTGGATCCCCTTTGAATGACACCAGAGTTTAAGCCAATTGTTAAAGCTGATCATCTTATCTCTGTATTGTGGCATCATTCTTGGTGAAGGTAGGATACTGCTCAAGGTCAGGGTCATACCTGCCTGGGCTACATAATCAGAGAGCTCCTCAATGTCTCTTTTCATGTAGTCCAAGGAGGTACGTCTCAGGTCGTTTACACCAGCGTGGACAATGACTGAGTCGTATTTGTACCTGCTGTTGAGAGACCTGAGTGCTTGCGTTATGTGGCGGATTCTAGCACCCGACAGGCAGCTTACTGTGACCTTCTCCTTACTCAGTCTGGTGAGCGGGACGTCAGTGTGTCTGACTATGGAGTCACCAATGACTAGTGTGTCTGGCATTGTGTTTGGCCTTAAGGGCTGTGACTGTTTGACACTCTGACTGTGAGGTCTATGTGTTGCAGGTGTTGTGTTCTGAGGTGGTGGTTGTTTGGGTGTCTGCTTTGGTGGCCTCTGCTGTTTTGGTAGATTTTTGATCAGAGCCGCCGAGTATGTCTTTGTGTGTTTATGTGTATGATTTGAGGTTGTGATGGTACTATGTGAGACTGGGTCTATAGTGTGTGTGGTAACCTTCTCCTCCTGACTGGTCTTGCCAGTCCTATGTTGAGAGAGCTCAGCCTCCAGTTTGTCCGTATAGTTGCATCTCTCGCATGTATTTGTGTTTTGTGGGAGGAGGAGAGGGTTGTCTGTGTACATGAGGCAATTGTAACATTGCCTCAATATTCCCAGGTTCACCAGCTGAGCAGGAGAGGACACTAGCAACTGATCCCTCGACATGCTAGAAGGACTAGACAAAAACTTTAAAAGAGATTCCGGGGATGTGGGTGACCGAGAAATGGGGGTTTGCCTTTTGGGGTGCTATCTATAAGAGTGCCGTATCAAGGTAATAAGTACTGTAGGAGCAAGTGCTAGGTTTAACAGATAGAGAAAAGTCTACTTGGAGTCAAGTAGAGATGATCTTTTAGGTATTAGAGAAAGTGCTAGTAACAGGGATGCTTAAAGGTAAGATTGAAAAGAATGCACTCTGCAGTGTGCACTAGAGAAGTTAGATATGAAAGTAGGTAACTTGAGTTTTACCTGTTTAAAAAGTTAAGGTTTAGTGGAGAGTTACTATTTTTAAAACAGCAAGATGGACTGAAAGGGGTGGTTACTTTTGTATTTTGGTACTATGAAATACTGTAGGATGGCCAATAAATTTAAATAATTGAAGGGGTGGGATTTCAAAAGTGATGGTTTTGTGATTACTCACATAAGCCAGTGAAAGTAGAGAGAAATGAGATATATGGTCAGATTAACATAAGAGGCGGGCAACTAGAAAGACAGTGGTCTGCCTGAATCAGAACAGAGAGAGCTGTGGTCTCTTTTGAAGTTTTAATATGCTGTTCAAACAGAATGCAAGCAAAACACAAGATAAAGAAAACAAACTACAGTATTCAAAATATAGAAAGGCAATACAGAAATACAAAAAATAACAGCAAACTAACCTTTCCTTCACAGCAAAGTGTAGCAGAGTCTGGATGAGCCTTTCTGGTAAAGCCAGAGTGGAGGATGGTGTCAAAAGCCTTGCCGAGATCTAGATAGGCTGTATGAACCACCTTACCCTCGTCTACGGCTTTGGTGACTGCTTCAAAGAAGTCTAACATGTTTGGGAGACATGATCTGCCTTTTACAAACCCAAACTGGGTGGGGTCCAGAGTTTGGACATTACCAATGTCTTTGTGTATAAGATCCATGATGATACATTCCATGGCCTTGCAGACCAGGCTTGTTAGGCTAATGGGGCGGTAGTTCCTGGGGTCCAAGGTGGCTCCCCCTTTGTGCAGTGGGATAACCATTGCTGTGTGCCATTCAGTGGGCACAAAGCCTGAGGTGAGGCTATGATTGAACATGGTGGTTAGATGGGGTGCCAGTTCATTCTGCAGTTTGTGTAGAATGCAGCCTGGGATGTTGTCAGGTTCCATGGATAATGTGTTCTTGGCTTTGGAGAGTGTTTTTTTTTTATCTGTGCAGCAGTGATTACAGGAACCTTGCATTCTTCTGGTGTAGAGATGGGCCCTTTAGGGGGTGAGAGAGGGGTAAAGTTAGCACTGAACCTATCTGCCAGGATGTTGGCAATATCAGTTGATTCTGTATATTTAGTGCCATTGTGCTGTAACTCAGAGCAGATCTGAGTGTTGCCATTGAGATTCTTGACATAGCTATAGAATGCTTTGTGGTTGTCTTTAGAATCAGTGGTGATTTTGTTTTCGTAACTAGCTTTGGAGGATTTTATGAGGGATCTCAGCTTCTTACTGAGGATGACCAGGGAGATCTTCTAATCATGGGATTTAACTCTTTTTTGCAACAGTTTCCTTCTTCTGTTGTAGAGTTGACCAACGAGGAACTCACCTCTGGTGTTGAACACCGGTCACCCATGTTGGTAATGACCAGGTCTAGGATATTGCTGCCCCTGGTGGGGGTGTGGATAAGTTGATCCAAGGCATTGGAATTTATGAATTCCAGAAATCGTTGAGCAAATGAGTTGGTACATGAGTAGTTTTCCCAGTTAATGGTGGGGTAGTTGAAATCGCCCATTATTAGGGTGTTGGGTTGTACCCTAATATTTTCTAGTGTATCAAGAAATGAGGAGTGAGAATCCTGGGGCATGGTGGGGTATCTGTAGCAAGTTACAATTTGGATTGCTGTCTTGCCCAGAGTTAGCTGCACTTGGATAATCTCAGATTCATTATGCTGAGCAACTAGCCTGGAGGTGTGGATATCCTTAATGAATATGGGCACGCCTCCGCCTTTAGTGTTTCGGTCCAGGTTAGATGGCCAAAAGGTGTGGCATGAATTATAGCCTGGAATGCAGGGGTGATCTCTGGAGCCTTGAATCAGGTCTCTGTCACTGCACAGATGTCGATGCTCTCCATTTTAAGGAGTGCCTCGAGTGAATGCATTTTGAGGTTTAGACTTCTAGCATGGAGTAGCATTAACCTCAGATTTTGCTTACTTGTACCTGTTAAGGTGGTGAATTTGTCATTTGAACCTTGCCTAAAAAAGACACTATAGGGGTGGAAAGAGCCTTAGCCAGTTTCCAGAATCCCAGGGGCGACAGATGCAGGCCATCTCTGGCAAAGCATCGTGGTCCGTCGATCATGTCATCCCAGGCAGACAGATACTGGATCCCCTTAGAATGACACCAAAAGCTTAGCAAATTGTTGAAGTCAATCATTTTGTCCTTGTAATGTGGTATCATTCTGGGTGATGGCAGGATGCTACTCAGGGCTAGGGTCATACCTGCCTGGGCTACAAGATCAGAGAGCTCCTCCATGTCTCTTTTCATGTAGTCCAGGGAGGTACGTCTCAGGTCATTCACACCAACATGAACAATGACACAGTCATATTTGTACTTGTTATGGAGTGACCTGAGTGCATGCATTATGTAACAGATCCTGGCACCCAACAGGCAGCTGACAGTAACTTTCTCCTTGTTTAGTTAGTCTGGTGAGTGGAGCATCAGTGTGACTGACTATAGAGTCACCTATGACTTGAGTGTTGGGTACGTTGTTATGCCTTATGGGCTGTGGTTGTGTGGCACACTGAGTTTGTGGGCTGTGTGTCATTTGGGTTGTGTTGGGGTATAGAGGTTGCTTGCGTTTCTGCTTTGGAGGTCTCTGTTGCTTGAGCAGATTTTTTATTGAGAGCCGCTGTGAATGTAGGTGTGTGTTTCGTGTTTCTGTGTGTTTGTTTTGGTGGTGTAGGTTTTGAGGAACTATGTGATGAGTGTGGTGTAGTGCAAGGGTTTACCTTCTCCTCTTGACTGTCTAGTCCAGTCTTGAGTCGAGAGAGCTTTGATTCCAGTTTGGCTATATAAGTGCATCTCTCACAGGTTGCAGTGTTGGTTGGTAGGAGGACAGGGTTGTCTGTGTACATGAGGCAATTGCTGCATTGCCCCAAGATGCCCAGATTCATCAGGTAGACAGGAGAAAACACTGGGAGCTGACTCTTAGACATGCCTGGATAGGTGCTTATTTATTTATTAAGTACAAAATTTTGTTTTCCTCTAGACAAGTGAGGAAAGTTGAGTGCTGTAGTAATTTGTAGCTTATTTAGTGCTTACAAAGAGTTCTGAACAAGTACCGAGTCTAATATGCAAAGCCATGAAACACAATTATCATGGAAATAATCAGCAAAGACATAGATAACCTTCAGATGCTAGACCCTACCCAGTTTGGCTTAAACCTGATGGACTTCTTTGAGAAAGTCACCAAGGCAATGGATGAGGGGTAAATGGTGCATTTTACCTATGTGAACCTGGCTAAGGTGTTCAGTACAATACCCCACTCAGCTATAGTTGACAAACTCACTGAACTGGGCATAAACTCCTACTTAACTTGCCGGATTGCCAGCTGACTCAGACAGGTTTCAGGAAGTCAGCATTGGTAATTCCACCTCCACTAAGAGACTGGTCACCTGCGGGGTTACTCAGGGCTCCATGTTGGGCCACTGTTATTTGGCATCTACTTCTTGGAGGTAAAAGCTAATGTCAAGGGCCTTTGGCTGACCATATTTGCAGAATACTCCAGATTGTAAGCTATCATAGATTTCTCCCATGACAGAAACATCTTACAAGAGGGTCTAGCACAAAGAAATGACTGGAGCCCAAATTCGGGATTAACACTCAATGCCAAGAAATGCATTATACTATCTTTTAAGAAAATTGCCACCCAGTCTAATTACTCCATCAATAAAACACCCCTAAGAGTTGACCCAGTAGTCAGGGATCTACAAACATACTTAGCAATCTGGCATTTGACTAACATATGGCTAAGATAGTGAGAAAATTGTTCTATGTTGCCTAAGGGTATGGCATCCAGGTTGAAGGAAGTCATAGCATAATTTTACTCATTCCTTATCAGACCCATAATTGAGTATACCTGCACCTGACCAGATACACACTACAGGTGAAATGCCCACAACTGTTCCTTACCGGGAGAATCCAGGGAATAAACACATCTCTGTACTTGGTCTCCTACAGGTTACAAAGAGGCAATCTATGCCTGGAATATAAGGCATCCTCAGACCTTTGGATATGCACAAAAAGAACTGCACCAGAACCACTAGATTCAAGCATTCAAATTTTGCTTGTGATGTAAATGAGACAAGTTGGCAAGACAGATGCGTATCTCAGAGGATCCCCATGCTCTGGAACAGGCACCTGATCTATGGAAAGCTGAGTCTATCCCTAGCCCTATTTTAGTGCAATCTTGACCAATGAAAATTCGAAATTCACCTGGGTCTGGTTCCTATGTCTTTGGCAGAGAGTAATGCCCAAACTAACATCCCCCCAGACACATACGATCTAGAAACTTCCAAACTAACCTACCCCCTCCTAATATATGCCTATGATACATAGGGACACAACTGGGCTGAATTGCATGGCTAGGCATATAAAGGGCCTGGTATTCATTAGCCTGCCATATGTATATCTTATATGGCAATCTGGGAGGAGTTACATTTTTAAATGCTAAGGCTATGTAGCTTGTACTTGTCTGATAAACAGTTGCTGTTTTCAGCACTGATCCCTAAAGATGCACCTATCAAGAGATTGCTTAAAGTTTTGGCTAAAACATACCTCTCAACTCTCTGAATTTTTGCCTCATTTTGTGTTAACGTTCCTCATAAACTTTGTGGTTAACCAAAAGTTATCAATGATTGAAGCCACTAAATAATGACATACAATTAAGTTTAAGACATCATACCCTTCAGAAAAAGTTTATGAGAGAGCAACATTTAAAATTTGTCTCAAATTTGGGCCTTTGCCCACCCCCCCCATTATTTTAGGCTTTGTCGAGATTTCTTGTGCTAAGAGTTTGAAAGGTATGGACTAAAATAATAATGCAGCAGTGAGATCTAGTTGTATAATGGAATAGTTAGTGGGCCACAAACTACAAAACTGTCAAGAACTGTTAATACAAATATGTTTTCGTAGTTTTAAAAGTCTTGACCTTTTGACCCAGCCAGCATCTGCCAACTGCCTGAGTACAATTTTTTTTGTTGCTCTGGCTCAGTAAGAACTGAAGTCATCATTTTTGGCAGACAGTACAACATCTTACTTGCCCTGCTATTAATGTTACCATGTTCCAAACAACCACTAAAAAATGTGTGCCCACCAGTGTCCATTTTACATTTTGCAGTATGCATCGTAGGTCTTTTAATTGCCATAAGAGTTTGTATTAATATAGTGCTATGTGACACTGCTCTCCCAGAAGGAAACAAACATCTGTGCCAATTCTCAGACTTGATTAACACAGTATTCCATGCCAGTGGACTTGCAGTAATATTATAAGACTGAATCACCTAATGACTCACACTGTACCCATGTAATTCCCTTACAATGTTTAAGAAACTATCTTGAAAGACACCAGGAATTTGGGGCTGAACCAAAAGGTGCCATAAGAGTTTATTCATATTGAATGTTGCATTGAAAAGAAGACATTTACAACAATTAGAGTTCAGATATAAGTAGAGCAGAACAGCAAAGGTGTTTTTCTGACATCTGTTTTATTGGGTCCATGTACTGCATGGTATTTTAAGGAATGACACGTGTCAGTAAATCACATAAAAAGTACATTGTATAGTACATTATAAAACGTAATCTCTTCTTAGTCTGGAAAAACTTCAAACACTAAAACAGCAAAAACTGCAGGAATAATAGTGCAATAAAGTATTGGAGATGAAAAAAAAAGAGCCTGGAGCGAGGAGGAGGAGGTCGGATGTAGATATAGAACCAGACAAATGTTATATGCAGACAGTCAGAACATAGTCAGTGATACATGTACTATACAGTAACAGAGGGGATGTCCAGATAAAGAGAAATTCCATAGTAAAAGCTACTGTGGAGTTACTTGACATTTGCAACTGCATTGATGAGAAACAGACACAGAATACACAGTTCAGAAAAAGAGTATTTCCTTTACAGAGGGAAGCCTCATCATTGGTTTGGATTTCTTCCTGGAAGCATTCAGTAATAGATTACTGTTTCAGGATGTCTGTGCCTAGCAGCAAATGACCACACATTTCATAAACAAGTTAAGGATATGAGCCACAGTGGGATGATACCAAGAAGCAAGGTATAAAAAAATACAGTGCTTCAGTACGAGTTAGAAGAGTTGTCATGTTCCACTTTAATAAACCACTCAAACACTAAAAGACTTTTGACAACCTTTATTGTGCAATATAATAAATGATAAAAGCATGAAACTTTATTAAACAGTACAACTTCAATTCCTTGTAAAAGAAAACATATAATAAATAACCACTCCCCCTTGGAATAAGCAGCACCCCCCCCCCATTTGCTCACTTATCCTCACACTTGCAAGGCAGCATTCCACCACTCACCTTCAGCATCTCATCACCAAACTAAAACCACCAAGTCCAAAACACCTCTACCATCAATTTTTCGCCACCTTGAAAACCCTTCCAACAATTATCTGCCAGAGGGGGGACAAAAGAGGGGCAAGCCTGTCCCTCTTCTCCACCCACCAGCCCCACGGGCAGTTCCCCCTCACACCTTAACCCCACTAACCAATTCCTCCAAAATTAACCCCAAATTTAAATTAAAGAAATCAAATCCAGATTCACTAAGGTGAACCTCATCTGCCCTATATCACACGGGATCCTTATCATCAAATTCACTGTGCCGGATATTACAACCCCCCATCCCCTCAACTGTTTTTACAGCATAAAATTCACATATCTACAAGCCCTCTCAATTGCAGAAAGATTCTTTGCATCCCTCCAAACTAACCTAGGAATAATCTCAAACCAAACCAGACACACTGATGGATAAAGCTTCTTTAAAGCTAAAAAATATTCACAAATATGATAAACACTCCCAAATCATTCCCCCCTAGGGGAATCAACAAAATTCGAGGCAACCTCCACTGGCTCTGTAACATCTTAAATACCTGAAGTATCTGGTTCCACATCAACCCTCTAATACCATGCCAAGTAACCTTCCATATGAAACGCTGCAAGTCCCAAATCCATGCCATTGGTTCTAACTGCAGCCCGCCTAGCCATACCTCTCAACTGTACAGATTTTCGCAGAATGTCCAGATTTTTGCTTCATATTTTAGGTCCTTTTTCATAAATGTGTAGTTTTCTGGCAAATTAGTAGCAAATCATTAAAGATTAAAGTTAGAAAATAATGACAGTCATTTGAGTTTCAGATTTCATACCCTTCAGAAAATTCATACTAATGCAAAACCTGTTATTCTATCAGCTTTCTAAGTTTGTAAGAGCAATATTTAAAAGTTGTCACTATTTTTGGGCCTTTGCCCCACTTTTTCTTATAGCTTTGTCTTGCTCTAAGAGGTTGAGAAGTATGCACCTAGCTGCCCAATACATGAATGAATGGCCTAAAATGACAATCCTTTCCCCTAAAGAAAAAAAAATTAACAAAATAAAATTACCAATCCTTATTTAATATAAGTCAAAAATGCCTTAGAAGACCACCGCCCTTACCCTCTTAATGACTTCAGTCAAATGGCCTCTCTTCACAAGATCAGATGCCATACCCATCCTGAAAGAGTGAGTAGAAAATTTGTCCCCCTCTAAGCCCACACTGAAAAGAGCCCTTCTCATGACTAAATTCAACTGCTCCCCCATTAACGCCCTACCACCTACTGATGTAAAAACTAATTCCTGAGCCCTACCCTCTCAATGCGCACGCAGTCTCCTTCCCCAAGTTACCGATAACATCCATTCTGACCTAACTTCCCCAAAAATTATAGATGTCCCTTTCCCTTCATGATCTGTTTTCAATTACCTCAACCTAATGTACACTGCCCTTGGCAATATTAGCATGTCATCCCACATCACTGACCCCAGTAACTCTGACACATGGAAAGCTCCACAGTACTTCCATACACTTAACGTATCCCACATCACTTATTCCTCTGAGCGTCCGCGTACTCTGCTTAATCCCTTTAAAAACATTCTTAAAATCCCTGTAGTCACTGGCTATCTCCTATCCCTAGAAGGGCCTTCCCCTCTACCCCAACATTTCAAAATGCACCTAACCGTCCAGGACTTAGTCCAATTCTCTAATTTGGCCGACCAAGCAAACACACCAACTGCTGCCAAAAACACTCTCGTTGATCTTGCTGCCTAGCCCTGTACCCTCAGCATAGCTAAATAATACAGCAATAAACTTTCCAACCACACACATTCCTCTTCCAGTAATTGCATCACAAAACTATCAAAATCATACAATGCCCTACCGGATGCTTTCCTGGTGGATACCGCCTACGACTTCTGCACCAACCTGCTGATCACTGCTGGCCAATTTGTCAAATCTCGTCTGGAACCACCATGGGGTCCCTTGCTGCTGTTGGAGCCATAATCAACAAACTATGCAACACTAACTTACAAGGAACGAACAACAATTGTGCGGATTTAGCCATCTTAACCTGCAACACTCTCACCAGCCCAATATTATCCAAATTAAACACTACCCTCCTACCCCTCAAATGATCCTGCCACAACACTGATGCAGCCCAAACAGGCATAAGCTTCAGGAAGGCAACATCCCAGTTCCATTCCTCAGGCCAATGAGGAGGCCATGGTAATTGCCCCACAAAAAATGCTCCCATACCCAAACCCCCAGCTGCATCTGTAAACAACTGTAAAGCCCTTTGACCTACCCAGTCTGTCTGCCAAAATGTGATCCTGTTAAACTGATGTAAAAACTGTGACCACAAAGCTAAGTTCTCCCGTGCTAACTTACTAACCCTTACCCTGTGGCGGTTACTATTACCTCCTTTCAAAAGAAAAGCCACCGACCTACAAAACATATGTCTAAGGGTGCACTGCCCTGCAAGCAAAATTCAACAACCCCAACAACTCCATCACATCTCTCACCTGAACCTTACTCTTGCACCTCACGCACATTATCTTCTCCTGTAGTTGAACCAACTTCTCCCCTGGCAAACAAAATAAATCTTGACTTGCATCCACATTCAATCCTAGGAAATCTAGCACCTTTGCCGGGCTTCCAGCTTATGTTTAACCAATGGCACTCCCAACTCCTCGCACATCCTCACGCATCGCCACTTGTGCCTCCTCTTTCCCCTAACCCACTAGCAAGACATTATCTAGGTAATGTACAGCTCTCTGTCCTTCCACCCTCTGTTGTCATATCCAGTGCAAGGCCGTACTAAACCTTTCAAAAGTGGAACAAGCCACTGTACATCCCATCAGCACAGCTGTGTCAGAATAGAAACTAACCCCCACTGCCATGCCCAATAATGGCCAATCCTCCACCCAAACCAGTAGCTGATGAAAGGCCAACTCAATGTCTACCTTTACCAGCCAAGGGTCCTCAAAACTTCTAATGATGCAGACCGCATCATTCAAGGCATACTTCACTCTAACCTCCTCCCTAGGGATGAAATCATTAACAAAATTGCCTTCAGGGAAAGATGAATGATGTATTAAGCGAAACTCACCAGGTCTTTTCTTGGGGACCAAACCCAAAGGTGACTCTTTAAACTGAGTAAATGGTGGGCTATCAAAAGGGGCCAACAACCTACCCACTTGGCACTCCTTCTCAATCAAAGCTCCCAGGACATCCTCCCTCCCACGCACTGACTTCAAATTTTTTCCCACCTTACCATCACCCACTAAATTATATTTGATCAAAAATCCCCTCAAGAAACCCTCAAACAATTCCCCAGCCACTGCCGGCAGCAAATACTGTGATAGCAACTCCTGCAGGACCTGGACCTTAATAGGTGAATGGGTCCCCTAGGCAGCTGCTAGTTCCCTGAAAGCAGCCCCCCTTGGCCAAGAAAATTGGCACTGCCCCACACCCCTTGTAGTCCCATGGGAGGCCCAATCCATCCTCTCTGACCTGGAAAGTAGGAAGCCTGGCCCCCAAACTGACTCTCACCCCTACCACATTGTGTTGTTGAATGTTCGCCTGTACACTTTGAACAAGCATGGGAGAATCTGAAACCTGTCCAAGAACATCTCCCCATATTAAAAGCCCAACATACACTGATGCCCCCTTCTGCTGGCCTACCCACTCTATTTCCCAACCCAAAGCTGTCCATCATGGTAGACAACCAGATATCAGGGTGTCTAACTTCCCAATGCAAAGATTTGTCAACTGCCTTCCTTTTGTGGAACTTCTGATCATACCATAGCCATGCATTACCTGACAGTATCCTCTGTGCCTCTCACAGTCAGAAAATAGGCCAGGAATACAAGGTCCAAAGAATTATCCCTTTCCAACCACACCGCCATGTAATAAATAAAACCCAAAACACAATTTTCCCATGTCCCCTGTCGAAACGTACCAACACACTGCAACCTAATGCCATCAAGGCTGCCAAAAGGTCTTTCCCATTCGCTGTCTCATCTTCCATCAGGTGCTGCACCCCATCCGGATCAATTAACTCGAAAATATCTACGTATTCTCCCTTCCAAATCTTCTCCTTCACCGCAAGTGAAATGCAAGGAGTCAAAAGGATTGCTGCACCCTCTTGCCCTAAAGCCTGCATTGCCAACCAAACCCCCAAACGTGTATCAGAGTCTGACCCTACCTCATCTAAACAAGGGTCCATATTTTACCCTAACAATGAAAGAGTATTATCAAAACTCAGATCATGACCCCCCAATGTCTGCAACCCTGAACCAACAGCCCCGCCCACACTAACATCCTGCAAGACCCTAAGCCATCCATGAACCCTGCCTTGCAGACCCCCAACTCAACCCCTGGCACTCACTCCCTGTTATCTGTCCCTCAGCCCCTCCCCTGCTGAGACTAATAAACCATTACCTAACGAGGTTGACTGTGGTGCAACCAGTGTTATAACCTCATTTGTCTTCTCCTCCACAGACAGTCTCTGACCTGCTCGTTTGGCTCTGGTTGCTCGAGTACTGTTCCCTGTCTATCCTTGCTTCCGAGTCTTAGGACCCTGCATGCTGGTGGCCGCATCCTCATTTGTCATTTAGAAAAACAAGTTCCTCTGCTTAGGCCACGATGCTTGCCCATCTCTGTCTCAAATCTTGTGCCTCTGCCATGACGATTCCGCTTGATACCTCACTGTCCTTGGTAACCCCCAAGACCTACCTTAAGGTCATCTGGGATGTGATTCTGCTTCAACAAGATCACACCAAATGTGACTCCCAACAACCAAATCCAACCTCAAAAACCTTCAAGACCCACCCGCTGACTTATCTCACTTCTTCCCTTAGCCTCCAACCCGTTTAACCCTTTCCTGCCTACTCCCTTCAAATTCACTTAACTACTAACCTTATCTGCTTCTTCTTCTTCATCTTAAATCCCAGCTCCCCCCACCATTAAAGATGTCCCATGACACCTCCGTCTGTTCAAAACTTCATTTAACTCCGTTTGTTTTAAATTATGCTATCATGAGGTGCCTTGTGTTACCTAAGTTCAGATGAGAAATGTGGCTAAGTGGAATTCTTCTTTAAGATTATTACTGACAAATACTATGAAAAGGAGGTAGGGTACACAAGATGTAGAAATGAGCAGCCACTATCACTTTTTATTGTTAGACCTCCACTTCTGTCTATATTTGTTGTTCTGTGTACTAATACCACTGGAAAATATTGGAACCTGTTGCCATTAGATCTAACTTTGCTTCCCTCCTTTTCGGTCTTTAAACAAAGGCTCAAGAAACATCTTAAAACACAGTGGTTATGCCCCTTGCTGTTACCCTGACTAATCTTCTGCTTTCTCTATTGCCTCTCTCTATACTGCCTCCCTTCGCCAATCAATACTGCTTACCCCTTGGGAAGTAGTAATGGTCTTAAATTACTGTTACAACAAGGAGATGAATTAAACTTTGAATGTATTGTAAACTACCTCACCTTTGTTATTATAAGAGTGTCTTATCCTTTTGGGTATTGTGTTTAACAAATAGTATACATTATTTTAGCTAATGCTCTCTATTTAATTTTAATATAATTTCTTTTATATTTCTGCATGATAATCTTTTTATATGTTGTGTTTCACAAATAGTA
This sequence comes from Protopterus annectens, assembly GCF_019279795.1. Lineage (NCBI taxonomy): Eukaryota > Metazoa > Chordata > Ceratodontiformes > Protopteridae > Protopterus > Protopterus annectens. The sequence continues at coordinate 1,535,072,714 of NC_056739.1, read as the reverse complement.
TACATTTTTTAGCTAATGCTCTCTGATTATTTTTAACATAATTTCTTTTATATATTTGTGCATGATAACATTTTACATGTTACTGTTGGAGCTTTTCGCACCGGGCCTCTGCTGAAAATGGAAATATATCCAGTTGGACTAGCCCGGTTAACAAATGTAAAATAAATAAGTAAATAATATAAAATACATATGCATATAACTATTTTCACATTGTTTCCTTTACTTCCCATTTTTGCTCATACTCAGCATTATTTTCGTTTACTTTTCCAACAGTATATGCTTTAGGAGATCCATAAGTTATTCCACATTATTTCCACACACTTGTTTTTATGTGATGGTCTCATTTAATACTCATTATATACAATTCCACCCCTGACCTGCTAGTATGACTCCGTGTTCTGCCCCCCTTATTCATCCTTTCCAAGTATATCCATTCTTTGTCCTTTAAAACTATCGTAGCCCAAACCTTAACTCACCTACACCTTTTATTTCTTTATGGTTTCCCAATAAACATGATTTCTCACAGCTTTCCAGTCTGTATTGCTATGACTTATCCTTTGACACTCAACATTCACCTTAACACTTTCACTTTTCAACATGCTTGTACTTTCCCATAATCCCATTCTCTTAGGTTCCTTTGTACTTGTCTTATCCTATAAGTATACCATAAAATGGCATTGTCTGTACTGGAAATGGAGCCCTCATTTTTACTTCTCTGTCCAGTACTATTTCAACTACATCCCTCGCCCTAGTGTAATCCTTTACCTGGTGAATAATCCTTCCCGATTTATGACTTCTGCCATGTTGTTTCACTTCCTTGATTTTTGATGGAAGACTACAACAGTCTTGTCTAATGCAGCATGAAGTCAGTTGTCACCATTTTCTTTCCTGCCTTTGACATTTCCATTTTCTTACTCTATACTTAAGAAGCCCACTCACCATTTCTTCTGCATTTGGCGACCTGTGTATAGTATCTCCCCATCAGTTTCACCCTTTTCCATCTTAAGTGCACAGCTGATGATATTTATAGTATATGTACTAGGCTAATGCCCTGGAGTCTTTACAAGCCTAGTCCATAGAAGGGCCCTGGTATCGTGCCGTCTGACATTAGTTCCCAGGGCGTCTATCAAATAGGGCCACTGAAGTGATCCCAAGGGTGAACTTTCTATTACCCATCCCCTCATCAAGATTTCCCATTTAGAGGGACAGTGAGGTGCTCTGCTTGACATGTATGGGAAGTCTGTTCCAGAGCATGGGCAGTCTGTGGGTGAAGAACCTGTCCCTCCAGCATGTTCTGTTGATTGTGGTAATGAGGTTGAGGTCTATGGAGCATGTGGTGTGGAGGGATTGGGATTTCTTTAGATGTAGCATTTCTAACAGCTGGCTCAGACATGGCTTTGAAAGTCAAGCAGAGATTGCCTTTAAGTGGGCGATATGAGAGAGAATAGCTGGAGTCTTTTGAGTCCGTCTGTGTAGGACATGTGTTTAATGCCTATAATCCTCTTCATGAGGTACTTCTGACACCTCTCCAGCTGTTGCAGGTGTCTACTGAGGTACATGCCAAATGGGGCATTATACTCGAATGGTCTAATGAGGGAAGAGTAGAGAGACAGTGACCTCTGTCTTCCTGGATGCAAAGCCCTTGGTAATGAGATGTGCCACAGAGAAGGACTTTCTGACCACAGTGACAATGCAGAGGTCGAAAGAGAGGTTGCTGTCAACCTGCATCCCCAGATCTCTTAGAATGCCTTCAGTGTTCAGTGGGCTCCCATCGATGTGTAATCAGTGGGAACTGAGTTTTTATGAAAGGGGATGTCGGCACATTTTTTGACATTAAGCTTAATGCTGAACAGGAGAGGACTCTGGACCAATCCCTATGGGATTCCACTCGTGACTGGTCGGCAATCTGACTTGGAGTCTGCTACTTTCACACTGTGTGTTCTATCTGTGTGCCAGTTTGCAACCCACCTAGTGATATAGGGGTTGATACCTACTTTGGTGAGCTTATCAATAATTCCCGAGTGATGAATGGTATCAAAGGCCTTAGCCAGATCGAGGTAGGCTCTATGCACTGCTTTACCTTCATCCACAGCCCTGGTGACTGACTCAAAGAAGTCAACCAGGTTGCTCAGGCATGATCTCCATTTCACAAACCCAAATTGTGTGGGGTCTAGAGTTTGGAGACTTCCTATATCTTTGTTAATCACGTCCATTATGAAGCACTCCATAGCTTTACATATCAGACTCATCAGGCTAATGGGACAATAATTCCAAGGGTCTGTAGTCACTCCCCCTTTATGGAGAGAGATAACTGTAGCAGTGTGCCATTCGGTAGGGACAAACTCTGAGGTGAGGCTGTGACTGAACACAGATGTGGTGGCAGTTAGCTTTGTAGTTCATGTAGAAAACAGCCAGGGATATTATCAAGTCCCATGGAAGCTGTATTCTTGGCCTTGGATAATGCTGCTTTATCTTATGCTGCAGTAATGCTGGGTGCTGAGCATTCTTCCGGAATTGTGATTGGTCCCTTAGGGGGGAGAGAGGGTTAAAGTTGGCACTGAATCTGTCGACCAGTATGTTGGCAATATCTGTTGGCTCAGTATAGGAGGTACCATTGTGCAGTAACTCAGAGCAAATCTGGGTATTGCCATGGAGGTTCTTCAAGGCTTTGTGATTGTTTTTAGTGTGCCGCAATTCTGCCTTCATAGCTGGCTTTGGAAGATTTGATGAGAGATCTAAACTTTTTGTTGAGGCTGATAAGGGAGTTTTTCCAGTCTTTGGACTTCTCCTTTTTCTGCAAGTTTTTTCTTTCTGTTGTAGAGTTTATTAATGGCAGGGGACCACCAGATTGGCTTCCTTTTTTTGGAGAAGAGCATCTTGGTTCTGTTGGGTACGGCTAGTTCCATGCATTTACGTACATGTTTGTACAGTGCATTGGTGCATGACTTCGCAGTCATGCAGCTATTTTTCATTTGCATGGGTGCCGTGAAGTTAGCCACCTCTGTTTTTAGGACCACAAAGTCAGCTTTGGAGAAGTATTTCAAGGTGGTTACCTTTGTGGTGGGTGTGGATGAGATGTGGATTTCCATGGTGATTACTTTATTGTTGAATCTGACCAGGGAGGGATTGACTATTGATGTAGATCAATGGTCACCCATGTTAGTAATGACCAGGTCAAGGATGTTGCTTCCTCTAGTGGGGGTCAGAATGAGCTGGATCAGGACATTGGAACTGATGAATTCTAGGAAGCATTGGGCCAGTGTATTGGTGCTTGAGTAGTTTTATCAGTTGATGGAGGGGTAGTTGAAGTCTCCTAGTATGAGAGTGTTGGAGTGAACCTTGACAGATTCCAAGGTACTTAAGAATGTGGAGTGAGAGTCTAGGGACATGGCTGGGGACCTATAACAGGCTATGACCTGGATCGGCATCTTACCCAATGTTAGTTGTACCTGAAGTATCTTGGGTGCATTATGCTGGGATACTAGTTTGGAGGTGTGCGTATCCTTTACAGATGGAGACACCACCACCTTTGGAGCTTTGGTCCATGTTTTGGTGGCCTAAAGGTGTGGAATGAGTTATAGCCTGGTAGTTCAGGATTGCTTTCTGCTCCTTTAAACTAGGTCAATTATAGCAAATTTTGAGGAGTGCTTCAAATGAGTGCATGTTGAGATTTAGTCTTCTAGCATTGAGCAGCATTACCCTCAGATTGCATTTATTTATAGCTGTTATGGTGGTAATTTGGTCTTTGGAACGCCACCTAAAAAAGGCACTATGGGGGTGGCAAGAGCCTTAGTCAGTGCCCAGAAACCCAGGGGTGAGAGATGCAGGCCATCTCTGGCAAAGCAGGTCTTTCAGTCGTATCATCCCAAGCAGACAGATACGGGGTCCCCTTAGAATGACACCAGAAATGTAGCCAATTGTTGAAGTCAATCATTTTTTGTTTGTATTGCTGTATCATTCTGGGTGATGGTAGGATACAGGTCAGGGCTAGGGTCATACTGGTCTGGACCATATAATCTGAGAACTCCAGCATGTCTCTTTTCATGTAATCCAGGGAAGTGCATGTCAGGTCATTCACACCCACATGGACAATGACAGAATCATACTTGTACTTGTTGTGGACCTACATGCATGTGTTATGTGATGGATTCTGGCACCTGATAGACAACTGACTGTTACCTTCTCCTTATTCAACCTAGCGAGTGGGACATCTGTGTGCCTCATTACTGAGTCATAGTGTATTGGGCAAGGTGTTTAGCCTTAGGGGCTTAGGTTGTGGTGCACACTGTGGATGTCAGCTGTGTGTCCTGTGGTTTGTGTTGTGTTGTGGTGGTCGAGTGCATTTCTGTTTTGGACGTCTCTGCTGTTTGGGTAAATTTCTATTGAGAGCCTCCGTGAAGGTGGGTGTGTGGTTTGTGTTTTTATGTCAGAGCTGTGATGGTGGGTGTTCTGGAGGGCTGTGTGTTCCATGTGGTGTGGTGCAGGTGCTGACCTTCTCCTCTTGATCAGTTAGTCCGGTCTTGGCTGGACAGTGCATAACTTCCAATTTGGTGATACAAGTGCATCTCTCACAAGTACTTGCCCACACTCTCCTTCCCCATTTCACTGTTCTCCATATTACTACCACATAACATCTAATCCCTACCCAATGCCTATAACCAGCTCTTACCATCTCCAATATTTCTATAAATTTTATAACTAAGCATGACTGTGCTCACATTCCTCTTGCTGCTAGCTAAGGTTTCCATCAGTATGATTATATCAGCCCTCCCTGCTCCAGCTGTTGCTTGTTTCAGTCCCCCCAGATCTTTTAGCACTGCTGGGTTGAACAATGGAGTGTGTGTGTCTATGTGTATCTGTTTCCTGATTAAATTATACTAACAGTAAAGTTATTTTAAGGAGCTCTTGTGCCTTTCAGTGTGTGCCTCAAGTATGCCTAAAGGTATAACAGTTAGTGTAGTAGAAACAATTACAGTGATATACATTTAAAATGCATCTGGGTCACTGCACTTGTATAGAAAACAAGAACCATGATTGGCAAATTTCTACTTGAAATAATGGCGAGGTAAAGATATCAACAGCTACCACATTTTTGCTCAAGGGTTTCAAGTGAAGTTCACAATAATCAGTAAACTGCATTAAACTGTGTGTTTGCTTTGAAAACCCCATATTTGTTTCATACTATATTGCTCCAAGTATTGAATTATCTCTAAGAAGAGAATCTATCATGCATACACAATTATTTTTCATCAGCTTTTTTTATTTGTCAGTGTAAGGCAAAGTTCTGTTAATTCATACCTAGTACATGCATCACTCAAGGCACTTCTAACACCTTACAGAAAGTTAAAATCTCCATTGTTCATGTTATAATGCTGACTCACTCATTTCTTTATGATATTAGTAAAATTAATTTCTCATTTTTGATAAGCGGAAGGAAACAAGTAAAGAAGATTGAGTGACCCACTGGACCAGGCTGATAATTTAATGGATGCCTGTGAACAAGATCTGACCGTGTTTCCCTATGCTTAGTATACAATGTAGCATGTATCAGCCATTGATTTCAGGAAACATTAATAGGCTGTGATTTACTGGTACAGATAAGCCAGTCATTACAGTGAATTGCGCCAGCATGTGGCCACAGCTGTTGTTAACTACCAGTTGTATAAATCCAGACTTTCAAAGGCTGCTTCTCCACAGCAAGAGTCTGGTTACATATAAAAGGGGGTGTAAAATGGCAAAAGCTAGAGTGCTACTAGGTTTCTTTCTAACAATGCAATCTTAGATGCAGGACTCCAGGATGGGAGAGGTGGATTCATTACTGAGGAAAGACATGAAATGTTGTTGACCTGTTGCACTGGAAGTGCCCTGGCTACAAGAGACAGTGATGATAATTTTCCCAACAGTCCCTGTTGTGGGCCATTTTTTTTTAAATGAGGATTAGACAGTATTATGGTCTCTTTTGCATATAACCAATCAGCTGCTGGTACTTCCTAAGATTTTATCTCACGTAGAGCCAGATCCAGCACTAGGCAGCAGTTGCCTACAGCCTGCTGGGTTGGGGAGATGGGGACCCACTAGGGCTGCCACAATATTTCTATTTTAAATAATTTTTAAAAAAATTACATTTCTTCTTTAAGGACATACACTGTGGTCTGTGCATGTATCTTTAGTACAATGCACACACACACACACTGTCTGTGGGTGTGTTGCATGAAGGATTTGGCTTCTCATGTAGAAAAAACTGCTGCTACTGCTCCATTGCAAATGAACCAGCAAAATCCTTTTTGAAGGAACTGGTACCGGATTTGATTTCTCCAATTGCACGGAGAACTGCTGCTGCTTTGCTCAATGCACAAGTGTTCCTTCAGGTAGTTTGTGTGCGCGTCTGTGTACAGGTGACAATATCCTTAATCCCCTACAACAGCTACCAGACTGTTCACTCAGTCATAAGAATTGGAATGTTTCGGATGGGTAATTTTGACTTGTATTATTTCATCCATTATGTTTCACTGCTTAATGAAAAAAAATATTAAAAAGTTCAAGGGTGCATTTCCAATGAATGTGAGCTACAGTGCATTTTTAAGGAAGGTGGGCTTCAAGGGAAGGGACATTTGCTGCTGTTCATGCTAAGCCTGTTTTCAATGTGCAACTGTTTTGTTTAGCAAATGGCCATCAGTGATTGTACTACAGAATATGAAAGCAGTGTTAACAGCACAACAGGCAGCATACTTGTGTTTGATGTAGAAAGCTGTGGGTTCCACTCCCACAACATGTAGATGGATTTCTGCTACTGCAGTGTATTTTGCTGGGGGGGGGGGGGGTTGCACTCCTGAGTGTGTTGTCCTTTGGATGAGATGTTAAACCAATACCTCATCTGTATGTATTAACAGTAGGTGCTTGAGAACTTTTGCATCCACTTCAGCTAACAAAAACCCAAGTCCCGGGCTGTGTTCTACACACTGTCTGTGTTCTACATGAACTACAGAGTGAACTGGCAGGTCACCTGTGTGCCCTGTTCAATCACAGCCTCACCTCAGGCTTTGTCCCTACCGAATGGCACACTGCTACAGTCATCCCTCTCCACAGAGGAGGAGGGGACTACAGACCCTGGGAACTATCACCTCATTAGCCTGAGAAGTCTGATATGTAAAGTTATGGAACGCATCATCATGGACCTAATAAACAAGGATATAGGGAGTCTCCAAACTCTGGATCCCTCACAGTTTGGTTTTGTGAAGGGTAGATCAAGCCTGCTCAACCTGGTTGACTTCTTTGAGTCAGTCACCAAAAATGTGGATGAAGGCAAGGTGATTCATACAGCCTAATGTGATCTGGCCAAGGCCTTTGCTACCATTCCCCACTCAGGAATCATAGAAAAACTTACTAAGCTAGGCATCAACACCTATATCACTAGGTGGGTTGCAAACTGGCTCACAGATAGAACCCACAGTGTGAAAGCTAACTCTGGGTAAGACAGCAATTCAGGTCGTAGTTTGTTATAGGTCCCCAACCATGTCCCAAGACTCGCACTCCACGTTTCTAAGCACCCTGGAGAATATTAGGGTCCAACCTAACACTCTCATACTGGGCGACTTCAACTACCCCTCCATTAACTGGGAAAACTACTCATGTACCAATACACTTGCACAATGTTTCCTGGAATTCATTAATTCCAATACCCTGGACCAGCTCATTCTTACCCCCACTAGAGGTAACAACATCCTTGACCTGGTCATTACTAACAAAGGCGACCATTGCTCTACACCAATTGTCAACTCCTCCCTGGTTAGATATAACCACAAGCTAATCATCTTGGAAATCCACATCCCTCCCACCCCACCCACAAAGGTAACCACCATGAAAAGCTTCTCCTAAGCTAACTTTGTGCTCCTAAAAACAGAGGTGGCTAACTTCACGGCACCCATGCAAATGAGGAATAGTTGCATAACTGCCAAATCATACACCAATGCACTGTACGAATACGTACACAAACGCATGGATCTCGCCATACCCAACAGAACCAAGACACTCTCCTCCAAAAAAAGGAAGCCAATCTGGTGGTCCCCTGTCATAAACAAACTCTGCAATAAAAGGAGGCAACTGATGCGGAATAAGGTGATGCCCCAAGATTGGAAAAACTCCCTTTTTAGCCTCAACAAAAAGTTGAGATCCCTCATCAAATCCTCTAAAGCTAGTTATGAAAACAGAATTGCAGAAGATAGTAAAGACAACCACAAGGCATTCTATAGTTATATAAAGAATCTCCATGGCAATACCCAGATTTGCTCTGAGCTTCTGCACAATGGTATCTCCTATACTGAGCCAACAGATATTGCCAGTATACTGGCCGAAAAATTCAGTGCCAACTTTACTCCCCCCACCCCAAAGGACCAATCACAATACCAGTAGATTGCCAGGCATCCAGTATTACTGCTGCACAGGTTAAAACAGCACTGTCCAAGGCCAATAATACAGCTTCTATGGGACAGAACAATATCCCTCTCTGTGTTCTACATGAACTACAGAGTGAACTGGCACCTCACTTGTGTGCCCAGTTCAATCACAGCCTCACCTCAGGCTTTGACCCTACTGAATGGTGCACTGCTATAGTCATCCCTCTCCAAAAAGGAAGAGCGACTACAGACCCTGGGAACTATCGCCCCATTAGCCTAACAAGTCTGATATGCAAAACTATGGAACACATCATCATGGACCTAATAAACAAGGATATAGGGAAACTCCAAACTCTGGATCTCACACATTCTGGTTTTGTGAATAGTAGATCATACCTGTTCAACTTGGTCAACTTCTTTCTTTCAGCTGTGGAGGAAGGAAAGGTGGTTCATACAGCCTACCTTGATCTGGCCAAGGTCTTTGATACCATTCCTCACTCAGGAATCATAGAAAAACTCACTAAGCTAGGCATCGACACCTATATCACTAGGTGGGTTGCAAACTACCTCACAGATAGAACCCACAGTGTGAAGGTAGCGGACTCCAAGTCAGACTGCTGACCAGTCACGAGTGGAGTCCCACAGATATCGGTCCTGGGTACTCTCCTGTTTGTTATCTACTTCTCGGAAGTCCAGACCAACAAGAAAGGACTCTGGCTGACAAAGTTCGCAGGTGATTGCAAGTTGGGAGCTATTATTAACACCCCGAGTGATGCTGCCATCCTACAGAAAGGCCTCACTGAGACCGACGACTGGTGTCAGAACCATGGCGTTAAGCTCAATGCCAAAAAATGTGTTGCCATCCCCTTTGGGAAAAGCCTAGTTCCCATGAACTACCACATCAAACACAGAAGGTGTTAGAAGGGATCTGGGAACACAGGTTGACAGCAACCTCTCTTTTGACCCCCACATTGCCACTGTGGTTCTTCTATGTGGCACATCTCATTACTAAGGGTTTTTCATCTGGGACGAAAAAGGTCATTGGCTCCCTCTGCTCTTCACTCATTAGGCAAATCATTGAGGACAATGCCCCATTTGGCATGTATCTCAGTAGACACCTGCAACAACTGGAGAGGCCACAAAAGTACCTCACAAAGAGGATTCTAAGCCTTAAACACTTGTCCTATATGGACAGACATAAAAAACTCCAACTATTCTCTGTCTAAAGAAATCCCAATACCTACACACCACACACTCCAGAGACCTCAACTTCATTACCACAATCAACAGAATGTGCTGGCGGGACAAGTTCATAACCCAGAGACTGGCCATGCTATGGAATAGACTTCCCATACATGTCAAAGAGTGCACCTCACTGGCCCTCTTCAAGAGAAATCTTGATGATCAGATGAGAAATAGAAAATTCACTACAGTGATCACTCCAGTGGCTCTACTTGATAAAAATCCTACGGGCTAGGATTGTAAAGGCTCTTGGCCATTAGCCAATTACACACCTATGAACCTATATACATATCTGTGTGCGTCTGTGTGTGTACACACACACACATATATATATATATATATATATATATATACATATACATATATATACATATATATACATATACATACATATATATACATATACATACATATATATATATATATATATATATATACACATATATAGAGAGAGAGATAAATACATGTGTGCGGTTATATTTGTCATATGGCATTTCCAGAATGGTGTTTTCCATGATTCCTCATTTCCTTATTGCATACCGAAGTGGTTTCTTTTTATGACAAGACTAGGTCTGAATTTTTGGAAATATAGTTACCAACAATCTTTTATTTACTGTTTACCAGTCAAACTATGATTAGATCTTTAATACATTAGAAAAAAAGACATTTCTGTTTTCAAAAAACAGAAGCAGAAGAAATTACTTTGTGGCAAAGAGCATTAAGAGCCTAAGTCAGCATACCCATACAGGGTAAAGGTACATCTGGCTATTTCTCACAATGTTCAATATGGTGAGGACTCAGCCGTGTGTTCTGATAGGCAGCAGAGCAATAGGACGAGTGTGCTTGGATCAAATCATGAACATTTGGACTCATTACATCATTTTAATCAAGTGTACATCATATTATACTTTTTATTCATTTTATACAATTGCAAACAGTGGAGGTCCAAAAAGACTGCCAATCAGAACTAGCACAAGGAACAATAGAAGCAGAGAGGTTATCTATCTTCCTGACGGAATTACCAATTAAGGGTAGTCCTGTACATGGAGAAGTCGGGGATTTTGATAGACAACAAGATGGTAGGTTTTATTCTGCCATTGAGACTTCTTATAAAATTAGAATTTTAGTAGAGTTGAGATAACAAATGCTATAGATATCTGTTGGCAAAATGATTTTTCTTTTCAGCCTGTGAGAAGAACTGACATTGCTGATGTCATTTCAGACAATAAAATGGAGTTTTGCTTTAATATTCCATGACGACACAGTGCCCGTAAAGGTGTAGTCCATTTAATGATCAAGGGCTTTTGTTCCTTAATTGCAAAGGAACTTCATCAGAGCTAAAGTCCATCGTTAATTAACCAAGTCAAAGTATGATTAAAGTTCATGAAATTAGTATTGTTTCGGTCTTTGATGTCATGCAGAAGTGCTCTTCGCAGCAGCACAATGTGCCCAGTAATGCCTCCTCCTGTGATTCGTATGGAGTTACGTGTATTGGTAACATCTCTAAATACTACTGCGGATTCTTTATTAAAGAGCCATTGTTTTACTACTAATGGAACTGCCTGGGTATCTTTTCTCCATTGCTCTCGTTTCTGTCTTCAAATCCTGATATTTTATGACTTTGTGCCTCTCTGTACGCAAGACACTGTAGTCAATGTGTGTGGAATTTCAATGAGCAATCCTACTTTTGTCTTCTTTTCATCGACCACTGCATCCGGTTTTCTAGCATCTGTCTTTTGAACTGTTGGTAATGTAAGCCATCATTTTAATGATGCTTTGTTGGTCATCTTTCCAGTGTTTTTCAGACACTTCAGTACCATAATGTTTGCACAATCCCCAGTGCAGTGGTCTTGCCTCATTATTATGCCTTTCAGTATACAGTCCTTCTGCCATTAGTATGTCACAACTAGCAACAAGGTATGCAACTGTTTCCAATTCGGTTTTACAAAACCTACATTTGTCTGTTTCTCCCATGTGTTCAATAGACTTTGCAAATCAGCGTGTACGTAGACCACTATTATTGGGCCTCCAATATTAACCTATCATATCTTTGTTTGAATTCACGTCTCCTTAACCATTCCTGCATTCATTCCTGATCAACATACGGTACTTCCACAAGTTTTCTATACTTGCAACTATGAAATGGTTGCAGGAAGGAGGGCACCAAATGCAATATGTAAAATCAAGCAGTTTAATCCAAAATATAAAGCGCTTTTCGTCGCAGTGAATACTGCGACTTCTTCAGATTTTTATAGAATGGGGAACATGTGTATATGTATTTATTCATTAAAGCATATGACAATATTTCTTGAGCTACTACTATCATAGATATCACTAAAGACAAGCATTTGTTGAGATGTATGCATTAAAGCATATGTATTTACTAGGTGGACAACATGTGCATTTTATTAGGCAGAATATATGTATTAAGTTGTTTAGTGTGTACTGCTTATACTTTTATATATTTTTTTATATATATTTTTATGCTTATACCCACACACATAAGTAGTTTACTAAATGGGGAACATGAGTATATGCATTTATTCATTGACTTTTTATGTATTTTATTTATATTTATCCACATGTTCTTGTCTTTACATTTTGTGCATATGGTTTTTAAACAGAGTTTTTCTGGCTTCAGCAATTAACAAAGGGGAAAATGTAACCATAGTAATTAATTGACTGCTGAGTGGTAGGATTGGTTGTTTTAATAATGAATTAAAGTATTTAAGTGCTGTTGCTGTTTGAATGAACTGTCTGATGAAGCAATGGTTACCACTGCGAAAGCGCTCACCATTTTGTATTAAAAAAGAACATTTTACTTTGTCGTGGTTCAGCTTCTTTATTCCAGCTACCGTCCTACTGGGCACCTGTGTTTCAAGTAATAAGATATATAAATTACTATGATTCTTAATTCTATAACTACTTTAGTTATTAACATTTTTTTTTTTTATTTTGACATCAGTATCACCCATGGTTCTCTAAATGTCTACATATCACACATCCTGTTCCCCACCTCTTCTTCTGACAAAATATTTAATTGCTAAAAGATAAAGTATTCCTATCAGAAATGAGTAGATGGTATCACATTTTAGAGGTTCATAGTTTCACAGACTCCTACTAAAATTACAGCAAATGGCTATCAAAATGCTTATCCGAAACACCTCTTGGCATTGAGGGCATATTAGATATCCTTTTCTATGTGCCCCAAGCAAAATATTTTACAGACTTAATACCCAAATGTAGACTATATGTAAGTACTAATTGCTATACACCTCAAGGAAACAGTACAAAAATAATGTCACTGCCTGTCACTATACAAAAGTGGAGCCAGAAATGTCAGATTTGCATACCAAGCTCCTTTTACGTTGCTTCTTCCATACTAATTGCCTGTTTTCTATGCTCTACCTAACTGTGCAACTAAAGATGTAGCAGAAGACTTAAATTCTTGGAGAAGAGCATTTAAACTTGTGCAGCTAAGTAATTTAGAAGGCATACATCATTCCTCACACATTTTTATTTGCATTCTTTGCTGGCTCACTTATACTGATTTTGTGTGTTGGAAGACTGAGCAATCAGTGCTTATCAGTTTGTAAAAATGTGCCTATTTCAAAAAATAAAATGTGTCAGCTTCTCAGAAAAGAAAGATTAATCACAGATTACAACCCATACAATCTGGGTTAAAGTCGTGCCCAGGGTGTGGAAGGAGCTGTCAACGGATGATAGAGGAATGACAAGATTTATGCCTGCTCTAGTCTTACAGTTAAGGGAGGGAGGAAAGGCATACTAGATGTGAAACTGACTTTCAACCCTCCACAGAGAGATGTAGGGAAGGCATTAACCAGCAACAGGGAGGGGCATCATAAGAGGAGCTCCCACTAGAAGATGTCTCCTTCACCACACCTTCTATGTAATGCATCACCCAGGCTATGTAGGCGAAAGGATGAGCTGCTTACTTTCAAACTTAACAGAGAGCTGCAGAGTAACAGTCTACGCACACATAGTTCTTTCAATGGTCTCCAGGCATCAGAATACTTATAACCAAGAGGTATTCCCACCTGCAAGAAGTAAGAGTCACCATGTGAAGGGACATATATCTGAAGTATACCTGATTTGTGGTGCACTGTAGATAAGGACGTCTCTGGATGTGCAGGGGTTTGACTTCATGGGGGCTAACATTGTCAAGCCAGTCTCAGTGAAGGCATCGAAAAAATGGAAACCTGCGTACATGATGGTTGTCTGGCTCTCTGACTGATTACAGGTATGGCGGTTTCTGTGCAACCTACGATTTAATGATATTTTCCTCTACTTGTGCAAATATGGGAAGAAACACTCCATAACTATCTAGCCAACACAAAAATGGACCATTTTCAAATCAAAATCATCCTCTACAGGAGCTGAAGTCTTGGCCAACAATGTGGTCTTCACCTGAAGGCTTAATATTCAACAGACTGGAAGACTTTTAGTTGCGCTCTTTAGCGAACAATACAGTCACAGCCAATGCCAACAGATTATCTGAAAAGTATCTGTTAATAACATTACAGATCATTAAATTATCAGCTAATAACATTCACATTAAAGCTGTTCTATAAACTGTCAAGCAGCTTGGATAATAACTTTTTGTAAGTTCTTGAAAAGGAGAGTGGCTCATTTAAAATGTATCCTCCGATTTCCTACAAAAGACAAAAATCTGACTTATCCACATTAGGCTCATTTAATCAACCCATATGAATGAATGCACTAGACTGGTGGAAATAAGTTGTTCTACCTGTGAACTGTTGTAGACCTTCCAGCCAATACAACTTATGCACAGAAATCTTTCTGGGATATTTAGTACAAGAAATGTAATAAGCAAATCCAACTACAATACAAGTAATGGTGTACCCCAATTGTTAGCACCCTGTTTTTCAGCAAAATGCCTTCATCAGAGGTAACCACATGGCAGAAAAGCTCTGAATGTACAAAGCTGGTCTGCAAACTAACAGCAGCTGGTAATTAATTTCATATTATGTTCTTCATGTATGCAGTAAGGAATAAACTGTCATACTTAGGGCAATTAGCACTTGAAGGTATTGCCAGGAGACACCAATACCACTTTTGCCTTCTGAGAATATGACAGGATGCCAACTACCTTGGTAATATTATAGCAACATACAATACTTTTGTAATTTGTTGGCCAGAGTATCTAAAAGTTGTTTCCTTTCACAGATTTGTTCAGCATTTTCTAATGACATTTCTGTGCGATTTCCCAAGGAATATTTTGCAACCAATTTCTTTCTACGATGAATTCATGATCTGTGCATTGAATAGTGTTATTCAGTACTCACATTCATAGGTTCATATATGTGTACTAGGCTAATGGCCCTGGGGCCTTGACCAGCCTAGCTCATAGGATTACCCTGGCATTGTGCCACCCGATCTTAGTTCCCAGGACCTCTGTCGAGTAAAGCCACTGGAGTGAACCCTAGGGTGAATTTTCTATTTCCCATCCACTCATCAAGATTTCTCTTGAAGAGGGCCAGTGAGGTGCTCTGTTTGACATGTATGGGAAGTCTATTCCATGGCATGGGCAGTCTCTGGGTTATGAACCTGTCCCTCCCAGCCTGTTCTGTTGATTGTGGTAATGTGGTTGAGGTCTTTGGAGTGTGTGGTGCAGAGGGATTGGGATTTCTTTAGGTGTAGCATTTTTAAGAGAGCTGGGTCAGACATGGCTTTGTAAGTCAAGCAGATATCGCCTCTAAGTAGGTGATATGAGACAGAGAATAGCTGGAGTATTTTTATTCTGTCCATATAGGACAAATGTTTAAGCCCTAGGATCCTCTTTGTCAGGTACTTTTGTGGCCTCTCCAGTTGTTGCAGGTGTTTGTTGAGGTACATGCTAAATGGGGCATTGTACTCAATGATTGGCCTGATGAGGAAAAAGTAGAGGGAGACAAGGACCTCTTTCTTACTGGATGCAAAACCCTTAGTAATGAGAGGTGCCACATAGAAGGACTTTCTGATCATGATGGCAATGTGGTGGTCAAAAGAGAGGTTGCTGTCAACCTCTGCTCCCAGATCTCTTATAATGCCTTCTGTGTTCAGTGGACTACCATCGGTGTGGTAATTCATGGGAACTTAGTTTTTCCCAAAGGGAATGATGACACATTTTTTGGCATTGAGCTTAAGGCCATGGTTCTGACACCAGTCATTGGTCTTAGTGAGGCCTTTTTGTAGGATGGCAACATCACTCAGGGTGTTAATAATAGCTCCCAACTTGCAATCACGTGTGAATGTTGTCAGCCAGAGTCCTTTTGTGTTGGCCTGGATTCAGAGAAGTAGATAGCAAACAGGAAAGGACCCAGGACTGAACTCTGTGGGACTCTACTCCTGACTGGTCGGCAATCTGAGCTGGAGTCAGCTACTTTCACACTGTGGATTTCACCTGTGAGCCAGTTTGCAACTTACCTAGCGATATAGGGGTTGATACCTAGCTTAGTGAGTTTTTCTATGATTCCTGGGTGAGGAATGATATTAAAGGCCTTGGCCAGATCAAGGTAGGCTGTATGAACCACCTTGCCTTCCTCCACAGCTGTGGTGACGGACTCAAAGAAGTTGACCAGGCATGATCTAACCTTCACAAAACCAAACTATGTGGGATCCAGAGTTTAGGGATTCCCTGTATCCTTGTTTATTAAGTCCATGATGATGCGTTCCATAGCTTTACATATCAGACTCAACAGGCTAATGGGGCGATAGTTCCCCAGGGTCTGTAGTCGCTACTCCTTTGTGGAGAGGATGGACTGTAGCAGTGTTCCATTTGGTAGGGACAAAGCCTGAGGTGAGGGTGTGATAACAGGAGAGGATGGACTGTAGCAGTGTTCCATTTGGTAGGGACAAAGCCTGAGGTGAGGCTGTGATAACAGGGTACACAGGTGAGGTGCCAGTTCACTCTGTAGTTCATGTAGAACACAGCCAGAGATATTGCCAGATCCCATAGAAACTGTACTCTTGACCTTGAATAGTGTTATTTTAACCTGTGCAGCAGTAATGCTGAATGTCTGGCAATCTACTGGCATTATGATTGGTCCTTTGGGGGGAGGGGTAAAATTGGCACTGAATCTGTTGGCCAGTATATTGGCAATATCTGTTGGCTCGGTATAGAAGGTACCATTGTGCAGCAGCTCAGAGCAAATCTGGGTATTGGCATTGGAGATTCTTTACATAACTATACAAGGCCTTGTGGTTTTCTTTACTATCTGCTGCAATTCTGTTTTCATAGCTAGCTTTAGAGGATTTGTTGAGGGATCTCAACTTTTTGCTGAGGCTGATAAGGGAGTTTTTCCAGTCTTGGGACTTCAACTTATTCCGCTTCAGTTTCCTCCTTCTGTTGTAGAGTTTGTTTATGGCAGGAGACCACCGGATTGGCTTCTTTTTTTGGGGGGAGAGCATCTTGGTTCTGTTGGGTATGGTAAGATCCATGCATTTGTGTACTTGTTCATACAGTGCATTGGTGTATGATTCGGCGGTCATGCAACTGATCTCCATTTGCATGGGTGCCGTGAAGTTAGCCACCTCTGTTTTTAGGAGCCCAAAGTTAGCTTTGGAGAAGTTTTTCATGGTGGTTACCTTTGCATGGATGGGAGGGGTGTGGATTTCCAAGGTGATTAGTTTGTGGTCGGATCTAGCCTTGGAGGAATTGACTATTGGTGTAGAGCAATGGTCACCAGGATGTTGCTACCTGTAGTGGGGATAAGAACGAGCTGGTCCAGGGCACTGGAATAAATGAACCCCATGAAACGTTGGGCAAGTGTATTGGTACATGAGTAGTTTTCACAGTTAATGGAGGGGTAGTTGAAGTTATCCAGTATGAGTGTGTTAGGTTGAACCCAAATATTCTCCAGGGTGCTTAGGGATGTGGAGTGTGAGTTTGGGACATAGTTGGGGACCTATAGCAGGCTACAACCTGAATTGCTGTCTTACCCAGTGTTAGATGCACCTGAAGTATCTCAGATGAGTTATGTTGTGCTACTAGTCTGGAGGTGTGCACATCCTTTATGAATATGGAAACACCACCGCCTTTGGAGTTTTAGTCCAAGTTCTGGGGCCCAAAATGTGTGGAATGAGTTCTAGCCTGGTAGTGCAGGGGTGCTTTCTGCTGCCTTGAACCAGGTCAAATTACGGCACAAATATCGATGTTCTCCATTTTAAGGAGTGCTTCGAGCGAGTGCATTTTGAGATTTAGACTTCTAGCATTGAGCAGCATGACCCTCAGATTGCATTTGTTTGTAGCTGTTGTGGTGGCAATTTGGTCTTTGGAACACCACCTAAAAAGGCACTATAGGGGTGGCAAAAGCCTTGGCCATTATCCAGAAACCCAGGGGAGACAGATGCAGATTCATCTCTGGCAAAGCATCGAGGTCTGTCAATCATGTCATCCCAGGCAGACAGATACTGGATCCCCTTAGAATGACACCAGAAACTTAGCCAGTTGTTGAAATCAATCATTTTCTGCTTGTACTGTGGTATCATTCTGGGTGATGGCAGGATGCTGCTCATGGCTAGGGTCATAACCACCTGGGCTACATAATTCAAGAGCTCCTCCATGTCTCTCTTCATGTAGTCCAGGGAGGTACATCTCAGGTCATTCACACCCACATATAGAATGAGAGATTCATATTTGTACCTGTTGTTGAGGGACCTGAGTGCTTGGATTATGTGGTGGATCATGGCGTCTGACAGGCAGCCGACTGTTACTTTCTCCTTATTCAGCCTAGTGAGTGGGACATCAATGTGCCTCACTATTGAGTCGCCTATGACTAATGTGTTGGGCATGCTGTTTTGCCTTAGGGGCTTTGGTTGAGTGGCACGCTGTTTAGGAGAGTTGTGTCTCTCGTGATTAGTGTTGTGTTGTGGTGGTTGAGTGCGTTTCTGCCTCGGAGGTCTCTGCTGTTTGATTAGATTTTTATTGAGAACCTCTGCAAAGGTGGGTGTGTGGTTTGTGTTTTTATGTGAAGGAATTGCTGGTGTGTGTTCTGGAGGTCTATGTGTTCCATGTAGTGTGGTGTGGTGCAAGTGTTGACCTTCTCCTCTTGACCAGCTATTCCGGTCTTGGTTGGAGAGTGCGTGGCTTCCAATTTGGATATACAAGTGCATCTCTCGCAAGTCTGAGTGTTGGGAGGTAAGAGGGGAGGGTTGTCAGTGAACATGATGCAGTTGCTACACTGCCTCAGGATGCCCAAGTTCACCAGGTTAATAGGATAATGCACATGGACCTGATCTTTAGACATGCCTGGAGGGGTGGGCATTAAAAATAAGTACTGGAGCCATTTCCTTGTAGAACATTTAGTGGTGGTAGCACTTTTGTGTGCTCATACATATTTTATTGCTGCATAGAGATTAGAGCAAATCCAGCTATAACACTGATTCAGTTCCAACTATAGTAGGTTGGATTCATGTTCTATTTCAAGATCACTGAATCATAACATTGTATTAATGTAGGTAAAATGCCTACAACAGCAGCTACCACACCTGTTTAATAAACCCAATGGGCCACCTTTCAAGACGCTTTCAGTTGCAGTCATAAAGGCACACATTCCATGTTTATCTTTTCTGGAAGACTGTTGTTAGGTAACTGTTAAGCTTTTCTATTGACAAATGAAATCTCTGGAGCCCATGCCCTGGTGATGGTAAACAAGTTTCTCTTTTTAACCAAATGAATCCTGTGGTGCTGGAATGCTGACACTTGCATATTTCACAAAACAGCTTTTATTCACAAAGGTTAAGCTTTTTCATTCCACAATTGATACCAAGAACTTCATCAGAACTACCACTACACTAAAAGCTTTACTTTAAAATATCACATACAAAAGTCACATGCATCAAAACTGTCCAGTGATAATAATGTATCAATTAAACACAATTAATGCTTACCGAGCATCAAAATGATTCAGTTTTAAAATAGAACTTATTGATACAGAATAATTTAACCCTGGTATTAGTACATTGCATTCAGTCTTGGTTGCCATTTTAACTCACACTTATTCAAATGTTTATCAACTGTGCTACCCCCGAGCATCCTTTATAACTTGATCAATAACCATAAATGCAAACTTATGGTCCTTATAAAATTCAATATACCTATATAATGCATTAGTTATTTTACAAGTTTTAATATCAGCCACATGTTCATAAATTATTTTACCAAGTTTTCTGCCAGTCATTCTTATATAGAATGCAGGGAACATATCACAACTAGCTAAGTACACCACTTTCCTGGTATCACATGAATAGTGACCATTTATCTGAAAAGTTTCACTCCCTACTGTGAAACTGTCAGATCTTTTTACATACTGGTATTAGGAACAACATCCAGATTTAAACATGCCTAGCTTTTTGTTGTTAGACCTTTACTATTTAATCTGTTCTGTTCCAACAAATTTTTGAAGGTTTTATCCTTCCTACAGATTATACATGTTTGTTTATCCACTGTTTTCTGAAGGGACCTATCTAGCCTAAAAATGTTCCATTTCCTGATCAGACATTCACCTATTGCTTTACTGTCAACAGCAAACATAGTAATAAATAATTTCCTATTATTAATATTGAAATAATTTTATGCCATTGTTAACGTTCACTTGACCATTAAATCTGCTTAAAATGCTCACATAAAACCCATTCTGACTCTTATTGCTTACCTCATTTTAATTTCCTGCAGAAATTGTAGTGGGTAGCCTCTCCTATGAAACATAATAAGGGGCTCTTGGAAGACTATGCCTTACTTTGAATTTGCTTAGCTGCTGAACTCAGATAAGAAACCATTTTGAGTTTTATTTCCTCATTCTGTTTTTTTTTTCTGAATGAGGCTTTTCATGAAACACTTTTTAAACAATGCAGGATGTGCTCGGTCATGCCTGGTGCTCTCTGCTTCTGTGATTTCAGTGACCTTTTTCAAGAAAAATGCTTTGTTTTCATCAAACCCAGTTCCTCAAGATAAATTAGACTCGTGGCTGGAATCTCAGGAAAAGAAGCTGGTGTAGTCCAGCACAATAGCTTTTGAGGTGCTTAATTACCAATGATTTTTGTGTTGAGGTATATGTAGAGCTTAGATGAGTTTGTTGCATTTCTACCTGTGGAGCAGAACGAGATTGTTGCCAATGTTTCTCAAGTGCATAAATATGCTTTAAAGAGTGCCTTAATGGGAGCTGATTCTGGTTCAGGAAATGCAGGGACATTGATTGTAGTATGGATGTATGCTTTGCTGCACAGCCAAAACTTTTCTGATGAGTTAAAAATGTTTGGACATCTCACTTGATGCTGATTGTTTGTTTGCAACAGCAGATAATCAGATCCTTAAATAATGAGATGACAGAGGCAAACCAATGCAAGTGTAGTCTAAAAAGTTTCATACACTCAAGATTTCCTTTCATAAGTAAGATGCTTTTCAGTGACCCACCAAACAGATGTCCCAGTCAAAAAAAAAAAACAAGCCACTAAAAGGAAATTTCAGGATGACAACTCTGCCAAACATAACAAGAAGGGTCACCTTCTCAAAAGGGATAACCCCCTGTCCCAATCTATAACTATGACAAGGCTTGGCACCTGTCATTCCCAAGTTCCTGTATGGGTGTCCAACATAACAGCTTGCAGCAAGATGGCTTGGCCGTCAGTGGTTTTCAACGAATGGATACTCAATACCATTGGCAAAGGTTATAGATCACATTGTGGAAGGAATATCTGCCTCCATGTAGGGTATACCCTCATCTGTGGGATGTTTCCCCCAATACTCCAGAGTCCAGCATATGAGGGGTCATAGAGACAGACCCTCCTTCAGACAGAATTAAAGGTTACTACTTGAGAATTTTCTTGATCCCCAAAAAGGAGTTGTTATGGAGACTGGATTGGCCCTATCCTTTCTGAATACTTTTGTCAAGATCTCCATGTTCAAGATGCTGACTTTGCAGACGGTGCTTCTTCTTTCAGGCCACTGCTTCATGTTAACCCTGGACATGAAGAAAGGGTATCATCAGATCTCCATTGCTTATTATATCAGGAAATATCTGAAATTTGTGGTGTCTGTTTCGCACTATCAGTTCTCTGCACTGCCCTTTGGGCTATCCGCTATACCTCAAATGATTATGAAACGTCTTGCTTCCATAGTGGTCCAAAGCTGGACTCATGGCATTCACATTTTGATTACTTGGATGACTTTCTATCTGTGCAGAGTCTGCATCCAGGTGTTTGTAGTTACTAAGGAAGGTACCAACATTACTCACACAGCAAGGCATCAAGTTGAACCTTCAGAAGTTGTGCTTGACACCCTTGCAAAGACTCATCTTCCAGGGGTGCTTAATCAACACTGACAAAATAATGGCCTTTCTTCCCAAACACAAGGTACTGTCATACCAGATGATGACTCAAGAGCTCTCCAGGAGGAACATTACCTCAGAAAGTGAATTCCTAAACAGTCTGAGACTGATGGTGTCCACGATTCTCATGGCACTACTGGGCCATCTCCACATGAGGAAAAATCATTGGTATATACAAAATTGTTGGATACAGCACCTTCATGCAATGGAATCTCAGCTGTTGGTGCTGTCCTTCATCAGACTAAGAATACAGTGGTGGCAAACACATGAGTATTACTCTAGGAAATCCTTTTTTCCCACCTATTCTGAAGCAATCTGTCAAGACAAATTCATCTGATTCTGCTTGGGGATCTGTGTTAATGGGAGTGCAAATGCAGGCCAAATTGAGTCCCAAGGATGCAGTGAAGCACACATCTATGTCAAGGAAATGTTGGCAGTGATCCACGTTTTGAAAGTCAATCTGAAAAAATTATATGGCTCTGCTTACTGCTTGGTGTGATGGATTTGAAGTGTTCTTAAGACACTCAGTCTTGCTGGCTGGATTCTGCTAAAATTCAAAGTCTGGTTATATTTACATTCACAGTCTGTTGCATACAAAAACTTGCAGAATATACACTAATGAGAGAATATACTTTGCAGCATCAACTTTAGAGAGCAGTAACAAATAACTTTTTATAATAAACCAAACGAAACAACGTTGCAGCTTAAAAGTACTGTTCCAACTTTACTTCTCATATAGTACAGATGATGTGAGAGATATAACATTTACCTTAGGACTAATGAGGCCCTACCATACCTCAAACATAACTGGATTTATACAGCTCTTTATATACAGTTTTAGTCCTGTTGGTATCCTGTAGAAACAATACTAAGCTTCCTTGTTTAACAATGTCTTGTAAGAGACCAGCTTTTCTGACAGTGTGAATATCCTGCAACAGTGTCCTGTTGTCCATGTAGAAAAACTATTTTTGAGGAAACACATTGTTCTGTATTCTATTTGGATCTGTGTATAAAACATATGTTCTTGTGCCAATGCTGATAAGCATATCCTGTTTTCCATGCAGAAAAACATATTTTTGATAAAACACATTGTCAGAGATCAGCTTTTCTGACAGTGTGAACATTCTGTATTTTATTTGGATCTTTGTATAAAAACATCTGTTCATATCCTGTTTTTCATGCAGAAAAACATATTTTTGAGAAAACACATTGTCACAGTGTCATAAACATCCATCCTGTTATTTTAGGAAACATATTGTGTCCATTTTTTTATATGCAGAAAAGCATGTCAGTGTTCTTTAAAAGCAGATTTTGCATTGTTGTTCTTGCATACATCCTGTTTCTGAGTCTGTAAGGGAAAAATGTCCATTCAGCAGATTCCTTTTCCAAGCCATCGTCATTTAGTATGACTGC
The DNA here is from genome assembly GCF_019279795.1 of Protopterus annectens. Taxonomy (NCBI): domain Eukaryota; kingdom Metazoa; phylum Chordata; order Ceratodontiformes; family Protopteridae; genus Protopterus; species Protopterus annectens. The sequence continues at coordinate 1,535,049,319 of NC_056739.1, read as the reverse complement.
TGATCACATATTACTAAACTCTGTTTCTGCATTTAAGCAAGCCTTTTCTTTCAGCATATTTACAACATAATTAATTTCAGACTAATATTCATAAAATCTAACAATTCCCTCTGTTTTTAAACATACTCAAAACATTTTATATAGAAAACACAAGAAACAAACCTTTAGTTTGATACAACAAATCAAAATGCAATTTTACATAGTTAATACAATGATATTAAAGTATTACTACCAAAACTGAATGTATTTAACAACTTTTTCTTTTGCAGACCATTCTGTGAAAATATTTTTTATCAGTTATGAGCTGTGTCTGCTTTAATGTTATTTTTTTTAACTTGATCAATTTATTCTTTTGCAATCATAGAATTTCATTTATGACTTAGAACTGTTTCATTAACTTTTTGCAACTGTTGAATTAACTATAAGAGACAATAACTATGTGCTACTGCAAGCATTTATACACTGCTGAAAATATACAGTTTTAATGTCATTTTAACCATAACATTGTGGTCATGTCTTTGAACTGCTCATTAACATCTTGGTAAAATACTGAACTGGGCTTAGATAATAAATATTTGAAAGCAATTATTTTACTGGGGTAAAACCAGTGATATTACAACTTGACAAATTACTTTTGAACTTATTACGATGTATCCTGTACAGTATGTATTTACACAGACTGTTTGCTATTTATGCATTTCAATTTACTAGGTATACTGGACCCACTTTTTTAAAATATGTTTTTTCACACATATTTATTACTAGACATTCATTTAATTTGTACTGAATTCTTCTGCATTTGTACATACAAAGACTATCATTTGTACTGAAATTTTCTACATTTGCACATACAAAGACTGTAAAGTACATTTAGTCTAATCTTACAAATTTAATAACATTAATATTAAGCAAAATCTTGGAAAATTTTTGTGTCTCTTTAGAAATACCTAGTGGAATTGATACCATATCCATATGTCCTGTTATTTTAAACTACATACTCAGCAATTAAAAATATTCATGCTTTTTTATACCAACATTGTTTTGTCAAAAACATATTGAAATAGTGACCATTCTTGCTATTAGAAACATTTATGCATTTTGCATATCTTTATTCTCTCTTGTATAGCTTTAATAAAGCAATTTTAAATCAACTCTTGTTTTTTAAACCATCTCTTATATAGCTTTACAGTTTAACAGGTTGTAAATACAATTTCATACTAAACAATACAATAATAACCATTATGATAGCTATTAACAACTTGTAAAATATCTTATTCTGTCAGGTTTAATCCAGTTTACCAGTATTTTTCATACACTAATACCTGTTTTTCCCTCTATAAAAGAGTATTGTCAAGAAGGAATGAGATATTTTTTCCTCTAGCTTTATTTTAGACCCTTGTTGTTTATTTTTTATGTAGCTTTATTTCAGACCCTTGTTGTTTATTTTTTCTATAGCTTTATTTCAGACCCTTGTTGTTTATTTTTTCTGTAGCTTTATTTCAGACCCTTGTGCAGTACTGCTTATACAGTCAGTGTAAAACTGAGAAAGTGCCCCTCCCCCTTATACAGTCAGTGTAAAACTGAGAAAGTACCCCTCCCCCTGTGGTATTTCAGCACTATTTACCTGCCCTATGCTGTGAGAATAGAATGTATGTCAGCCCAACACTTTGGTTATACATTTATTTTATTAGGTTACTAAATAAAGCTTTCACTGTTTACAACCTCTAGTAGGTATTTACACCCTCCTGCACAATTGCTTTGAACTGTGTGTATACTATAGCCGATTTGCTGGCTGTACTTGATGCAAGTGAGTTTTTTTTTCTGTCCTTTTATAAGTGACATATATGCACAATTGTGACATTTTATTACAATTACCAAATAGTGTTGCCTGTAAACATTTTAACAATTATGTTTTAATAACAATGATGCTTTAGAAAAACTCAAGCTACTTATCTGGCAATCAGTCTTGTTGTTTATCTTATCTTTCCAGCATTTCCTGTAACTATTCATTCAGTCTAGGAAGGTCTGAGCTCACATTTCATACTCTGTAAACTATAGTTAATTCTTTTGGCATTTTTCCTTTAATGTGATTGTGATTTGCATAACTATGCATTTATACAACATAAATAGACATCATTTTACAATTACCTTACATGGATTTTAGTATTTTTTACTTTTTTATTTATTTATTTAACTATTTAACTGTCCTGCCATTAATTTTACAAAAACTGTTGGAATAATACCATCTGTGATTTTCTTTTTAAAATTCAGAACTTTAACTGTTTGGTGTTACTATATAATTATAAACAAATTGTAAAAAACAAAATAGATATTAGTTTAACCAACACATTTATATTATTTATATTTGCTGTTGTCTGCCTGTTATTCTTGTGTATTGTAACAGATGTACTCTAGATGAAAAGAACACACATGCATGTCTGTCTTGTATATGTATATCGTTATACAAGCATGTCATGTCTTGTGACTTTAAATCTTTACTCCTATTAACTATTTTCATTTAATTTTTATACACTAGAACAGTTTTGTTTACTTTTTGACTGTGCTAAGAATGGCAGTCATATGCTTTACTTTACTGTAGTACTGATAGATGTCTTGCTTTAACTGAATGAAAGTAAAACATTTAAGAATGATTTGTCCAGACATCAGATCCTACCATCCTACCATGTATGTTTAACCATTTTCAAAACATAAATATATTATAAAATATATTTCTTTTGCACAGATTAGCTGTGTATGCAGGAAGTTCCCAGTCTCTGTCAGTTCAGCTAATTTATTTCATTTATCCTGCAACTGCTGTTGAATTTCCAGTAATGTTGCATGGTCTTTCTGACATTCTTTAGTAAGCTGTTCTGCTGAATTTGAAACTCCTATGCACTTTTGAAAAGATGTATGTATAACTTGTCTAAGCTTCCTGAACTCATTGTGTCTGTCTTTTAGAAGTTTACTACATTCCTTTGTAAAAAAAATGTACTAGGGGTTCTATCAGTAACTGATTTGACTCACATGTGGTGACAGGACATAACTGTTCAACATCGGAATGTAATTCTTTATCATGAACAGATCTGTCTTTACAGTCTATTTTTTTAGCAATATGATGCAATACTTTTTTGTGGCATAATACACAAAATGCAGTTTTTGTTGAAGCACACAATAAACATTTGTCATATTTCACATGGTTTTCTTTGAGATACCAGTCAAATATTGTAATACATTTGCATAATGCCTTACTATCAACCTGCCCTAATAAGGTTTTACATGTACTAATGTGCTGTGTATAGCAACATAGCAATTTACTAAAGTTTGGTTTACTCCTGCATGAATTATAAATAATATTCATATTAATAATAAAAAAACTGTCTAAGAATATACAAACTATGTAAGAATATACAAACTGTTAACATCATCCACACTAAATATGTGACACAGAAAAAAGTCTTACCAGTTAGCAAGAAAACAGGTGATCAAGCTGTTATTGCAGATGGCTAGAAATTTTTCAAAGTCACTTGAGAAGCTGGTGAAGCACAACAGGCAGCGGACTACTGTGCTAGTGGACATTCACCTTTTCTTGAAGAATTTATGGCACTGCAAATTTCTTGAACTAGTCTCACTCCGGATTGTAGACGTCTAAAAAACTTTACTACTGCAAGCTGCATAAACTGGAATACTTCTGTTCAGAATTGACACATACGTACAAATGTTAGTTACTGCAATTTAACTGAAGTGACCCTCTGCAGGGCTTACCATCACTCCTCCTGTGTTTGAATGCAGATTGTAGGTTCAAATGCAGGCTAGCTTGCCATTGAACAAATTATATGGAGCTAGTCACTCCTGGCTGGCTTGCCATTGAAAAAATTATATGGCTCTGCTTACTGCTTGGTGTGATGGATTTGAAGTGTTCTTAAGACACTCAGTCTTGCTGGCTGGATTCTGCTAAAATTCAGTCTGGTTATATTTGCATTCACAGTCTGTTGCATACAAAAACTTGCAGAATATACACTGATGAGAGAATATACTTTGCAGCATCAACTTTAGAGAGCAGTAACAAATAACTTTTTATAATAAACCAAATGAAACAACGTTGCAGCTTAAAAGTACTGTTCCAACTTTACTTCTCATATAGTACAGATGATGTGAGAGATATAACATTTACCTTAGGACTAATGAGGCCCTACCATACCTCAAACATAACTGGATTTATACAGCTCTTTATATACAGTTTTAGTCCTGTTGGTTTCCTGTAGAAACAATACTAAGCTTCCTTGTTTAACAATGTCTTGTAAGAGACCAGCTTTTCTGACAGTGTGAATATCCTGCAACAGTGTCCTGTTGTCCATGTAGAAAAACATATTTTTGAGGAAACACATTGTTCTGTATTCTATTTGGATCTGTGTATAAAACATATGTTCTTGTGCCAATGCTGATAAGCATATCATGTTTTCCATGCAGAAAAACATATTTTTGATAAAACACATTGTCAGAGATCAGCTTTTCTGACAGTGTGAACATCCTGTATTTTATTTGGATCTTTGTATAAAAACATCTGTTCATATCCTGTTTTTCATGCAGAAAAACATATTTTTGAGAAAACACATTGTCACAGTGTCATAAACATCCATCCTGTTATTTTAGGAAACATATTGTGTCCATTTTTTATATGCAGAAAAGCATGTCAGTGTTCTTTAAAAGCAGATTTTGCATTTTTGTTCTTGCATACATCCTGTTTCTGAGTCTGTAAGGGAAAATGTCCATTCATCAGGTTCCTTTTCCAAGCCATGGTCATTTAGTATGACTGCTGATCACATATTACTAAACTCTGTTTCTGCATTTAAGCAAGCCTTTTCTTTCAGCATATTTACAACATAATTAATTTCAGACTAATATTCATAAAATCTAACACAATCACCACCTCTGGATTTTGTGCCTTCTTCTTATGGCCGCAAACATGACCATAGTTACATTTTACCTCAGCAAAAAAAAAGGGTACAAGGTCATACCCTCTATGACAACAAGTTGTTGATGGCCTGGGGGTTGGCTTTACTGCCTTTTCTGACACTTCAGACATCATACATCCCATTAGAGCAAAACGGTGTGGTAAGAAGACTAAGCAAATCATGGGCAAATCTGCCTATGTGGCAACTCAAGGCAGTGGTATTCTAGCATCTTATTCATATGTTGGGAAAGACTGAAACAGATCTGTTTGCCTTCATTCAAAATAGACAGCTGGAGAAAATCGTTTCCAGACATCCTTGCAGCATGCTTGGAGACAGATACATTCTTGTTCGTTTGGACAGAAAAGTTCCTATATGCATTTCCACCCTTTCCTCGGATTCACAGGGTACTTCTGAAGATTCAGAAAGTAACACCAAAGGTCATTTTGAAGATCCCCTATTAGCCCAAGCAATCTTGGTTCTCTCTTACAGTGGTATTGGCCAGAATCAATAACCACAGACTTCCTCAAACAGTCTCAGAGATGACTGGTGTATCCCAATTTGGAGCAACTACAACTGACAGCCTGGATGATTCAAACATGACTTTGTTTAGTTACTTGCTTCATGAGGATGTGCAGCAGGTGTTAAATGAGGCCAGAAAACCTGCTAGTAGTACATGTTGTGTTTACAAATGGATGAGGTTTTCTAAGTGGTGCCTAAACTGGAACAGAGGGTCTCCAGAGGTTAACATCCCTCTGGTCTTGAAATATTTACTTTGGGATGGCTTACCATATAGATCCATTAAGGTACAGTTAGTGGCCATCTCTGCTGATCTGCCACTGGATCCCTCCCCTTCTTTTTTTCTTTTAGTAAAACAATTCATGAATGTATGATTGCATATAAGACCCCCTATTAATTAAATTCCTCCTTTGTGGGAACTCATCTATGTTCTGGACAAATTGACCTTATCACCTTTACAGTATGCCACTCATGTTAATCTGAAGTTCTTAACATTGAAAACTGTTTTGCTTATTGTTCTGAGATCTCTAAGGTGAGTCTCTGAACTGCAGGGTCTCATTGTGAGACACACTTACATGATGTTCTACAGTAATAGGGTTTGGTTAAGCTCTAACCCCTCTTTTCGGCTGGAAGTTGTCTAAAATTCACTATCAGTCAATCAGCCTCTCCATGTTCTTTCCAGAACCTAAGAATAAGGGAGACAGGATACTTCATACTTTGGATATACACTGGCAGCTCAGGCACTACCTTGCCTGAATATAACCCTTCAGTAAGGTCGAAAGGCCTTTTATTTCCTACACAGGGGCATAAAATAGTCAACTTCCCTCTCGGCAAACCAATGTTCATTGGTTGTACTCTGTTATTGTTTTAATTACATCTACCATGGCAAGACAAATCCAGGCAAGGTAAAACACATTCCACCAGGGCCTTTTCTTCTTCAGTGGCATATTGGAAAGCAGCGACTAAAATTATTCTAGATGCAGCAACTTGGTCCTCAGTCTATACCTTACAAAGCACTACAAAAGCAGGATGCCTTTTCTAGATCCAGAGCAGGCTATACTAATACGGTTCTCCAGATGATCCTGTACCCTTATCCTTCCTCCTCACAGGTTGGATACGCTTTGGGAATCTAACCAAATGCCATTAAGGTAGCATTTTTGTTGAACATAGCACAGTGCAAGTCCTACTTACCTGTAACAGTAGATGCCTTACTGTCAATACGCCCCCCCCCCCACCATCCCCCTTTTTGGATGTACATAGTTTGGTGTTGGGGTTGCCATTGAGCTATGCTATGCTCAGTGGCCTTGTTGTGTGTCTGGGAAAAGTTAATTTTTGGCTTGGAACAGTAGCTGTTTGCAAGACTTTCATTTCCATCTTCTCTTCCTACTGGACTCCAGAAAATTGAAAGTGTCCTGTCTGTGAGGCAGTCCCTGTACTGTCAGGTGACAGAGCCATCATGCCTACAGACAGGCAGTGGGAAGGACTCTGAGCTCTGGTAGACTGCCAGAGAAAGGGTAGCAGGGCACTATTACCTGGATGTCAATAAGGCAGTGTGTCCTGCAATGGTCAGCTGTTACAGGCAAGGAGGACTTACACAAATGTACTTTCCTTGTCATTGTCATTTGCTGATAGAACAAACGGGACTATTATACATCTGGGTCAAAACATCTGCTGTAGCACCAGGGTGCAGTATTAGCCTTCCTTCAATCAACTCAATTAAAAAAAAGTGCAAAACTTAACTTAGATTCTGGGGAAAACTGAAAGTTGATGGGTTCTTCTCATACCACACATGGGATTTAATGCAGTATTGACAGTGCAGTGTAACACTGCATGATGTTTGGTGATACTAATGTTATATCTAATTCAGAACAGAAAATGTTGCATGTATGAGTACTCTCAAACTGTTTACATGCTTTCATCAATGAAAAAGTTTAAGCACTAACCCCTCTTTCATGCTGAAAGTAATATCAGAATTCAGGCCTATTCACAAGAGATGCCCTTCATATGCAGGGCTGCACTGTTTATTGAAAAGTTTTTAATCATCCGCTTATTACCACTTACATGTTCTCAAGGTTTGAAGAAAGTAGGCTGCATTTGTTGGAGTTAAATAAGACAAGGAGAATAAGCTAGCTTTTGTATAACTGGACACTGTATGGGAAATAATAACTATATGGTCTAGTTATTTGATTTTATTTGTTTTAGTTGACCAGGATAGTCTGACTGGGTGTAAAACCCTTTCTCAGCACAGGCCCAGGGAGAAGAGCTCTGCAACTGATGTACACGAAAAATGTGTTTCCACATGTGAAAAAAACAGTTTTGGGTTCCAACCAAATACAAACTTTTGATTTCAGACTACTTACAAAATTCACATGAATAAAATGGCACACAGATAGTTAATAGGATTGTATTAGTGATATCAAAATGAGTGCAGTAAAGTACAATTACGGTACATTTTCACAAATAGTTGCTATGGTAGTTATAGGTACTCTCTAGCACTGGAGCCTAACACAGCCAGTGACTATTCAGGTGCTGCCTGAATTCTGTTTTGAAGATGAAAAATTTAGTAGTTTTTTTATTTTATTAGGAGTACCTTTCCAAATTTTACAGATATAATTTGAGTAGAGGGAGTCACCAGCAGTATTATAGGATTTGGTAACTAGTAAAAGAGAACTGTTTGTTGACCTCAGGTATTCATTATTAGTATAGAACTGAAATATCTTTTGTACTGCTGGGCATTGTCAGTCATGGATGATTTTGTATGATGTTGTAAGTTGTGATAATGTTAAGTAGTTTGGTTATTCTAGCCAATGTAACTCCCTTAATGCAGAGAAGGTGTGTAAACTGTTAGGAGTATTTGTTGTAGCACGTTTCAAGTTTAGCTTTAACACTTTTGTTCAATTTGGAAATTATTGGGAGGTGTATGGGAGTGTTGAGAGGATGGAGGTTCTGGTTATTGCCTGTCTAATTATGTCTGCAAGGTATGATTTTATTTTATACAGGGAACCTAGTTTTTTTTTTTTTTTTTTTATGACCTGGGATAGATGTTGGTCACACTTAAGTTTTCTGTCTATTAGTACTCCTACTTCGCTATTGTTTCTATTCTGGTGTTACTGGCAGAGTATAGAAGGATGTATTTGGCTCCGTGTATAGAGTATTAGTTTGGTTTATTTGGATTAAGTAGGTGGGACTTAGTTAACCAGGATCTGTGAAAGACTGCTGGGTAATCTGCTTTATTTCTGGAAGGGTTTGTGCAGAGCAGATGAATGAGGTGTCATCTGCGTATTGCACAGCTGAGGCAGATGCAGTTGCAGGGTGCCGTTTATTTGTAAAGATTTTGAACAGGAATGGTCCTAGGATTGATCCCTGTGAGACACCTACGGTGATTGTTGAGAGAGGAAAATTCCTAATGTCATGTAACTGCTTGGTGGCGATCAGTTACATAGCTGAGAAACCATGACAGTGCAGACTGATTAAAACCTAGGAAGGAAAGCTCGATAAGGAGTTTTTGATGTGAGACAGTATCAAATGCCTTAGAGAGAGCAATAAAGATGGATGCGACTAATTTGCTTTCATTTCTATAATTGTTTACAGAATAAGCAAAACTAAAAAGAACAGTAATGGTACTGTGGTTGGGGGAGACGCCATGGTGTGTATTCATTAATAGGGTGTGTTTGTTAAGGTAGTTAATCAGATGGGTGTAGATACATTTTTCTAAGATTTTGGATAAGGCTTTTGGATGGCTGTGGTTCTATAGTTTGAGATTTCAGTGGAGTTTCCCCCCTTTGTGTAGCAGGATAATGTAGGAAGTTTTCCATATTGTTGGGGCATAGTTTTCAGTTATCAAGTGATTAATGAGTACAGAGATAGGGTAGGACAGTGTGTCTGCTGCTAGCCTCAGGTATTTGGAATGCAATCTGTCAGCTGCTAAGGCTGCTGTTTTTAATTTATGTAGGAGTTTTCTTACTGTGGAAGTCTGGACAGTTTTGAATAAGGAAGCAACGGGATAGTTGAGTAGAGGGTGTGGGGAGCGGGTTGCACATTCTAATTAAGGAGAGAATGGATTTTGTGAAATAGGAACTAACTGTGTTGTTATGCTTTCTGTAGTATCAGAAATGTTGGGGATGGAGCGGATGCTTGGTCAGGATGAAGGTTTTTTTTTTCTTTACTGAGGACAAAAATATTTTGGGTTTATTTATTCATTCTTTCATTCATTCATTTATTTAATGTATTTATTTGCTGTACAGTAGTGAAATCTGAACTGTTTTGATTTACAGGTTCTTTTTAATTTTGTAGGGATTGTTGTTTTTACTACAGTACCATTCTTTCCATGCTTTGTCTCGGTTTTATTAAGTGCATGGTTTCTTTAGTCAGCCAGGGGACTAGTATCATTTTCATTAGTTTTGTTCTAATTGGAGCCATTTCAGTAAGAATGTTAAGGAAGGTGTTGTTAAAGTGGGTTGCAGAATCATCTAAGGGTTCCAATTGCAGTGATGGAGACAGGAGATGAAGGCTTGCTTGTTAAAGTTTTCAGGTTGTGCACTTGTTTATATGTTATTGCTTTGTATAAATGGGAGCGTTGTCTCAGTATATGAAGTTGGGAGATGCCTGCAAGGGCAGTTAGCCTAGTACTAATCTATGTATCTGGGAGGCAGCCTGAGAGGTTTATGTTGGTTAATATCCAGTCTAGAGTCGATGGTCTGGTCTCTCTTGTGTCTTTTTTTTTTTGTATATATGGCTTGGCAGTTGTACTAAATGGCAGAAACCATACAAGTTTATAAAGTTTCTGGGGGGCATCAGAGCTACGTGTTCCAGACAGCACTGAAATTCACATTATTATTGTTCTTGATGGATATTTTGGGATAGCTAATGGAAGAGATCTTCCATTATTGTGATGTTATTTCCTGGACTTATATAGGCACCTATATCGAGATACCTTTTTTATCACATATTTTGAGTTGCCCAAGTATTATTTCAGTGTTGCTAAATTTTGTTACGTTAAGACTGAGGAGATCTAATATAATCTGTTCTTATATACAACTGTTATTCAATCACCTTGTTTACCTGTTCTGTCTAACCAGTGTCTATACTGCATCCAGAAGGTATGATATTGTTGTCATTTATCTCTGGTTTTAGCCAGGATTCTATAGGACAGCTATGTTAGGGGAGTATTGCATAAAGCATGCATGGAATTAATGTATTGTATTTGATATACTTCTTAGGTTCATATTTAACATTAACATACGTGTTCCCTTCATGGATGTATTTTCAAAAAAGTATAGTTTCGTTGTGGGGGAGGTTTGATAGTTTTTTGGCCCTAGATTTGGGTGTGTCATCACTATGTTTAAGGTGAGTTAAGTGTACTAGAAAGTATGTCCATTTTAATTATTATTTACTATCATTTTGTGAGGGGGGTATTTTGTATTTTCTATATGTGAGGTGGTATTGTTGTATGTAGCTAGTTAAGAAAACCTCGGGGGCTATTTGTGTTAGTGTGGGTTGGAGTTCTTGGGGTATGTGTGGGGGTTGATGTGAGAATAGGTGCTGTTAAGTTAGTGTTTATGGCAGAATGCAAGTTGTGCAGATAGGATGAGTAGAATAGGAATTAACAGAGGCTCAGTAAGCATACTAGAGTTGGTGGTGGGAGAGATGGAAGTAGGTTCTCAATGTCAGTGACAGGGTTATTAGAGTAGCTATGTTAATAAGCTTTAAGCTAGTCTGAGATAGTGGACAGTAAGTGTTGTACAGGGTGAGAAACAGTTTACAGGGTTAGGGAGTTTGTTAGGAAGGTGTGGTAGATTTTGGATAGAGAAGAGAGGTAAGGATGCATGAATGTGTTGGAGAGGACTGAGTAACTGTACAAGGAGAATTTTTATTCTAGTTGGAGGAGTGAGGAGGCATGTATCATAGAATGTGGTTGGTGGGCAGTTGTGGGCATGGTTTTGTGAGAATAAGTGCAAGTCTTGTGGGGATGGGGTGGAATTGTGGGTAAGGGAATAGAGTGGGAAGCTCTAAACAAGCAGCTGCCAGTACAATAAAACTATATGTTGGCTTGGAGAGTACAGCCAGACCATTACCTCTAGATTAATTTGTGTGAAAACAGCCTGTACACACTGGTGTAAAATATGCAGGTTTTAATACCCCGCAGTTTGTGTGGCTTACATTTATGGATTTCACTGTATATCGAACTTAGGAATAGTGTCAGAATTTTGTCTGCGACACATTATTACATTTTGCACTACTCCAATGATTATGCTTCTCTTATATTTAAATTAGTAATTATTAAATGGCCTGTGAAGAAAGTCATTCATCTATACCCCAGTTAAGTGTGCATGCCACACTTGAATGTGCAGCTATTCAACCTTTCAATTAGGATCTCATAAAAAGTATGGCACATTCACTATTTGTATTTACAGAGCTAGATCGAGTACCCTTGTAACAAAATCTATCCTGGTGATGACAACTCTTGACTTTCTTCCTTGGTGGAGTACAGTGGAAAGGAAAAAGGACTGTAGCCACGCTGTCTGAGTCTAGGATATGGCAGGGTAGTGGCAAACATACTTCAGGTGGGATGTCTAGGGGAAGCTACTGTGGCTAGGATATCTATGCCGAGTGTAATATGAAAATAAGTACACTTTCTCCAAACTGTGGCATGTGCAGGAAACTAGCTGTGAGACTTAGCTAAATGTCTGCAATTCACTGCATACTGTGTCCCAATTCCATGGTCCTTCAGATTCTACACATTCTCAGCAGCGTACTTGAAGTATATACACTTCTTAGTGATGGCTTAGATACTGTTTTCCTGGTTATTATTTATTTATTTTTCGCCATAGTATTATTAATTTGGACAGCGGATTTATCAGGTAAAAATGATTATATGCAGCTTTCACTGAATTTAATTACACTGGAGGGGCAGATAATACAATTGTCTGACAACAGAAAGACGGGTCAACGAAAATAAGGACCCATTCATCATTCTAGAACCAAATCTTATAAATGCTACTTCAAATTTAAAATCTGCATGTGGAATGGGAATTGTTTTAGGAATCACAGGCAATGAATGAGTATTTTTAAACATGTAGCTAACATGCATATTTCATATTCCTTTTTTTTTTTTAACTATCTCTCCTGAATTGCCTGGCAGTTCAGTTCGAAGTGCTATGGTTATAAGCTGCTAATGAATATAGTCCTGTACTCCTGCATGCAAGTCGCTCAATATCTGTTTGCAAGGAATGTGAGCAGGTCATTTAATTACACGGTGCTACTCAGTTGCTCCTGAAAACAGGAGGTACTTGTTATCTGGATAACAAATGGATAAAATAATTCATAATTCGCTGAACAGTATATATTGTGCATTATATCACCGAAAGACATGTCCTCTAGCAAATATAGTCACTCAGTTAAGTACAACACATGCAAGATATTATTTTAGTCCTTTCACACATCATTACTCCAAATAACGATTTGCAAAATGTCCTTGGGACATCTTAGTGATATGTGATAACCAGAATATGAATGTTAAAATGGAAATAGGCAAGAACACTAGTCACATTTCATTTGTGGCATTATTTAACTGGGGCCTAAGGAAGTTCTAGTGCAGATAAGCTTATATGACTGTCAGACAAACAAATGATTTGCTTTTTGCTGACCAGCAGACCTTTCCCTAGTTCGAATGGACTCTGAATATAAAACATATATTTAGTACACATTATAAGCACCACATTTCTTGATGTTCTTAAGTTTATCTTACAACAAAAGTCCCTCTATATGGTTTTTTAACTAGCAATATTTTGAATTAATTCTGTGATTTCACATTGGTTATCAAGATAGCTAAAAAAAAATCAGTTTCAAACTGCTCTTACAGTGTAGCATTTCCTTCCCTTATCTGCTTTGGTGCTGCTTTTTATTTATTATTTTATTTATTTATTTCCAGTTTGTTTACTGGGGAAGTCCACTGGGCCCAGAGAGCCCATTTTCAGTGGAGGCCTGGGGAGAAAAGCTCCACAAAACAGATTACAGTAAAGAAAGCAGTCCAATAAAAATAAAAGTACAAGTACATATTAAACAATACAAAACATGAGCAATACTGCCCATAGTGGAAAAATATCGTGCAGATACATTTTAACAAATTCACACAGTTAAAGTCAAAAGCTATTTACAGTGTGAGAGAGATCGTATGGGAATTAGCTAAAGAAGGCTATAGCCATCTCAGGAGGATACCCTCCCAGGGGCTTTTGTTAATGAGTTCTAGGTAGGAAGAATACAGTTACATTTCCATTTGGAGGAAAGGTAGTGTAAAGCTGAGTTTTGAAGTTGTTTGTGTTTGTCATTGTCCTTAGTGTGGAAAGGAGAGTGTTCCATTTCTTACCTAAGGAGGAGGAGAGGAGTTGTCGTCCAGCAGGACATTTATTTTGATTGCAGTAATTAACTTTTGGTGCTCAGATCTTACAGTTCTATTGAGGGTGTATGGGGGAAGGATGTTAGTTAGAGCAGGGCATTTGGTTGGATTAAATATTAGTCTATGTGCTGTAGTGAGCTGGAGGAAGTCCAGGTAATTTGTGAATTCTAATCAGTTGAGGAACTGGAGGGTAACCCATTGATGAGTAGAATGTTTGGCTTTGGTGGCAAATTTAGAAATGCTGTTACAACAGCTTTCACGTCTGGAAGTGATGGAAGAGTATAGGTTAGTTAGTAGCGGGGCACCATACAGAAGGGAGTGAAGGAGGTAAGAGGAGGCCAGAGTATGCCTGGTAGATGTAGATAGGATGTGGTTGTTCCTGTATAGCATACCTAGTTTTTGGTGGGTTTTCTTTATATTTTGCTGAATATGGATGTCGAACTTGAGGTGTTCATCTGTAGTTACACCGAATAGTAAAGGGAACAACTTCAATTGGAGGGTTGCTTTGGCTAAGGACTTGGAAGGAATTTTTATCAAAAGAGAAAGATTTTGAGGGTGTGAATAGTAATATTTTAGATTTGTTAGCAATGAGATGAAAGTGATTTTGGTATATCCAGATCTCAGTAGTTGAGAAGGCAGTCTGAGTTTTGGATAGGAGTTCAGTGAGGTTAGAGGCAGAGTAGACAAGTGTAGATTCATCTGCATATTGGATGACTTTGGCATTAGGAATAGCAGAGTGAAAGTGATTGATAAAGATATTAAACAGCACTGGTCCGAGGATGGACCTCTGTGATACTCTGGTATGGGTGGGTAAGAAAGGTGAGGTGCCTTTGTTCCATTTTACAGTCTGAGATATATCTGACAGATAGCTTGAGAACCAGAAAACGGTGTTTTGGGAGAGATTTAGGTTTGAGAAGTGACTTAGGAGCTGCTTATGGGAAATAGTACTGAATGCTTTAGACAGATCTATGAGCACTGTGGATACCAAGCTCCCAGAATCTCGGGCTTGATTGACAGTTTCTAAGAAAAAGAGTAGACCTGTTATGGTGCTGTGTCCTGGTTGGAAGCCATGATGGGTAGGGGTAAGAAGTTGTTTTTTAGTTAGAAAAGGCATAAGTTGGAGGTGGATGCATTATTCTAGGATTCTGGAGATTGGAGAGAGAGAGAGAAGAGCTATAGGGCGGAAGTTTGAAATGGTAGTGTTTTTGCCTCCCTTGTGGAGAGGAAGAGTAAAGGCAGAATGCCAGAGTTTAGGGACATAGGATTCCTTTATGGATCTATTAATTAGGATAGTAACTGTGGGAGCTATACCATTAGCTGCAGACTTGGGAAAGGAAGAGGGGATGTTGTCAGTTGCATTGGAGCAGGGTTTACATTTGGATAGAAGTCTTTTTATGTAGTTAGTGGAGACAGGTTTATGCTCAAACATGGGAGGGGGGATTATTTGGGGACTTAGATGAGGTGGAATGTAGGAGAGATGGGTCATTGTTGGGAAACATTTTTGTTAGGTCGGATATTGTCTCTATAAAGAAAGAGTTGAATAGTGAGGCTAATTCGATGTCAGACTTACTTGGGTCCAGACATGGGTTATTTTTGCAGCCTGGGTTGAGGAGTGAGTTTATGGAGTTCCAAAAAAGCCTAGGGTTTTGGGGATGGTTTGACAGGAACTTAGTGTAGTAGGATGTTTTGTCTTTGAAGATTTGTTTTTTGCAAAGTTACGGAGCTGTGTATACTGGAAAAGGGTTTTGGGAAGTTTATTCTTTTGGTAAAGCTTCCAGGATTTCTCTCTTTGATGTATAATTTGCTTTGTTTCTTTGGTTAGTCAAAGGGGCTGTTATAGTTTTTATTCTTTTTTTTCCTTGGTGGAACTAGGGAGCCAAGGGGCAGTTATAGTTTTTATTCTTTTTTTCCTTGGTGGAGCTAGGGAATTTAGAGCATCTAGGAAAGTAGAATTAAAATGGTCTATGGCTTTATTGAGTGGAAGGGTTTTTAGAATGTTCCAATTCATTTGTTTGAGATAGTTAGAGAAGGTTTTGGGGTCAAATTTACTAAGGTTGCGGGTCTGACTATATTGATGTTGGTGTGGATGGGAGGTGGTTGCACGGTAAATGAATGCTGGGAGCTGGTCACTAATAGAGTCAGGGATGCTGCCAGAGTTGGTCATTTTATTTGGATGGGAGACTAAAATCCAGTCAAGAGTGGATCCTGGGGGATTTGTTTTATTGTGTCTGGCGATGGAGTGGGTTACCTGAGTAATGTTAAACAGGTTAATGGACAGGGAGGGTATGGGACTGTTGAATTTATTTTTAGTTGCTTTATTACAGTCAACATTTGCATTGCCTAGTATGCAAGTTTCAAGGTGAATTTCAGCAGAACCCCATTGGAGTATGTCTTCAAGGGTGGAGACATTATTTCCAGGTGGGATATAAAGGGTGATGATACAAAGGCTTTTGTGATTATTCATTTTTAATAGACCAACTGTTAGTTCTGCATTGGCAAATTTAGGAATGGAGTTTGGTACGGGAATTAAGGTAAGTAGATTAAAATAGATTAA
Source organism: Protopterus annectens (assembly GCF_019279795.1). Lineage (NCBI taxonomy): Eukaryota > Metazoa > Chordata > Ceratodontiformes > Protopteridae > Protopterus > Protopterus annectens. The sequence continues at coordinate 1,535,032,902 of NC_056739.1, read as the reverse complement.
TGCAACGCCTTTGCCTTTTTTCTTTGGGTGGTCACATAAAAGAGAGCTAAATCCAGAGGGTAGGATTTCAGTGTCAGAGATGTGGGGTCTGAGCCACGTTTCAGAGATGGCTATGATGTCAGGTTGGTTATGACTTAGCCATGTTTGAAACGGTTGTGCATTGTTGTTGAGACTCTGGACATTGAGTGTAAAAAATGTAAGAGTATTGTAGGGGGATGAAAGGTTAGAGGGAGGGTAATTATTTGTGGGTGGGTTAGGTCGTGGGTTGGGGTGAAAGTCTCCAGCTAAGATGAGGTAATTGAAGGAAGTTATTTTAGTGTGTTTTGGTTTGGATTTAGGGTATTCTGAATGGTCTAGTATTTGTTTAAGAGTAAATGTCTTAGCAGCAGCGGAAATAATTTTAGGATTAAAAAGGTGCAGAGGGTTGGGCTGAAACAGAGAGGAAGAGATGGAAAAGAAATGATTCTGTGTGTGAGGAAGGAGATTGTTTTGTGTGGGAGTACAGTAAGGAGTAGAGTGTGAAAGCTGATTGGAGGTATAGGAGCTGGCATGGTATAAAGTTGTTAGGAGTAGTAGGAGGGAGATGGGGGTTTGGAGTGTTAGGAACAGTAAGGAACGCCTGGTTAGAAAAATGTAATTTAATATGGGAGGGGATTTGTAGTTGGAGGGAAGAGCTGTGGTGTGAGAGGGGGTAATGAAAGAGTGATGTATTTAACTATTGCTGGGTGAAAGGAGGAAGGGTAGAGGGGGAAAGGCTTTGACTGGATGGCTGTCTTCAGTGGATGGGGAGTGGTTGAAATAAAAGTAGGACTAGTGGAGGTGGGTGGGAATTGGAGGCAGGGTAGAGTAGCGGAGTAAGCCCACAGGGTGAATGGAGTGGGTAGAGCCAAGGAGAAGAAAGAAAGCCAGAGCCAAGGAGAAGGAAGAAAGCCAGCAAAAAGTTGTCAGTGAAGCTGAGAACTAGCTCAGAGGTAAGGAGGCATTGGCATAAGGCACTGTATGTGTGAAATTAAAATGATGCAGATGGTTGACAGGGGATAGGAGCTGAAAACAGGGCAGTAGCAGTTTAGTAGACAATAGTAAGTATTAATAGGGCTAAAACAGGGCAGTGGTAAATTAATAGAACAGTTACAGTACTTTTGGCTTGTATTAAAAGATATGTAGTGGTTGCACAATGCCACCTGGTGGCCTAACCGACTAAGTACAATGGTAGGCTACAAGCACCCAGAGGTGGGGAAAGAGCCTAGGAGAGTAAATGGAGATAAAATCCATGGCTTTTTCTTATCTTAAACTGAATTTGTCTTAGATTTAAATTGTGATCAACAACTTGATCTGACCAAAACCATGCTGTTTTGCTGCCAATCATACATGCAATTTTGTTGGTTTGCTGCTATGGAGATGACATGAGGTTTTGTGATATAAAACACAGTATAATGGTACACAACTGCTACTGTACAATGAAATAGTAAAGAGGCATTGTGAAAATCACCTCATCCCCTGAAGCTACACCAGGTTATGCAGTTAGATGGTATTAGGCAGGTTAGTATAAAATTATCAAGTAACTGTAATATTTCCTTATTTACCTTTGCAATTTTAACACTGAGAATCAGAACTGCAGCTCTGAGCATGGGACACAACCCCATTCTCTCTCACTCTGTTTTTGTCCTTGCCTTTGTCTCTCTCTTGTACTGTTTCCATCTCTAAGTTGTGCTGATCCTTTCCTTGTATCCATGATACAATACCTATGCTTCCTTTTGTTTCTCTCATTTATAGCAATTTCCTGCTAGCTGATAGTTTAACCATTCTCTCAGTGGCCCAACAGCACATCACCCCTTACCCTGTTTACCACATCATTAAAAATCAATGAATAACCTCTGTTCTTTGCTTCTAAACTTGTCACACTCCTTTTTGCATCGGTTGACATCTCCATGCATATAGTGATCCCAAACTCCCATCAATCAAAAACCACACATATGCTAGCTGATTGTCCTAATATGCAAACAATCAGGAACCGCATATGTATGCCAGCAAATCGATTGTCCCAAACTCCCACCAATCAGAAATCACACACATATGCTAGCTGACTGTCCTAAACTCCCATCAATCAGGAACCACATATTTATGTCAGCTGACTGCAGTACCAAATCATCAACGTACGCATGGTGGAATAAATGTCTCCTTTTCTCTGCCTTTGCCTAAAAAAAGTAACTAAAGATGTGGACATTTCTACACATTTAGAAGGTAAATAGGTTTATGATATCATTACTCATTTGAAAGATATATTTTCATAAACTGTAGTTATTTATTTTACACTGTCCAACAACAGCAGCAAACATAACTGCTGCAGATGGTGATATTTTCAACACTGATTTTATATATATATATATATATATATATATATATATATATATATATATATATATATATATATATATGGGTCTACTTCATTTGATTGAAAGTCCATTTGACCTAAACCCATTTGATCAAAAGTTCATTTGATCGAAAACCAGTATTCAAGGCATAAAACTGGGATTTGTCCCCCTCCCCAATGTCTTGCGACCCTGGAGTTGGTATATATAGTTTGGGGGCTGTGGGGGCACAGAAGAAAATAAAACAAAAAGTACAGATTTCAACCCCCCCCAACTATATATACCAACTACAGGGTCACACAACATTGGGGAGGGGGACAAATCCCTGTTATTTGCCTTGAATACTGGTTTTTGATCAAATGAACTTTCGATCAAATGGGTTTAGGTCAAATAGACTTTCGATCAAATAGACCCATACATATATATATATATATATATATATATATATATATTTAGGCATTTCCCATCAAGGGAAGAGTAAGTAAAGTGGGTTGAGAAGCTACAGATGAGTTGTACTGGGTAAATGTTTAATACTGAAAGGGTGAAAATAGCTGGGGAATTTCTGGAGATGTAGAGGAGTAATGAAGTCTTTATATGTTTTGAGAATGCCAGGCAGATAAACATATGGAACTTATGTATAGCAGAATGAGAAGTGACATATCAGAAAAGAGTTCCAAATTGTTGGAAGTTTAAACTTTTGGGGCTAGGTAGAGATAACAAAAAAAAGTTTAATTATTTTATTTGGGAAGATGGGTGAGGAGTCATAGCTAAATGCTGAAAGGGTCGGATAAGCTGGAGAGATGCGATAATGAAAGTCATTAAGTTAAGAGCGTATAGGTATGTACTAACAGTTCAGTGCAATAATAAAGGTAGGAAAATAATGACTGAGGCCTGGGAGAAGGTATTGGGCAGGTATACGAAATAACATTTTTTTAATGACTAGACTATGTTAGACTTAACGGACTAGGGTGGGTGTCAATTTTTTATTCCATGATAAACTAGAGTATGCTCACTGATGGAAATTGCAGGTACAAGTGTGTAGTAGTATCACTCTAAGGAAGGTGCGGGTGTGGAGAATAACAAAAGTGGATTCTAGGATGGAGTACACATATAGAGTTTGGAAAAGGGAAATTAGCAGTATTAATGCCATTGGGTTCAAATTCTTAAGACTGCATTTTTTATATGGAAATAAGAATGTCAACTTTGAATTGGTTATTTAAAGAATATCTATGCATGCATTATTAGTGTATAACAAGGGGTATTGTTATTTTTTTTTTGGTGTAATACTATATGACTAAAGTGTAATATGTTGGTAAGTACTCAATAAATAGAATATTAAAAAATAATAACTAGCCCACCTTCTTTTAAAGTAAATTATTGTGCCCTTTTATACAGTGTCAACATGGCATAATCTCAAATGGAAAACCAATAAAATAGGTAACCTCCTTCAATGCTGGGTACAGACACACACCACAAATACATATCTCAAATTCATGATGTAAGAAGTGCATGCAGATATACCACTTGCTCTTTAATTGCTGGAAACATTTTCAGATGTCATTGGCCTGGCATTTACCATGGTCAGATATGTAGCTGGCTCAGGCAGTGCCCTGTGCTAGTTCCACAAACTACCCCCTCCCCCCAATTTTCAAGTGAAAACCACCAAATACAATGTCCACTACTTCTACTGGCACACCAACTAAGTGACTAGATAAATGGCACACCCTCTCCCTCCTACCGCAGCTTCACTGAAAGAGCAAAAAAGTCTGCAATCAGGTCTCGTTTCAGCATCCTTTCGCTGACCATCCTTCCTTACATGTTTTTAAAAATAACCTTGTTCTGAAAGGTTTTTGTCTCTGCTGCCTGCTGATGGCCAGTCCTCCTGATTTAATCAGCCCATACCTTCTTTTTCAGGGCAACATCTAATTGTGGCACACAATAATCCAAGCAGATATTTGGGTGTTCCGGTAACAGGCTAGGTTCCCAAAGATAGGCAGCTGATGTCTGTGCCCATTTGCATGGGAATCTGCTATGTCTTCCGTCCATGGGATCATGCACGATCCCACACGTACCATCCAAGGAAGGCTACTGGTTAATATGGCTCAGCATCTCCAAGGAACTGTGTGTGTGCTGTGCTCTCACATCACTGCAGTAGTTAAACAGCACAACAATCCTTCTCCTCCTCCCCCCTTCTCCCGTTATGAGTTAAGAATGCATTAATCACTCTCACCCTACTTCATACTACTCCAACATAGACTGGGTTACAGTTAGGATTTCATCCCTCTGCTACAAGGCTCTCCATCTTAGTAAATATTTTGGTGGCTTGCTGTAATGGTACAGGCTTGTACAATACATAAACAATTCAGCCATCTTACTCGTAAATGTATCAGCTTTTTGGCTGACACAAAAAATACTGTGAAAACATGATAGAGTTCCCAACTAAATGACATTCCATTCCACAATTATATTTCCCTACAAAGGAAATTCTCATAGAACAGTGAACGGGATACAGCTACTTTCAATATTAACTTCACAAATGTTCAATTATGCAACATTTTTTGCAGGCCTGCATCCCCAGATTGGAACTATGTCCCCAATCTCTGAAAATCTGTATGTACTAACTCTGACATAACACAACACAGGGGAAAAGGCATATATCCAAACCAAAAGAAATTTCCAGTCAGTATATACATAGCTATACATATATCTATCTATATATATATATATATATATATATATATATATATATATATATATAGATATTGATATATATATATACACACACACACACACACACACACACACAGATGTATCTAATCTATCTGTGGATATATGTATATATTTATGCACAGACTGTAGCTGTCCAACATTTGTTGATCTCAGATGAACACTACTTTAATAGTAACAAAACTAAAGCTGTGTTAGTCCTTAATGCACACAAAGATTTAAGTGGAAACCCGTCAGAAGACTCTCCAACACTTCTCTAACTTAGCCAGTCTGTTGTTGAAGAGGATAGGGCTGCGAAATTCTTAGCCCTAATAACTGATGCCTACGTAAAATTTGACTTAACACTAATTCAGCGCACACAAAAAAGAAATCAAAACTGGAAAAGTTGAATTTAGGCAATTAACTGTTGTCTTGTAAGATACAATCAGCTACTACTTTGGCATATGGAATTCCTTCAACATTGTATTCCTGCCATCTTTTTACAAACCTTCATTCCCCAATTTACAGTGAACTAAAATAAGGTTATGATCTCATACAATGGATTGCCCCTGGAAAACATATCAGGTCACCAAATCTCAGTTCAGTACTTAGTATAGTTCAGATTCAAAAAATGATCACATATTCATTTGAAGTTTGATGCAAATTCTCATAAAATGCTAAGTGTCCACCTTAGGGCAGCATTATCAGTGGCAGCACACCTTCAGATCTATATCACATCTAGTATCTGTGGCAAAATCCAAAAATCATTTCAGTGATGCTCTTCCTACTTACGTTGGAAAACTCTGGAAGAATCTGCCACTCTTACTTAGGCAGAGCCCTGGAAAGCTGACATTTAAGTGGGAGCTAAAAAATATCTTCTCACATAATTTTATTCTGTGTACATCATTCTTGATTGTGGCTGGTCTTTGACCTCTTTTAGGCATGTTATGTTCATTATGTTACGTTCACTTATACACAGTATTCATATTTAAATTAAACTCTAGTATTTTTAAACACCTTTATTGAATTATGCTAATGCCAGTTTAAATGCTGATGCAGTTTTCACAGTGAAATTATTTACAGTGTATCCCTGTCTAAATACTGAAAATACACTGTTAATTTTCTGTTAATGTAATTTCATATATTTATTTTAATTAGCTCCAGTTTTCAATCCAGTCGTATACATCTTAATCCATGGTTTATTTATCATGTTTTGTTCTACATTCGGTACTTTTATTAATTTTCTGTTTCTTATTGATATTTTATGACACAATTTAATTTTTGGAGCTATTATCTATAGATACCAATGAGAAAGGCCTGTACACATGTAAACATTCCCTGCCAACAACTGTAAAATAAATAAATACATCTGCAAATATGGGGCTGTGCCTAAAAAATGACATGGTTTTAGGGCTAGGCATAGCACTTAGACTGTTGTTCTTTCTGTATCAATTTCAGTTTGGAACAACACAAATACTCCCCTCTGCAATGGAGTACTACTGGTGGGTGTTGTGTGGCTTATATGTTTAGATGACTGCAACCTACCAACAACACAATTACAACCTAACAATAACACAATTACAACCTAACAACATGATTGCAGCCTACCAACATGATAACAACCTAACAGTATGATTACAACCTACCAACAAGATTGCAACCTAACAAAAACATGATTACAACTAACAGCAGCACAATTACAACCTACCAACAACACAATTACAAACTATTAACAGTAAAACTTCAGTAAATCAATTTTTCAGATAGCCCCATGAACTGGTTTCCTAATTACCTCGCTGGGAGAGCTGACAGCAAAATTAGATAATGTCATGTTTAACCAAAAAAAATTACAGAAAGTGCAATTCACACATCAGTTCTATGTCCCTCAAATATACAGTAAGCATCCAGCTACCCACCTCACGCTGCTCTGCTTTCACTACCAAAGTTTTTGTGCCATTTAGAAGCACTGGTCACACTAGAATTTTGTTTAACTTACTTTTCAGCTTGTCATTCTTTTGTCACACACTGCTTGGACACTTTCAGCCATCTGCCTGCATATACATACACCCTAATTCTAGCTATGACACCCTCATTCAGACGTTGTTTTTACTTGGCCCTATCACAGAAATACCTGAAGCCATTAAAATGGTTCCACTGTTATCCTTTTTGTGCCCATTTTCAGATTCTTCTGATTCCCCCTATTTGCTGCTATGATCACTGTCTTATCAATGCTCAGTTTCTTCCCATGCTCCTTTAATTACACATTCCATTTCCCTATTGTCGCTCTTCTGATGTGCATTAAGACGACGTTGAGGCTTGGGTGTTGATTTAAGTAGTTTATCATTTACAAATACATTAGGATGAATGGCAGGAACATTAAACAAACTAGCTAACTGACCACATAACTTGCATGCTCACACTCTTGCTGCTCACTCAAAATGGCACTCTTGCTTGCACATGCTCAGTACTTATATGCATGTGCTGACTCACTGGAAAGCTTCTTAAAGGAATATCAAGCACACTGATCTACAGCCTCCATCTTTACTGAGCTGTCTCATATAAACAGCATTTGAATAGGCTTGCAATTATATGGACACTAATAAAGAAAAACAACAGTCATGTTCAGGTTGCCGTGTATCTGGAAGTAGGTTTCGAGATGTGAATTAAACTCGTGACATAATAGCACTGGGTTTAGCAACAGAGACGGTCACTGGGGAATGTTCTGCTTGAGGAGTCTCAGGGATTTTCTCAGGAATGGGGGTTGCTGATGGAATGTCCTCTGGAACAACAACATTGGACAAGTCATTCTGAAAACTAGAGTCTGTCACAGGCAAGATGCTGTAACACTGGTTCAGACACCAGTAACAAATGCTTCCAATATCGTCTGAATTCCATTCCTTGTGATTCCACAATGCACAGTCTTAGCTCTTGAAACAAACCTTTCACAAATCCGATGTGATCAAAACCTTCTGATGTCTGCATCCTCACTATCTCCCCTTTTTTTAAAGAAAGGAGTGGTTTGCTGGTTTTATCATAGTAAGACTTCTGGGACAAATGCTTTTTCAACAACTGGGCTTTTACTGCTTTGTTGTTTTTAGCCAGGGTTGCCAGACGTCCCTATTTGGGCGTGACTGTCCCGAGATCAGCAGCTTGATCCCGAGTCCCACACTGCCAGTTTAAATCCTGGGCAGCCTCCGCTATGTTTTTTTTTTTTTTTTGATTGGCCCGTAAACCGGCATATGGGCCAATCAGAAATCGTTAAACACAGAGCTTCTTGTGTTTAATGTTGCCAGACATCCCTATTTGGGCGTGACTGTCCCGAGATCAGCAGCCTGATCCAGAGTCCCACACTGCCAGTTTAAATCCCGGGCAGCCTCTGCTTTGTTTTTTTTTTTTTGATTGGCCCGTAAACTGGCATACGGGCCAATCAGAAATCGTTAAACACAGAGCTTCTTGTGTTTAATGTGGAACATCGCAGTTCCGCATTAAACAGAAGTAGCTCCATGTTTAGCAATTTTTGATTGGCCCTTATACCGGTATGCGGGCCAATAAAAAAAAAAAAAAAATCGCAAAACAGAGCTACTTCGATGTTCGATGTTCCGCATTAAACAGAAGTAGCTCCGTGTTTAGTGATTATTGATTGGCATATATACTGGTATATGGGCCAATCAAAAAAAAAAATCGCAAAACAGAGCTACTTCTGGTTAATGCGGAACATTTTTTGTAGTCTTCACTTTCAGTGAAAGACTTTTTTTTTTTGTCTTCACTTTGTTTGTCCCTATCTGGCCAGTCGGAAATCTGGCAAAACCAATAAATTATTGCTGACTGGTAGTGAGGTTCTGGTTTGTCTCGACATAAGTCTCTGAGCAAGTGACCCAAGATGTTTATCACGAGGAATGTTTCTGAGATTTAACAAGTTTAGAAAAACACTGGTATTGTCACATCTGGATTTCTCTAACAGCTGTTTTGCAATTTAAACTGCACATTCAGTCAAGCTGTTCGTTTGACTAGGCTTATTCAGGATTACTCATAATATGAACAAGTATATGTTAACAATATGAGCAAAGTCCCACTCTTCTGCAAATCTCTTGAACTGTCTTGTAAACTGTGCACCATTGTCAGAAATAACTCTATGCGGATTACCATAGACAGAAAAATGTCACTTCAACTTAGTAATGACAGTACTGGAAGTTAGGTTGTGAAACAGGTCAGTCTCGAACCAATCTGAATAACAGTCTTCTAACATCAAGTAATGTTGACCATTCCACTGAAAGATATCTGTGGCTACTGTTGACCAAGGCAGTTCAGGAATGTGGCTTATATGAAGTGGTTCTTTTTGTTGATGTGACTTTGTACTATTACATACTGAACAAGATGAAAGTACTTTCTCAATATCTCTTGACATAGAATGCCAAAATACTATACCTCTCACCAGTCTTTTGGCAAAATCAGTTCCTGGGTGGCCACGATGCAAGATCTTCATATACTCTTGTTGCAAGGACTTTGGAACCATCACTTTAGGACCATTTGTGATGATATCATTGTCTGACAAAAGCTCATCTCTGTATGGAAAATAAAGTTGCACTTCTACTAGTAAACAAGATAGCTTTGAAGGCCATCCTCGACTGATAAAGAGGTTTAGCTTCTGGAGAATTGAAATTGAAGCTGTGTGAGTTCTGAGCTCATCAAGATTTGTGGAAGAAAGATTTCTCATTTCCAAGACCTCAAAATCAAGTTGCTGATTGTTATGCTTTTTTTTTTTTTTGGGGGGGGGGGTCATCTGGATAAAGTATCCACAAGGTAAAGAAGTTTATCTTTTGTGTAAACAAGATTGAAATTGCACTTTTGCAATTTCAGCATCATATGTTGCAATCTAGCTGGAGTTGTATGCATAGGCTTTCTCAAAATAGTAACAAGAGGTTGATGGTCAGTTTTTATCCGGATAGGTCAACCATAAATGTATTTATTTATTTATTTATTTATTTGCCAGGATAGTCCAAATCATGGAACTCTAAACATGCAAACAATTGGCAAAAGCTCTTTCTCAATCTGGGCATACTGTGTCTCAGTCTTGGTAAGAGTTCTCAATCCATAGGCAACTGGCCTACCATCTTGAAGAATGACTGAACTTAGACCAAATTTAGAAGCATCACAGGAAAGAGTAACTGGCTTGTGAACATCATAGTAGCTGAGAGTTGGTGGGATGGCAATATACTCTTTGGTGCTGTTCAGACCATGACCAAAAAACATGCGTGTGCGTCAGCTCTCTGAGCAGTGCTGAAAGTTAGCTTAAATCTGGAATGAACTTGCCTAGATAGTTGACCATGCCAAGAAAACATTTTAGGGCTTGAACATTATCTGGAGCTGTCATCTCTAGAATTGCTGTTTGCTTGGAAGGATCTGGCCATAAGTCTGAACTGGTAAACAAGTGACCAACATAAGTAACTTATGGCTACTAACAGTATTGTGGACCCTTCATCACCTATAAGGGAAAATGCCCAAGAAGGTACAGAAAATGGAATTGGGTATTTGACAGCACTTGTCTTACAGTTAACTCAATGTATGGATAACTTATATCAGCATGTTGGTCTTGCCAACAAAACTAAATCAACTGAAGTCTTGAATCCACACAGGGAAGCTAGCAAGCAGTCTATTAATTTTAACCTCACCCCCCAGTGCCTCGTTTTTGGTCAACGGACTGAATCAGAACCTGGTCAAGGAAATGACATGCACCCATTCAATCCAGAAGTGAGGGAGACTGAAAATAGAAGCTTTCAGAACAGAGCTTTACTCAACGGACACTTACAGAGCTCTAATAATGAAATACCACAACTTCAGGAGTGGCTGCAAGCAGGATTATCTTTCACCACTGATGCTGGACATAGCGCTCATCAAACTGAAGGTAAGCTGAATGAACTTGATTCAAAACTGCTATGCTGTAACAAACTACAGCTCGAAAACACTTACCTTAAAGAATGTATAAGACTCAAAGTTATTCCAGAAGGCCTAAGGTTTTGGCGTTTTCCCACCGGACTTGTGCATAATTCAGCCTTTCATGTGGATTTACTCAAACTTTTTGACAAGTGTGGACTTAATCTGCTTGAACTATTAAGTATAACATCACTGATACTGAAATGTTGTTTAAGGAGCTTGCTTTCTTAGATAAATCTGTTCGTGAAGATAGAGAGTACGATGCCATGAGATATAAACATCAGAGAATATACACTATTATAGATCAGCATATAAATAAATTAAAGTTTGGAAAATTAAGCAAAACAGAGATGTAAACGATTATGCAAATGGTATGGCTTATCCAAAAAACCCAGGCACTTTCAAAAAGTTCAAAGGTGCTGTTGTTGAGACAAGAAATGTTCCTCACGTTCCCCCTAACTCTTTGGATAATAATGAACCTATGCTTGAAAGAACTGAGGACATGGTCTCAAACTATGACAGTGTGTATCCTGTGCTTAGGAGGAGTAAGAAGATTAAAAATAAAGCTTATTACAACAACAGACAACAACCCCAGGTGGGGTTTCAAGGGGCCCAGCCAAAGAACAAGAACTGGAGGACATGAGCATTTTCATGGATTGTTTTTGTAAAAATGTAAAGTGTATTGAACTTTCTGTTTATAACCATTTAGAAACAAGTAATGATTTTGAACAAAGTAAAAATAGCTGCACAGTGGTATTTAACCATCAAAAAGATTTTGCAGTTTACAATTATTCTAAATTAAGCATTGATGAGATCACAGCTGACTTGCTCTCAAAAGGAATGACCTATGTTCCAACTAGAAAAATTTATGTTATTGACACAATAATTGATTTTAAAATGCACTTAAGAAAACTGAATCTGAGTTTATTATATGAGACTAAATCACAGACAGACACACGTAATAGCAACATCTTTAGAATTAGCTCCACATACAACCCCCCCTTGCACCCTAAACTTGCAATATATGAAAAATTGTGCGAGTTAGATCTTTACAACCTAAACAAGAGTAATTATACGGGACCCCACAATTTGGCTAATATTAATCAGGAAGAACATAGTAGTTTGTTATTTTTGCAAAAGCAGGATGTAAGAGTCATGAAACCAGGCAAGGGTGGTGGTGTGGTAGTTACGGATTTTTTTACATACATTGATAAGATGTTAAATATTCTTGACACAGAGAATTATAGGGAGGTTTCCCTTAATGAGTTAAATAAGGCATACAAAAAGTTTTATGACCAATTGACAGATATTTCTTTAGAAAGAAGAGTGTTTTTTTTTTTGTATAACTACCTGAACATCATCACCCCAAAAGTTCCAGTGTTTTTTGGTATTCCCAAAATCCACAAGGGTCTCTCGGATCCTCCCATGAGACCCTTGGTGGATGGAAGGGATTCAGTCACAATGGCTTGTGCTCAATATTTGGACCATGAATTAAAGAAAATACTAGAAAAGGAAATCCAAATATGTAAAGATTCCTGGACCTTCTTAGAACAGATTAACAGAACTGAGTACAATGTGAATGACATACTGGTTACTACTGATGGCTGAGATTTGTACACCGTCATCTCCCAAACCATTGGCCTAGAATAAGTTAGTGATATGTTATTAGAACATAAAGTAGATCATGAGAAAATAAATTTAATGTTAGAATTGTTGGAGGTAGTGCTAACCAACAATTATTTTTCTTTTAACAACAATTTCTTGAAAACAACTGGAGTGGCCATGGGATCAGCTTGTGGGGGAGCATTTGCAAATATAGTTATGGCATACTGGGAGAGACATTTCGTCTTCCAGTCCCATTAATACTCCCACATCAAAATGTATTACAGGTACCAGGACAATATCAGTTTAATTTGGAAGGGTTCTCCATCTATGTTAAACCAGTTTTTGCAATACCTTAACACCACAAGTACTTTTTTACAATTTACTTGGGTCATTAATTTTGACCACATGAACTACCTGGCTGTCCATTTGTTCAAAGATGAACATAATGGAAGGTATGCCACTAGAATATACAGAAAAGAAACATATTCATAATGTTTTTTGCACTACACTAGCTCCATCCGAAACACCAGAAGAGGTCAATGGTCAAAGGACAGCTCGTTCGAGCTGCCCGTATCATCTCTGGGGAGGAGGATTTCAACTTGGAGTGAACAAATTTTAAATCTATGTTCTTAAGGAGGGCATACCCAGCTGGCTTACTTAATGAGTTCATAAATGAGGTCACAGAAAAAAAGAAGAATAGGTTATTTTAAACCTATTGATGGTGTTCACATTCTAGACAGTGACTTGTCGAGTACAGAAGTTAGATTATCAGATGAGCAACAGATCCCTTTCCCTAGATCTTTGATCATCACATATAGTTCTGACTCTCATAGTTTAAGGTGGATTTTCCACAAGAACTGGGACATCCTAATGGAGGACATATATATCAGTACTAATTTAGGTGACACACCAATAATAACGTATAGGAAAGGCAGGAATTTGAAAGATTTTCTTAAGAACAGGCATGTTTACAACATGACAGGCCACTTGGGCACCCACAAATGTGATTCCTGTAACTGGTGTCATAAGGTCAAACCTGGAGCCAAGTTTACTATAAACAACATTGAACATAGTATTAAACGCAGATATAATTGTTCTTCGAAGGTAGTTGTCTATGTGGCTACATGTGACTACTGTCCTGTGTTCTACATAGGCAAAACGGTGATAAAGTTTGCAAGTAGAATTTATGAGCATGATTATGCTATCAGAAAGAACAATTTAAACAATGGTCTAGCTAGGCATATTCATGATGATGTTGCTCATAAGCTCAGGTTCATGGCTATAAACCATGTTGACATCAATGACAAAAACCTTGGGGTGCACTGTTAGAACTAAAAGAACTCAGGTGGCAGATCTTATTGCATGCAGATAAATGTCCTGGTATCAATGACAAGACTTCCATTACTCCTGTCTTAAAATTAAAGCCCCTTGAAATAATTAAAATAGTATAAAGAAAAGGAACATGTTTGATGGATGTATTATTTATTTTTTTATTTTTCAATAATTTAATCAATAATTTCTGCTGAAGTAGAAGTATCAGAACATTATTAGAATGTTCTTCTGAATGTTTTCTAAGCATGTTTTTAATGTATTTTTCAATATATACTCGCGTATAAATTGAGAATGAAGGGGTTAACTTTCCTTTGCCTTATTATAATTAGCTAGCTGTTTTTCCTGTGCCCAATTAGAATGATTTATGCATTATTTAAATGTTTGCTTTGTATTACACTTTTGTCTGATGAAGTTTGCACTGTTTAAATGACAGCGCTTATGTATTCTTATTTTTACAACAACATATTAAAAGTCTAGTTTTATACATTGTGCCCTGATTTTGGTGTTTGTTGGAACAAAATCTGCCAGCTTGCTCACATTTCTTGGTTTGTTTTAGTATTATTGGTTCTTTAAAATTAACTTTTGGCATCTAAGACAGAAAAAACAGCATTTGGCATAAGGGCAGCAACATCTTCAATTGTGAGCATTGGATGATGAGGCCTTTTTAATGCTTTATTCAAATTTCTTGGATCAATACATATTCTGATGTCCTCTGAGCTTTTCTTATAACCTACCACCATGGAGGATACCCATTCAGTAGGTTCTTCTACTGTACAAATTACTCCTAGCTGCACCACTCTATCTAGCTTGGCTTTGACTCTGCTTTGCCCAGCTAATGGAACTTTCCATGCTGATCTGACAACTTGGCTGATCTCTGGGTCTAATTTCATGGAGTGTACAACAGGTAGTTTGCCTAGTTTGTCTGCAAAAATATCAGCAGAGTCAGAAAAAAATGGTTTGGGTGAGATTTGAGCTGTCATTTAGGCTTACATGGTGAACTTCTTTATTAAGTGAAAGCAGTCCCATGTTCAAACTATCTCTGTGGCCTAATAATGACTGCACGTGTGTCTTGACTACAGAAAATTTGCATGTCATAGCTGTTCCCAGCAGAGTAACATGAAAGCACTACTGAGCCTTAGGTTTGAATCTCATCAACACCATAAGCAACAAGCATTGTACACTTTGTCAAGTAAAGTTGTTGTGCAGCTTTTACTCTAGCAAATGTTTCTGCGGACATAACACTGCGATTTGAGGCAGTATCTTATTTGTGCTGTATGGGACTCCCGTAGTACAAAAGATCTCATTCTTTCCCACAAAACTATTGCATGAACTGTTCATAAGTTCATAGGTTTATAGATTAGCACTAGACTAACTGCCCTTATGGGTCATTTTAAGCATAGCCAGTTACCCCATGTGAGAATCAAACCCTGCACCTTGTGTTTCTAAGGTAAGCACCTTAACCCTTACACCAAGCATAGACACACCATCAACATAAAAAGTAGGGACGCAACTTTCTAAATGATCAACTTGCCTCTTGGAATGCCCTCTTTTAATAAAAAATCTTTTGAAATTATTCTACTTATTGCAAGTTTGATACTGCTGATCAAAAGCTAAGCACTTTTCTCTTTTGGGTTTGTGATTTCCACCACAGTTATGACAGCTGACTATAAAGCTGGGTGGGGACGCATGTTTTGACTTTGCTGACACTCTTATGCTTCACTGAGCATGCCCTGGAATTTGCTGAAAAGACCAGGGTTTCCCAGGGACTGTTATAGGACCTGCAGTAGCTGCCATATGTCTAGGCCTGTTTCTTTTAACCACATGCCATCAACATGAGCTTTGTTGCTGTGCCTTCTACAGCTATTCTCATTTGTAAGTATACTTGGCTGCTTTTTTGTGGGTTCATATATCTGACAAATATCAGTGGTCGTATTTAACATTAAATCATGGTCTCAAAGCAAAATCTCCCTCACTCTATCATTATCACACAAACCAATATTTTATCAACTCATCTCTCAAATCTGCACTTTTTAGCCTTGTTTCTCAAGTCAGTTAAATATGCTGCAAAGGTTTTACCAGGCTTTTGATCCCTTGTGTAAAATAAGTGCCTTTCCATTGTAACATTCATTTGAGGGTTACATATTTCTCTAAATTTACATATTAAGCACTCTGCCTTTTCCCTTGTTTTAGCTGGTACCGCTATATGTCAATCTTCACCCTCTCCTGCAAACACAGCAGGTGCATACACAAATGACCTCTGAACCAACTAAGTTAAGCAGAGTAAATGTTTTTGTATATGTGTCTTTGTCAGAAAAAGCAGACTGTATGAAAATATTATATTCCTGCTCAAACATTTTCCAATTTTTTGCAATATTATCAAACACAAGTGGTATGGGTCTGCAAAATCCTTCTGCCATGCCCACATATTATAGTAAAACACACTGCAAAATTGGCCCTTGTAATTATGTACGAACATGCACACACACCAGGTACTTGTAATAATAATCAAATGTACAATAAAATCTTTGAAATACTGTACCCTGCAAAATATGCCTTGAAATAACTGTACTTTGTGAAATAACTGCACTGTAATACAGCATGCACTTGCAAACACTTTGCACTCAATGGATTATTTGAATAACTTTAGTTAAGAAAAAGTAGTACATAGCAAAAAATATGGTAGTTTTTCTTTTTTTGCATTTTATGCAATCTGGATATTGTTTCAAATATATTCGTAATTATTTTGAATATTTTATCAATATGTCACATTATTAGACAATTACATTTAATAACACATTTGCTTTGAGTGTTCTGAGTGCTTTGTGTTATATTTGGAACAAAATAATCATTTAAGCAAGTTTTAGTACCTGGAATTCGTTTCTAATCTCTTTCGTGAGTCATTTGAGCAGTAGGGATGATCCACTCCTGTACATTCCTTGAACTTTAACTGGTTGCCTCATGGCTGTAACTCTGGATCCCATTCTGACACCATGTCACTCTTCTTATGTGCATTAAGGCTTGGGCGTTCATTTAAGTAGTTTATTGGATACAAATAGATCAGGATGGATGGCAGAAACGTTCAACTTAAATTATGTAACTGACTGACTACATACTTGCATGCTCATACTCTGGCTGGTCACTCAACATGGCACTCTTACTTGCACATGCTCAGTACTTGTATGCATGTGCTGACTCACTGGAAAGCTTCTTAAAGTTATATCACATACACTGATCTACAAAATCATTTCTGAAGTTTGTTTGGTCTGCTTCTAGCGTGACATCATCTGCATGCAACAGCTTTGTTAACTTGCCCCACTTGACCGGTTTGCTAATGAAGTCTATAACCATGGAATGGGCACAGAGCTGAGGAAATATCACTGATACTGGGAACCTTTCTGCGGTTATGAATATTGCTCTTAGTTGTGTGAATGAATCCTTGTTAATAGCCTGCACTAATTTTACCAATGTTTCTGGGACTTTGAACCATCAAAGGACTAGCCAAATCAACTTTATTGGCACCTTTCTTGTCATTTGCTTTCTCAAAGTCTAGGAATGGCCAGTTGGATTCTTCCTTTCTCTCCACTATTTTACTGCAAACACTGGGTCAGTTGTACAGCATCCTGATCTGAACTCAAACCACTTATCTTCCATCCTAATACACCACGTGTGCTTATCAATCACCCTCTGACACAGCACTTCCATGCTGCGTGACCTGGGTGTGATACCTCTGTAATGCCAACAGTTGTATATCTCCTCTTCTTACTTGCACATTGGCACTAGAATGCTAATTTTCCTATCCATACTGTTATGAATACGCTCAGAAGTTCTTTCTTGTCCTAACTCACCAAACTACTTGATCATATTGCAATGACTTCTTTCCTCAACTTCAATTACCTTAGTGCAGTTTTTTCTTCTTTTAGGGTGGGCTCTTCTTACTGTTTCATCATAGTCTATGCACAGTGTACTGCAGCTTCTATGGAGTACTCTCTATTCAAACACTACAAGAAGATTTCTTCCATATGCCTTTCTTATCCTCTATTCTGGTTGCTATTGGCATCCCTTATGAATGGTATTTGATGTCTATATTCATCTTTTGGTCTTTGCCTTGCAACCTGTTAAAATTAATTTGTGCCATCAGCTGAGTAACTTTATATAATCTGGCAGAGTTTCTCTAATGCCTTGTTCTTTGACTCTGTCGTGGCATTCTTAGCTTCTCTGTTAGTCAAAATCTGGTCCAGCTTTTCTATTCAAACATATTCCTGTGCTTCTTATTTCTTACAATAATTTCCTGGAATTCTGCATTCTATCACAGCTTTCTCCTTGCATACCTAATTTACATACCTGGCCCAGACACAGGTCTCTTCTACAGTATTAATGCATGGTGTTTTGAAATGATGCCATTTGTCATTGTCTTCACTTATTTCTTCCTCTTCTTGAAGTGTTCCCTTTTGCTGCAGTCAATTTTCAGGTTTCCAGCCTAGTTTTTGCTGATCATATGGCATTCTCTGATCACTACTTACAGCTAATTGGTGCCACTAAAGGTTTAAGATAGGTTCACATACCTCTCAACTGTCCAGATTTTTGCAGAATGTCCAGACTGTGCTTCATATTTTTTTCATCTGCTTCTCATAAAATTTGTGGTTTTCTGGCACATTACTGAGGACTGAATCATTAAATCATGACAGAAGTACAGACGTTTGTGTTTCAGACATCATAGCCTTCAGAAAATGCAAGCTGATGCAAAAATGTTATTTTAGCAACTAAGTTTATAAAAGTGATATTTAAAACCTTCCCTATTTTTTACCTTTTGTCCTACTGTCATTTTGGCTTTGGCCAAAATCCTTTCTCTGAGAAGTTGAGCACTTTGCTTGGGGATGAATTTGCACACACTAATTTTATCCCAATGCCCTTTCCTTACTAGCAAAAACTCTACTCAAGTTGCATGCTCACTACTCTCATACATGATCTTCTGACTGCCTCACTTTGCAAGCCATGCATTAGTCACAACTAAATCATTTGCCATACAGTTATCTAGAATGGCTTCTCCATGTTTATTCCTGTTGGTTGCAGACAGTCCTCATATCCTGTTGCGTCTGTCCTGACATGAGCATCCAGGTTCCCCCATTATCAACACCAAATCATCTTATCATGATTTACTAAGAGGTCATGCAGCCATTGTCTGAATGCTCTTTTCCACTCCTCAAATGCCCTGTAGTGGGGCATAGACTGCAAGAATGAAGGTTAACCCAGATGAAGAAGTTAACCAGATTGCTATTTATGCTTACTTAGACTCCTGTTATGACTCAACAGTCTTCTTTGCTCTACATGAAAAATGGATAACAGTTAATAAAGAAATAGGAATTATAGCATTTCTAACATCTGAAGTATGCAAGTTAATGGTAAGTAATATATTCATCTCACAACTGCAATAAGTATTCAATGTATAAACCTATATTCCCCTTTATGCTTAGTAATAGGTTCATAGGTTCATAGGTTCATACTAGGCTATCTACCCGAGGGCATTTACAAGCCTAGCCCATCGTTTTGTGGCTTACGCCACCCCTTTAGTATGGAGAACTATACCCATTATTTTGCTGTGCCTCTGTCGAGCAGTGACACTGAGGTAATCCCTGGGGTATATCTGCGATCTCCCATCAATTGGTCAAGATTTCTCTTGAACAAGGCCAGCGAGGTGCTCTGCCTCACATGTACCGGGATTTTGTTCCACAGCATAGGGAGTTTTTGGGTGATGAATCTATCCCTCCAGCACGTCCTATTAATAGCCGTGTCAAGGTTTAAGTCTCCCGCCCTTGTGGCTCTGATGGATCTAGATTTTTTGAGGTGAAGCATATTCATCAAATCTGGGTTTTACATGGCCTTGTATGTTAGGCAAAGGTCACCTCTGAGCAAGCGGTGGCGACTGAATAGAGCTGGAGTTCTTTCAGTCGGGCAGCATAGGACAGATTTTTGAGACCCTTTATCCTCTTGGTGAGGAACTTTTGTGGCCTCTCCAGCTGCTGCAAGTGTCGGGTCAGATACATTCCGAATGGGGCATTGTACTCAATCATTGGTCTGATGAGTGATGAGTAAAGGGAGACTATGACCTCCCTTGATCTAGATGAGAATCCTTCATGATAAGGTGGGCAATGTAGAAGGGCTTCCTAACTACTTTAGCTACATGGGTGTCGAATGACAGACTACTATCAACCTGGGTCCCCAGGTCCCTGATAACTTCTTCTGTGCTCAGTGGATTGCCACCTATTTGGTAGCTAGGGGTAACCTTGTTTTTCCCGAAGGGTATGACTATGCATTTTTGGCATTTAACTTTAGGCCGTGGCTCTGGCACCAGTTATCCATTTCTGTGAGACCCTTCTGAAGGATATCTGTGTCAGATGTGTTTTCTACTATGGCGCCCAGTTTGCAGTCATCTGCAAACTTTGTCAGCCATAACCCTCCTGTGTTTGCCTGTACTTCGGAAAAGTAGATGCCAAACAAGAGTGGGCCCAGGACTGAGCCCTGTGGGACACCACTTGTGACAGGCTTTGAGTCTGACATGGCACCAGCAACTCTGACCCTGTGGGTTCTGTCACTCAGCCAGTTTGCAACCCATCTTGTGATGTATGGGTTGACATTTAAGCTGATGAGTTTTTCAATGATACCCGAGTGGGGTATTGTATCGAAGGCCTTAGCCAGATCGAGGTAGGCTGTATGGACTGCCTTTCCCTCATCAATGGCTTTGGTGACTGTTTTGAAAAAGTCAACCAAGTTTAGAAGGCATGATCTGCCTTTGACAAAGCCAGACTGGGTTGGATCCAAAGTCTGCAAATTCCCTATGTCTTTATTTATGAGGTCCATTATGATCCACTCCATGGCTTTGCAGATAAGGCTTGTCAAGCTAATGGGCCGGTAATTTCCAGGGTCGGTGGAGGCACCGCCTTTGTGAAGTGGTACCACAGTTGCAGTGCGCCACTCCCTGGGTACGTATCCAGAGGTAAGACTTTTATTAAACAGCTGTCCTTGCTGTGGGTTTAATTCCTCATTGAGTTCGTGGAGCACACAGCCGGGGACACCATCAGGTCCCATGGATGCTGTGTTTTTTGCTTTGGAGAGAGCAGTTCTCACTTGGGCGCTGGAGATGTTTGGGGGCTGCAATCGTTTGGTATAGATATCTCTCCTTTGGGGAGGGGAGAAGTTTGCACTGAACCTGTCAGCCAGTATGTTGGCAATGTCTGTAGGATCAGTAATCTTCACATCATTTTGAACTAGCTCTGAGCATATCTGGGAGTTTCCTCCCAGGTTTCTAACATAGCTAAAGAAGGCCTTATGATTGTCTTTTGAGTCTTTAGCTATTTTTCTCTCGAAATTTGCTTTGGATGATTTTATGAGAGCTCTTAGTTTTTTACTTATAGTGATCAAGGGTGTCTTACCTTTTAAGGATTTTGCTCTATCTTGTAGTAGCTTCCTCCTTTTGTTGTAGAGTTTGTTTATGGCTGGGATCCACCAGACTGGACGCTTGCCTTTGGTACAAAGAGTCTTTGTTTTGCTTGGGATTGCCTTATCCATGCAGTTCTGCAGATGCTGGTAAAAGGCATTTGTAAGTGATTCAGCGGCTTGAGTACTGTTTTCCGCCGGCTCGGGGGCCTTAAAGGAGACCACACTAGTCTTTAGAAGTGTGAAGTCGGCTTTTGAGAAGTTCTTTACTGTGGTCTTTTTTATTTCAGGTGGGGGTGGGATGAGGACCTCCAGCGAGATTAGTTTGTGATCTGATCTCACCAGTGAGGGGTACACCTCCGGTGTTGAACATTGTGCTCCCATGTTCGTGATGATGAGATCAAGTATGTTATCTCCTCTTGTGGGGATGGTGACTAGTTGTTCAATGGCATTTGAGTTTATGAATTCCAGGAACTTTTGGGCTAGGGTGTTTGGGCTTGAGTAGTGTTCCCAGTCTATATTAGGGTAATTGAAGTCACCTAGTATGATGGTGTTTGGTGATACATTTATCCCCTCTAGTGTTTTCAGGAAGGCCATGTGAGGTTCCTGAGTTTGTGAGGATGGCCTGTAACATGCTACAATTTGCAGAGCAGTCTTGCCTATGGTTAATTGCACCTGGATGGTCTCCGATGCATCGTGCATTGCCACCAGTCTTGAGGTGTGGGTGTCCTTGATGAATATGGATACCCCCTCCTTTCTTGGTATTGTCCGGATTTTGGGGACGGAACGCATGATATGAGGTAAAACCTGATAGCGCTGGGGTGCTCTCAGGAGCCTTGAACCAGGTTTCTGTCACAGCACAGACATCGATGTTCTCCATACTGAGAAGGGCCTCGAGTGCGTGCATTTTGAGATTTAGACTTCTGGCATTGAGCAGCATTACCCTTAGTTTTTTCCTTTTTGTGTTCTAGGGTGGTAGGTTTAGAATTTGAGCCTTGCCTAAAAAGGCACTATGGGGTGGCAAGAGCCTTTGCCAATATCCGGAATCCCAGGGTGACAGGTGCAAGCCGTCCCTTGCGAGCAGCGTGGCTTGTCCAGCATGTCATCCCAGGCAGACAGACACTGGATCCCCTTTGAATGACACCAGTGTTTAAGCCAATTGTTAAAGCTGATCATCTTATCTCTGTATTGTGGCATCATTCTTGGTGAAGGTAGGATACTGCTCAAGGTCAGGGTCATACCTGCCTGGGCTACATAATCAGAGAGCTCCTCAATGTCTCTTTTCATGTAGTCCAAGGAGGTACGTCTCAGGTCGTTTACACCAGCGTGAACAATGACTGAGTCATATTTGTACCTGCTGTTGAGAGACCTGAGTGCTTGCGTTATGTGGCGGATTCTAGCGCCCGACAGGCAGCTTACTGTGACCTTCTCCTTACTCAGTCTGGTGAGTGGGACGTCAGTGTGTCTGACTATGGAGTCACCAATGACTAGTGTGTCTGGCATTGTGTTTGGCCTTAAGGGCTGTGACTGTTTGACACTCTGACTGTGAGGTCTATGTGTTGCAGGTGTTGTGTTCTGAGGTGGTGGTTGTTTGGGTGTCTGCTTTGGTGGCCTCTGCTGTTTTGGTAGATTTTGATCAGAGCCTCCGAGTATGTCTTTGTGTGTTTATGTGTATGATTTGAGGTTGTGATGGTACTATGTGAGACTGGGTCTATAGTGTGTGTGGTAACCTTCTCCTCCTGACTGGTCTTGCCAGTCCTATGTTGAGAGAACTCAGCCTCCAGTTTGGCCGTATAGTTGCATCTCTCGCATGTATTTGTGTTTTGTGGGAGGAGGAGAGGGTTGTCTGTGTACATGAGGCAATTGTAACATTGCCTCAATATTCCCAGGTTCACCAGCTGAGCAGGAGAGGACACTAGCAACTGATCCCTCGACATGCTAGAAGGAATAGACAAAAAACTTTAAAAAGATTCCGGGGACGTGGGTGACCGAGAAATGGGGGGTTGCCTTTTTGGGGTACTATCTATGACAAGAGTGCCGTATCAAGGTAATAAGTACTGTAGGAGCAAGTGCTACGTTTAACAGATAGAGAATAGTCTACTTGGAGTCAAGTAGAGATGATCTTTTTAATTATAGGATACGCTGATTAGATCAGTAGTATAGTTCGAGGAAGGTAGTTTTAAGGGAAAATTTGAAGAGTGGACTTTAGGTAGCCCGAATAGTTTAAACCTGCTTAACCGGCGCTGCCCTAGTGTGCAACAGTGGCAGCTCCGCGCTAAATCGCGCTAATGCGCTCTAAAGCGTGCTTTATAGCAGGGGGCTGGAAAAGACAGGAAATGACCCAAAATGGCCAATAAACTACAAGTTACTGCTTTAAACCACTCCTCTGAGGACAAACAGGCAGCTCAGTACTCCCTACTCCCACTAGTGAGTAAAGAAACTACCCCTTAATGCTATAAAGACAGACTTAAAACCTCAATTAAGAAGATAAGTAGATTTGTTTCCTTCTCAGTTTGACATAGATTGCTAGTTTCAGCTCCTATACTACTGCCATCAAAATAAATTGAAAAATGGAACCTGTAATATGGGGTTTGAATCACACCAATGGTGTCAGTTAATGTACATTGTGTCTCTGCTTTTAAGGGTGTACAGTTAACATGTAAGCAACATCATACCCAGGTATTTTTGATGCAGTACAGTTACAGCTCAGACTTATAATCACTGACTCCCTATGATTTCACCCACCTAAGACGAAGGCTGGTACCTTCCAGTACAATATTACCAACAGCAATTAAAGCTTGACCAGAATTACATTGCACACACATTCACACAATATTTTCTAGAATGGTAGAGTGTCAACACTTTCTTGCAAGGTTTTTAATTAAAATAAACCAATACTTAAATATTTAAATTGGTAGCATATACCTCTGTATAGTCATTTTTCAAAGGGTGTGAATTACAATTAAAATAACACCAGTAAAATGCAACATCCTCTTAGTCAACAAATAAACCATTAACCTCAAACATTCAAAGTTAAATAGTAAAATATGTTACTTGGAATAAACAAGATAAAGCAGTACTTTTGCAACTAAATATGTAGACAGTATATAGCTGAAATGAAAATAAGTAAACAGACAAATAATGTTCAGAAAATACTAGATATGAATTAATATGTCACTAGCTACTTTGATTAGAGAGAGAAACTATGTCCTAGCAGTCTGGGTTTCCTATCATAATGGATTTTCACTGTCCTCTCAGAAACCTGATCAAGAACTGAGCTGTAACTCAAGTAGAAAAACTATCAATTTACAGGCTGTCTCTGCTTATACAACTCAAATGCCTTCCCGAATCTCTAGCAGGGAGTATGAGATAGGTAGTATTTCTTGTTCTAATATTATCAAATGTAACATAAAATAAATAACTTCAAGACTTGTTCTGCAAATTTGAAATCCTCTTGCTTTATTACAGTAGAAATGAAGGCAAAAATAAGTGCTTTCATCAGATTTAATACTGCTCCTGTCAGCTTCACCACTACAATGTCAGGAAGGTGCCTGGTTAACCCTGCATTTTTATTGTTTTATAGTACCAAAAGTATAAGACCATTACTGGCAATGGCTATAGCCAAGGCTTACCATTGTCGCCCTGTTCATTTAGTTGCTTATATGTCCCAAATATAGTCTTCTGAGGATGTTGCTTTGATTCAAAATTCTGAAAGATGTTTCCTTGTTTTATAGTTACATGCCCATTGTGATGGGATAAGATCAGGCAAGCCATAATCCAAATAAGGATATAACCTTTGACCTAGCTCATTATCCCCAAGTAGCATTAACCCTTTATCAGTGCACACATCTGTGATTCAAGAATGAATTCATTTTATTAAAAAAAATGTAAAACATTTCACACTGGCAAATGTAATTATGTACCATTTTACATATTTTCTTCCACATGTTACAATTTCCTTTAATGGGAAATAAATGCATCTTATTTTTTTCGTTTAAATAATTTGTTTCAACTTTGAAGAAGCTATAATATAGTTTAGTCCACTTATAATGCATTTCCTTTGAAAGAATAGTACACCTTTTAAGGTTACTACAGTTGTACTCATACTCACCAACATCTAAATACTGTTCTACACTAATAAAAGTAATCTGTTTCCATTTCTTGAAAAATCTGCTTATAGTTAATCATCTTTACACATGATATCAAATGAAAGCTATTGGTCAACCGTAAGGGCTGTTACGTTAGTGTTACATATACAATAGTCCCTAAGGGAATAATGATATGTGGCAGTGCCCATAGTGGCAAAAAATGTTATGGTTAAATGTACAAAGAATGCCATTGTGACTGTATTCTCTGCTGCCCATATGCTGGGTGTAGCACATAGTCACCCGAGTATAGCTGTCACAGCAGATGCATATGATCTCTGAGCTGGTTTCATGAAAACAGCCAGCATTACTGCAGCACTAAAATTATGACATCATCCAAAGTGTTCTCCATATGCCTAGGGTAAGTGTTATATAGACAGGGGACATCATCTTTGCTCTACAGTAAGAAGCCAACATATCACTCCAGACTGTGCACACAACAGCCCATCCCTACAAACTACAGCCACTGCTTGAGAAAAATGACACACTAAATACCCATCCGCTGATTGGAATAAAATGATTTTACCCCATACTTCTGCAATGACCAGATTTTCACAGAAAGTAAAGATTTGTAATTTATATTTTTGGTCGGTTTCTTATGCAATTTGCGTTTTTCTGGATTTATGCAGCAAATCAGCGAGGACTGAATTCATTAAATAATGACAGACATTTCAGCTTCAGACTTCATATCATTCAGAAAATACATGGTAACAAAAAACCTTTTATTCTAGCAACTTTCAAAGTTTATAAGAGCAATATTTAAAATTTGTCCCCCATTATTTTTGGCTTTGTCCAGATATTTTGTGCGAAGTGGTTGAGAGTTTTATTTTACCCACTGTGGCATACAACACTGTGCATACTTTAGTTAGTTTTGCAGGATAGTACACTGATCTTAACAGACAAGTTGTATACACAGCCTGGGTGACATTCACAAAAACACAGAATAAATTCTCAAACAAAGAAGGAAGAGAATCCTACAAACAATTGTAACAATATGCAATTATTCCAATACAACAAACTAAAAAGCAACAGACACGGCAGATAAAAATCCAAACATTTTATTATCCAAAAGTAAGAGCTTTCGCATAGATCAACCACGCTTCATCAGACTTTGAAATAGTTATACATAATCCTAGTTTAAATACATTACTAATGACCTATTTAAACAATTAATTTAATGGACTCATCCATTGCCATAACAACAGTACAAAAAAAATGCAAAGTTCTCCCCCTCTCCATTGAAATAAATAAATCCAAAAACAAATCATCCAAGAGCGATGTAAAAAAACTACTGGATGTTTTCTTTTCAGATTTATTTATTGCAATGGGGACTGTTTACTGAGGTCATTAGTAATGAATTATTTTGGATTTTTATCTATCGTGTTTGCTGTATTGGATTTATTTTATCATATGGGGTATGTGACAATTCACAGCAGTGAATTTGGTTACCGATTTAATATGTAGTTATTATTAACAGATTAGAAAAGATATGAGAATTAACTTTAGTAATAATTATGAGAGGGAAGCAGCAAGTGAGAAAAGAACGTCAAAGCAGAAGTGAAGCAGGTGAGGAACGAGTTAGGTGATTTGTCCAGTGGAAAAGCACTTGCAGTCAGATTTCTGATGGAGGTATCTTTTGAGCTGTGCTCTGAAAGTTGGGAAAGAGGACACTACTTCTAGGTGAGGGGAAAGGGAATGGTACACTTTGGGTGCAAGAATGGAGAGGGAATGACTGGTACAATGCAGTTTTGTTTGGGGTATCTGGAGTGAGGGAGATGATTGGGAAAGGTCATAGAGTTTGTAGGGGGTGTTGTTATTATGGAGTTTGGCTGGAAGAGGAGGGAAGGCAGCTGGTTAAAGTAGTTCACAAAGAAGACACCCTATGAGTGGTTCAAATCTATAGCAGACTGGTATCCATTTGGCACTGGAGAGGATGGTGCAGTGGTGTTCCTGAGGAGGAGAACTGGAAATGAACTGCCTTATTTTGTTTACAGTGGATTATACAGTGCATAAGATTTTTTTTATTATTTTATTTGACGTCTGTGGCAATGATGGGGAGCTCATATTAAAGCTGAGCAAGGACGACTCCTTTACCTAATGCAGCTCTAGATAGTCCAGAGAGAAAGGAAGATATTTTCCAGGACCAGAATAAAAGATAAAAGAGACCTTATATTTTTCCTGGTATTTCAATGTGGCTTTGAAAGTCAAGTGACTGATCTAGCTAAAGGACATGATTGTTTCTATTGTGTAGGAAGTTTGAGGAGGGGTTCTTGGAGTGTTGTATGTTTGGAGGAGATGATGTAAAAGGACTGTGATCTGGAGTTGTGTATGAATAGTAGATGGAGAATGAAGTGTGCCCCTATCCATCTTCACACATGAAGACACATATGTACACAAGCTGTGCATTTTATGGCATGGCACCTGCATGTCATGTATTGATACTACCACGGTGCCCAAACAACAGTCTGAGTTTTAGTGTGTATACACCACTTACAAGCTAACAAAGATGGTGCATGGCCATCTATCAGTTTCAGTATGCTTTGGTCAGTTTGAGCTGTGGCTGTATGACAGGTGAATGCCTATGGGGATCCCAACTTTACATTCCCAAATGCTCACATACTTAAGACCATCTTGCAAGGAGACTGGCAAACCTTTCCCCAAATTATCCCTAAAACTTGGAATTACTTAAATTCTCTTCTTAGGTATCTCAGAGACACAAACTTTTCAAACATAAACTTGGCATACAATAAAACCTTTTCTTCATGTAGGTATGAGCCAGGCTGATAAACCTCTAGCACGAATGTCTTGTCACTCTGCTTTTAAAATCACTGAACAACTGCAATAGTGTACTCACTCTTCATATTACTAGATTTCGAACTGGTTGTGGATATGTGCTTTTTCTGACTGCAATATTCTGCTTATGATGTAATTTGTTGCATTTTCCTGAGTGTAGGTAAACTGAATGAACACACATTTGTGCGACTGCAGTTTACCTATGCTTTTTGGTAAAAGGTAGAACTGTTTGGTTTACTATCATTTTTGCGAATGACATGCTGTCAGTGGTTATGCTGCTGAAAATCCGAATGTCGTTTGCAAAATGTAAAGTGAGTTGGATAGTCTAACACACTTATGTGAAGCAGTAGTGCATTTGCGTAAGTGTGTTCTGCTATATGTATGAGATCATGGTACAGTGGGGATAGGAAATTCATCCATATCCCCATAGTAGTGCAATCTCGGAGTTGGAATAAATTAGTTGTAAGGGGTGCAGTGGGGCAAGCCCCCTTGCAAAAACGTGATATGTCGTATAGCAAGTTGATTTACATCAGCTCCTATACGGCTATCACGTCACATTTTCGGTGACAATGTCGACACAAATGTGTCGATCATTTGGGGTGACATTGTGTACGCTCAAAATGTTTTGTTTCATTTTAACTTTTCATTATTTTGAACGGCAAATGTTTTGCCATTTGAAATAAGGATAGTATACCGAACTGTTTGATGTGACTTTTGTGTGAAATAATCGGTCAAATGACATTTGAACACCAGTTTAAAAGTACTGGCAGATGCAAGCTGGAAATCTACTGTATGGAACATAGTGTCTGCCAGGGTAATTCTTTCAGCATTGCAATCTCATGCCACATCTGTCCAGCACATTGCACAGGATAGTGTTTTTTCACTGTAAATCACTGCTAGTTCCATGTCTAAGTGTGCCCTGGCAGTGATTCCCTGTGACATAGCTGGCCAGTACAGAACACAGGATCAGAGTTCTTTCACTGTAAACCACTGCTGGTGCCATGTCTAAGAATGCTCTGGGAGGGATTCCCTGTTCATAGGTGTTTACTAGGCTAATGACCATAAGGGCCTTTTTAAGCCTAGCCATGCATCCCGATTCCCAGATCTCTGATGAGTTCTGATATTCTTGATAAATGTAAGCATAGGCCTGGGAGACGAACCAATTACAGCTTACCTGTTTATATCAGAGACATAGGTGCCAAGCCAGGGATGAATTTCTGGTTTCCCGTCCAAGTTGCACTTGAAATGGATTAGGGAGGAACTCTGCTTCACATGTGCCACATCTGTCCAGCACTTAACACAGGTCAGAGTTCTTTCACTATAAACCACTGCTGTTGTCATGTCTAAGAATGCCCTGGCAGGGATTCCCTCGTTTTGAGAGATTTCTCCCTTCTTAGAATTGCCACGACCATGGAGCTGGTATTTATAATTTTGGAGGGTGTGGAGAGTTTGCTCCTACAAAAAAAAAAATACGATTAACTGTTTGTCAGTGACTGTGTTGTCTATGTTCTTTTTTCAAACAATGCATTCACACAAATGTGCATTCTCTCAATTTACCTATATCCATTCTCCTGTAGAATATGCTCAGATAAGAGTTTTTAGACACCCAGCTTTCCAGTTCATGCTCTTGCCTCATTAACAGGTGATAACTACTAACTGTTCCATTAAGAATTCAATGATAACCAGAATGGTTACACACGGCTTTATTTTTGTATGGATTAAAGGGGGTAATGTACTACTGAAGCCCCTTGAATGTTGAATACCTTTCAACATTT